>NC_081561.1:91758261-92096614 GCF_022355385.1 Mustela nigripes
CTTCTCCTACCCACTTAAGCCCCCCATGTTGCATCACCACTTCCTCATATCAGGGAGATCATATGATAGTTGTCTTTCTCTGCTTGACTTATTTCGCTAAGCATGATACGCTCTAGTTCCATCCATGTTGTCGCAAATGGCAAGATTTCCTTTCTTTGGATGGCTGCATAGTATTCCATTGTGTATATATACCACATCTTCTTGATCCATTCATCTGTTGATGGACATTCTTATTATATTATTAACACAAGGTAACTTCAAGGGATATTACACCTTTCACATATAGTATAAAAACTTTAGGGGTTGGGGCGCCTGGGTGGCTCAGTGGGTTAAAGCTTCTGCCTTCATCTCAGGTCATGATCCCAGGGTCCTGGGATTGAGCCTCACATCTGGCTCTCTGCTCTGTGGGGAGCCTGCTTCCTCCTCTCTCTCTCTGCCTGCCTCTCTGCCTACCTGTGATGTCTGTCTGTCCAATAAATAAATAAGATCTTAAAAAAAAACAACAAAAAACAACTTTAGGGGCACCTGGGTGGCTCAGTCAGTTAAGTATCTGTCTTCGGCTCAGGTCATAATCCCAGAGTCCTGGGATTGAGCCCTGCATCAGGTTTCTTGCTCAGAGCGGAGTTTGTTTCTCCCTCTCCCTCTGCACCCTTCACCACTGTTTGTGCGTTCTCTCATGCTCTAAATAATAAAATCTTAAAAAAAAAAAAAAACCTAATTACATTTCAATTTTTCCCATCTTGAACTTCAACTATTGTCATACATTTTATATGTTATAAACCCCAACTACATTGTTACTATTTTTGGTTAAAACAATCACCTTTTTAAAAAAAGATTTAAATAAATTAAAAAAAACTTATACATTTACTCAGAACTTTACTATCTCTGGTGTTCTTTTACTTTGATCTAATATTATTATCCTTCTTCCTAATGGCTTCCTTTAACATTTCTTATAGCGTGGGTTTAATGGTGAATTCTTTCATCTTTTGTATGCCTAAAGAAGCATTTTATTACCTTTTTTGAAAGACATTTTTATTAGCTATAATTTCTAGGTTGACAGTTTTTTCTTTCACTATATTGAAGAAGTTGCTACACTGTCTTCTCGATAGCATTTCTTTTGGTGAAAAGTCTCCAGTTACTCTTTGTTCTTCTAAATTTATAGTGCCCTTGTTCTCTGCTTTAGAATCTTTATTATTGGTTTTAAACTATTTGATTGTAATGTATGTTCGTATAATTTTCTTCATTTTTTGGTACTTGCTGGTATTTATTAAGCCTCTAAGATACGTGAACTTGTTGTTTCCATCAAATTTAGCAAACTTTCAGTCATTATTTCTTTAAATATTTATTCTGTTACCTTCCTCCTTTGGAGACTCCAATTATACATATATTTGGCTGACTGAAGTCCCACAGCCCATAGTGTTTTATTCTGTATAATTTCTACTGCTATATTGTCACGTTCACAAAGTCTTTCTGCAGTGTCTGGTCTGCTGCTAATCCTATCCAATTTATATTCCATTTCAGATGTTTATGTTGCCTCTAAACATTTAATTTGGACTTTTTTTTATATGCCTTTCATTATCTTTGTTTAGTAAAAATGTTTACTAAATATTAAAAAATCTGTTCACTAAACTATCTTTATTAAATATATCATCTCTGAGTCTATTTGTGTTGATTAATTTTTCTCTTCCCCATTGAATTTTCCTGTTTCTTGGGAGATTTGGTAATTTTGATTGAATCCTAGATATTGCATACTTTACCTTGTTAGGTGCTGGATATCTTGTAGTTTTCTAAATATCCTTGAGCTTTGTTCTGGGATGAAGTTAAACTACTAGAAACAATTTGACCTTTAAACGGAGAGTCTGCAAACTGTGGTCCACAAGTCAAATCTGGTCCACAGCCTATTTCAGTAAATGACGTTTTATTAGAATTTGGACATCCTCATTCATTTACATATTGTCTATGGCTGCTTTATCACTACAGTGGCAAAGCTTAGTAGGTGCAACAGAGATCATATGACCTACAAAGTCTAAAATATTTTCTATCTTACCCTTTACAAGAAAAGTTTATGATCACTCTAATGGCTTTTTTAGGATTTTTGGGGGGTGGGTGGGAAGAATCAGAGCTTTAGTCTAGGGGAAATTTTCCTTCCCTACTGAGGCAATACTCTTCTAACTATTCCATTTTATGCCATTTATATTAAAAAGTTTTTCTATTCTTATGGGACACATTCTTCCCTGACCTGTGATCTACATTTTCCTTTCCAGTGGTTCTTTTCTCAACCTTTGGTAGTTCTTTTATACGTGTGCACTAATCAGCACTCAGCTGAACACTCCAGGGGAATGCTCTGATGACCTCCAAAGTGTTCTTTTTGTGTAACTCTCTCTTCTCTAGTATACTGTCCTACATATTTTAGCTGAAACTGCCTCCTTGAATTCCCAACTCTATTACCACTGAGCTGTGTTTGGGTTCCCCTTCTTACACTGTGGTCTTGGGCACATCACTTTTTTCCCTTCTCTCAGGGTTCAATCTTATGTTATTCATTGCCCAATGTCTGAAACCTGTTTTAAATATTTTATGGCCTTTTTTTTGTTTCATTTTGGTTTTTGGTTATTTAAGACAGGAGAATGAACCCAGTTCCTGTTACTACACCATGGGTAGAAGTCACAGAAGTCCTCTCAGTATGAATTCCTTACAATTGCATTAGTGTTTTATACCTATAAGTAAGTGCTGAAAAGTCTGCATTATTTCATTTCATCCTCTCTACATCAAAATGTAGAGATTACTTGAAAGCTCAAAAAATGCCAAAAGTTACTTGTTTGGGGTCACACTACAGGGCAGCCCATGTCTTAGTCATTTTCTCTTCCATAAAAGTATATAATTTTTCAGAATTTGGGATATATAACTAAATAATATGAGATGGTCTTCTCTAAAAAGTACACTGTAAAATAACTTATTAGTAGTACCTCAATTATAATATTGAGCAATATAGAATTAGATTGTTACTGAATATTGTCAATGACCAGGTCTATCATCTCAGTTAATCCTTATAATCCTCATAGCTATTATTATTTCAGTCTTATAAAAGACAACCTGAGGCTAAGAAAGGCTCATTAATTTGCTCATAGTCATGTACTTATTGGCATCACAGTTGGAATTCAAGCCAGGCTACACTCATTCTAAAACTTGTGCTCTTCACCATGCTGTCTGCTCAATTTATAGCTCTTGAAAAGAGAGCTTTTGGAACTAAATTATGATAGAACACTCCAAATCTTCAGTAGCAAAATGACATTAGGAGCCATTTACTAAAAGTACCAAGATCTATTCACTTCTTCCTGAAGCTAATCAAACAAGCACTTAAAAAGAAAATGAGTATTCTTCAAAGAAATTTCAAACCTAGTTTTTTGCCCAGCAATACTTAGAAATATATAGGTGATTGAGATTTTAGCTGCCTTTTAATCATGTCTAATCTAACTAGAGTTCTAAAATCAAGCATTCAAACCTCCTTATTGAATTATTTGGGAAAGCCTACAACTGATAAAACTCAGCTGGGCTTGAGCTCTAGCACCAGAATTTTCTTACCTCTAAGTATTGAAAACATATTCTTAAGATCTTATATTCTCTCATAACAAAGCTATACATACTTACTGTAGGAAATTCTGAAAATACACATTTCTTAATTGAATTATTCTTAGCATGTTAGATTCTCTAACATAGCCATAAGAAATGGACCCATTATCTTAAGCTTCCAATTATTTCCACTAAACACTTAATTATCATTTCTCTAACTACTTATGGAATTACATTAATTCTAAGAGTTTTATAATTGATTTTCAGAACTGTATAGGTCTATCCATCACCTTGCCTATAAGATTTTAGTGTGCGGTACCTGGATGGCTCAGTCAATTAAGTGACTGCCTAGGGACCAGGTCCTGATCTCAGGGTCCTGGGATCAAGCCTCCCCCGCTCAGCAGAGGGTCTGCTCCTCCCTTTCTTTCTCCCTGTTTTTCTCCCACTGCTCATGTTTGCACTCTCTCTCTCTCCCTCTCATAAATAAATAAAATCCTTAAAAAAAAATTCAGTGTTATTTCATCCTCTAATAACTATACTTGTTACTTTTCTGTCTCACTGCCTGGCTAGATCTTATACTACCATGTTAGCAGACATCATGTTATGACTCTTGATTTTGATGGAAATGTTTGTGAGCTTTACTATTAATAAATGTACAGATGGTTCAAAATGAATGTTTTGTATCCATAATAAGTACTAGTCCTAAAAGATGACCAGGAGTGGGTGTTAAATGTTACTAAATGTCCTGTAGGACTAAAAAAAATTGTTGTACAGTGCATTTATGCATAAGATCTCCAAATACTGGATCATTTTTGTACTCTTAGGGTAAGTCCTATTTGGTCAGAGTAGATGTTTTTAAAATCTTATTTGCAGATTTTACATTTATTCTCATAACTGACAATATTTAAAAATTTTTGCATTGGCCATTACATTTTAATGAGGGTTATATAAGCCTCTTGAATATATCTATTTGATCTTTCTGAGCTGTGGAAGTCATGTAGCATGTAAGTAACTATTACATGAACATTAGGAAGAATTTATCAACCTGACAGGCAAACTAGGTCAAAATAACCTTTAGTGTTTTACACACTGAAGGTTTCAAAGTTTATTTATATAGAACTTTATATAGTATTCACTTAAAATGTTCTTATTCTCCCCCGTATCTGCTCTAATATATATATATTTTAACTTTTCTGGTCACCTAGTATATGGGCAATTTTCTAAGTGTTCCAAAGGCATTATAGTATACAGCTATACCTACCTTTTGTCTAATGGTCTGTTAACAGTTAAAAGGACCCATGACAAGATAGGACGTATTTCTTTATTGCCACCACCAGTCAGAAAAATTGAAATCCAGTTGGCCTGGCTTGGACCCCATGCCCACCCCAGGACTAGAATAACAGAAGGAAAAGATACAAAGACAGCCCCAATTTGGGTCACTTAACCATCTTTGTGGTCAGGAGGTAACAAGAGAAATGCATGTTAGGCAAAGTCAGTAACTACTACACAATCCCTTTCCCCTAATCCACATCTGTCTTTCTGAATAAAACACACAAAGTTCCCTTCCTTGTGGAGTTCATCTTCAAAGGAAGGTCAGACAGACAAAATATAAATCAGACAGTGATTTAAAACTAAAGTACTGAAGAAATAAGGAGCACTAAGAAGGTAAGACAAGGAGAAATAGTGGCAATTCAAAACAGGCTGGTCAGGAAAAGCCTAAGTGTGACGACAATTTAGTAAAGATCTGAAGGAAGTAAGAAGCAAGCCTTAGGGCTTTTTGTAGCAACACTAGCTGCAAAACCCTGACTTGGAACAAGGATATTGGTATGGCTAAAGCAGTGAGTGAGGGGGAGCAGTAAAAGGTTAGGTCAGAAGTAATGGGGACCCATATTAAGATGATAAACCCCTAGAAAGAGAAGCACTGGCTAGAGTCATTAGAGCAGAATAGTAACATGATCAGAGTTAAGAGTTAAATAATTTATCTGGCTGCTGTTTGGAGAATAGATTATAGGGGAGAACGTATAAAAGCAGGGAGACCAGTAAGAAGGCTACTTTAATAAAAAAACTGATGAAGGTTTGCCCCAGTATGAGAGTAGAAGAGGTAGTGAGAAGCAGTCCTCTTCTGGATACATTTAAGGTAGAGCTGATAGTATTTTCTGATAGCTAGATATGTAAAAGGTGAGAAAAAGAAGAAATGATAGTGGTGCCAAAGAGTCTGGCCTGAGAAAATGAAGGAATAGAATTACCATTTAGAGATTAGGAAGACTAAGGAAGAAGAAAGTCTGGCTGTTAGTGGAGAGGAACCTCATTGTGGACATGTTAGGTTTGATATGCCTATCAGACATTCAGCATCTGGATATTTAAATCTGGAGTTCTGGAGGGAGGTTCATACTGGAGATATAAATTTGGTAGTTACAAGCATATATGTGAATTAAAGTCATGAAACTGAATCAGCTTGGTTAGGGAGTGAATGTAGGCAGAGAAACAGTGCAGGAACTGCCCTGGGTCACCCAGTGTTTGGAAGTCAGGTCAATGAAGAGGTATTTGCATGGAAACTGATTTAAGTGGTCATAGTAACTGGTAGGCAGCTGGGAAAGTGTGAAGACTCAGAGCACTAGGGAGGAGTGTAATTGATGGGGTCAATTCTACTGATAGGTCCAGTAAGATGAAGACTGAGAACTGTCAGACTTGCAAGATGGAGGTCCTTGGTGACACTCGACACAGTGTTGGTAGAATGGTGAGATCAAGCCTGACTGAAATGGGATCAAGATAAATTGGACAGAAAGACAGAAAAATTGTGTAAAAGGAAATGGAAATGAGATGGATTGGTAACTAGGTGGGATGGGAGTTAAATAATTATGTAAAGGAAGGGGGACATCCACAAAAGCTATACCAATACCCTTGAATAGGGGAAAGGAAAGAATCTAAGAACATAAGTACAAGAATAAGCCTTAGATGAGATTCGAGTTCACCCAGGGAGGAAAGAAGAGAAGGTAGAATGTAAGTTACAGGTCCATGTAGTTAGGTAGATATGATGATGGGTGCTTGTGGAAGTTCTCTTTTGGGCATTTCTATTTTATCAGTGAAAAAGAAAATAGGGTCATCAGGTGAAAGGGAGAATAGGAGAAGAGGAACTGGAAGTTTTTAGAGAAATAGGTTTTAAACATTTTCCTAGGAATTGTCCAAGCTGTAAGAACACATTAAGGGCCCCCTGAGATTAGTAATCAAAATAGTTAAAGTAAGACTAGTGAGAATGGCTAGATACTTTTCTCCAGCTGTGTTCGGCTGGGCAGCTACAAGGCATAAAAGAGATTATGTCTTTGGGATTTAGACAGCTAAGGACAACAAAGCAAGAAGAGGGATAAGAGAGGGGATAAATGGGTTATTTTAACAATAGGGTAGAGGCTATTTACATTGAGTAAGGAAATGTCCAGGTGGAATTAAAAATTTGTTGGTGGGATTGGAGGCTGGTGGAAAATGGGATGCCTAAAGTCAAGATCATGGAGGGGAAACAGTTATTGCTAATGACTAAGTCCACAATATGACTATGAGAAGACTTGGCTGAAGTAGTCTGGGAAACAAAATCATTGAAAGAGAAGAAGTTAAGGCAGTGAGGAAGCAGGGTGTTGGAAGGACCTCAAGATGGCCATAAAACCACCAAAAATTAAGACACATTAGTCTTGGAGAGGAGGACAGTGAGCCAGGAGCTAAATCTTCAAGAAATGAGAGTGAAGTAGGAATTGGTAGGTGACTACAACAAGGAAGAATATGTATTTTTATCTTCAAGATTAAAAAATTGTTTTATAACTATAATAATTATTAATGCTTAATTGCATGTCAACTCTTTTAAGATACTTCAAAGTCTTTGTTATACTTCTTCTATTCTAACTCAAATGTCCTTATTTCTTTTGCCATCATTGTGAAAAATGTACAAGGGATCCTGTCATTTTTACCAATTTCCTAAATTTTAAAGCTATTTCCCAAAAATACTTCAGGGAGCACCAGTCTTATGGCATATTTGATAACACTGAGGTTATGTTGGAAAATACATTTGAGAAACACCATACACCACTGGCCATGTTAGATAATCAGTTGTTGGAAATAAATATAATTTCAACTCAGTTTTTTCCCCAAATTTACATGACCACAGGTCCCTTTCCCATGTAACATCAGTTAACATCCAAAGGAATGAGTATTCCAAGGCATATACTTTGGAGAAGACTGTACTGGAGTTGTCTTCCTAGTGGCCTCAAAACAGGTGAAACTATACCCGATTTGATTCAAACTGATTATGATACTGTCAGAGAATACAAATCCCCCAAATGTTACTTTGTAACAATATTATCCTCCACTGCTAACATGATGAAAAACAAAGCCATCTTCAGACAGTATTTCTCAGAGATGTCCTTGAAATTAGCTTAGCATATTTTAATCCCTCATCAAAATGACAACATATAGAAATCAAAACTAATGACTGCATATTATGGTTCATAACCATACTAGGAACACAGTTTCTTTTCTAAGAAACTGGCCAAGTAAACACACTTAAAAATGTAACATGTTTTCAGTTATATAGAGAAAAATTTATTTTCTCAGGTTAAAAATGTTGGTCCAAATTTTCCTATTTCAAATGTTTCCATTTCATGGAATTAAAAAAAAAACCTACCCATTATTAAAACAGGAATTCTATTTTTTTCCCCACTATACAATAAAGAAAAAGTTACAAAAGAGTAAGAGAGTTACTTCAAATGATAAAATGAGAACAAAGTTAAATTCTCCCAGTCTGGAATACTGACTACCCTCATTTCATCTAATTGTCGGATTCTCACAGGTCAATGAAGCAGAATTCATTTTATCCCACTAGTCAAACCACTTATACGAGTAGTTTTCTCCCAGGGTGTTGTGTCCTTCTTAACAGCCACAAAGATGTTCTGTGTGAAGAGCATGATATTCAACAGGATGGATGTATATACCCCAGCTCCACAGATGGCACTTTACTGCCACTAATCATAACCCTGATAGGAAGTCACTCCAAGAAAACAGATGGCACTAGCCTAAGATATGTACTCAAACTTTCTCAAAGTAACTACCACCTAATGATATCAGAAAAAGTGAAACAGACCTTAAAATAATGTAGGAATGAATCTTGGAACACCACACCAAAAACTAATGATATATTGTATGGTGACTAACATAACACAATAAAAAAAATAATGTAGGAACCAAATAATAGAGTTTTGTTCCAATTTTTGCTCCAAGTTCTCTAGAAAATTATGCTTATGTAATTAGAAAATATAAAACGTTTGGGGTGGGGAATAAAAAAAATTAAAATATCAACTTACAAATCCAATGAGAACTTATCAAGGAGTCAGAAACAACCTAAAAACAAAAACAAAAAATAAAAATCTTTAATAGTTTTATATAACAGTTGCACATGCATTTTTAAATTTTACTGCAATAACTGTAGACTTGTACAAGATTTCGAGAGAAATCTTGAGTATACTTTACTCAGTTTCCCCAATGATAACTTTTCACAAACTAAAGTAGAATGTCACAATAAGTATATTTATATTACTACAATCCACTGGTCTTTTGAAATTCCCCAATTTCTTTATGCTTGTTTGTACATGTATTTAGTCCTACAGAACTTTATACCTCATAGGCTCACATATCTATCACCATAGTCAAGATACCAAACAGTTCCATCACCACAAGGATCCCTCAATGTTGCCTTTTTAGAAGGATACCCACCCCCTCCCCACTACCCCTTTTTGTCCCTAACCTCTTATACATCTATTTTAACATTAAAACAGCAAAATCCATTTGTGAGCAATATTTTTATTGCTCATTTATTTTACTCATTGGGCATAAAAGACCACTATCTAGTATATGTCAAATTATGAATAAAGAATTCCATTTTTTATCCATTAAAGAATATATTTTAAAGGAAAAAAGTCTGAAGAGAATTCTTTTTTACTCATTGTTATCACAACAAACTATTCACTTCAAAAGTCAAAAGGTGAAAGGTAAGCTAAGCATATTGTCTGAATTCAGATTCCGTATTTTCAACATACATTTTAAAAGATTTCATTCTTTTAGAGCAGTTTTAGGTTTCCAGCAAAATTGAGGGGAAGATTTTTTTTAGTTTCAAGTTCCTTTTGCTCAACAACTGGTATACAGGGAAGCAACTGATTGCCATATATTAGTCTTATATCCTATAAACTTGCTTTAATTACTTATTAGTTCCAGGTTTTTTGTCTGTCAATTCTTTTGGATTTTCTACACAGATGATCAGGTGATGTGAACAAAGATAGTTTTATTTCTTCGTTCCCAATCTGTATACTTTTTATTTTCTTATCTCATTGCATTAGCTAGAATCCCAGTACATTGTTGAAAAGGATCAATGAGAGATCATCTTGCCTTGTTTCTGAGCTTGATGAAAAAGCTTTTACTTTCTCATCATAAAGTATGATGCTAACTGTAAGTTTTTGTAGATATTCTTTATCAAGTTGAGGAAGTTTCCCTCTATATCTAGTTTACTGAGAGGTTTTTTTTTTTTTTAAAGATTTTATTTATATATTTGACAGAGAGAGATCACAAGTAGGCAGAGAGAGAGAGAGGAGGAAGCAGGCTCCCCGCTGAGCAGAAAGCCCTATGCGGGACTTGATCCCAGGACCCTGAGATGATGACCTGAGCAGAAGGCAGCGGCTTAACCCACTGAGCCACCCAGGTGCCCCTTTTGTTTTGTTTTTTATTGTGAATGGGTGCTGGGTCATAGCAAATGCAAATGTAACATGTTTTCAGTTATATAGAGATTTTTCTGCATCTATTGACACAATCAGCTGATTTTTCTTCTTTAGTCTGTTGATGTGATAGATTACACTGAATTTTTTGAATGTTGAACCTACTTCATATACTTGTGATAATCCCTTTTTGGTCATGGTGTAGATTTCTTCCTATAGATTGCTGGATTTGATTTGCTAATATTCTGTGAGGATTTTTGAATCTAAGCTCCTGAGAGATACTGATTTGTAGTAGGTTTTTTTTCATGCCTTTGCTTGGTTTTCATATTAAGGTAATGCTGGCCTTACTGAATAAGGTAGGAAGTACTCCCTCTGCTTCTATCCTCTGAAAGTGATTATAAAGAACTGCAAAATTTCTTCCATAAATGTTTGGCAGAATTCATCAGTAAACCACCTGGGCATGGTGCTTTCTGTTTTGAAAGGAAATTAACTGATATCTTTAATAGATATAGCCATAGGCATTAAGTTATTCATAGTATTTTGTTATTATTTAAATGTGCAAGGGATGTGAAATGGTATCTCTTTTGTGATGTTAATAATTTGTAACCTCCACCTTTTCTCTGCCTCACTAGAGGTTTATCAATTTTATTGATCTTTCCAAAGAACCAGATTTTGGTTTCAATGCTTTTCTCTGATATCTGATTTTCAATTTCATTGATTTCTGTGGTTTTTGTTTTAGTTTTGTTCTTTTTAAGATTTTATTTTTAAGTAATCTCTATACCCAACATGGGGCTGGAATCCACAATCCTGAGATCAAGAGTTGCACACTCTGCCAAAAGCCAGCTAGGCACCCCTATTTCTGCTCTAATTCTTATTACATCTTTTCTTCTGCTTACTTTCAGATTTTTTTTCTCCTAGTTTCCTAAGGTAGAAATTTAGATTACTGATTTCAGGGCTTTTTTTTTTTTTTTTTTTTTTTTTTTTTTAATGCTCTATATTTTCTTCTAAGCATCACTTTCTCTGCATCTGACATTTTGATGTCATGTTTCCATTTAGTTCAAAATAGCTCAAAATTTCTCGATATACTTTTCTGACCTTTTATAAAGTATGTTATTCAACCTCCGCATTTTGAAATTTTTTTTTAAGATTGTATTTATTTATTTGACAGAAATCATAAACAGGCAGAAAGGCAGTCAGAGAGAGAGAGAAGCAAGCTCCCTGCTGAGCAGGGAGCCCGATGCGGGGCTCGATCTCAGAACCCTGAGATCCTGACCTGAGCTGAAGGCAGAGGCTTAACCTACTGAGCCACCCAGGCACCCTGAAATTTCTTACTTATCTTTATATTTTATTGATCTCCAAGTTAAATTCTACAGTGGTCTGACAGCAAACAATATAGGATCTTTATTCACTTAAATCTGTTATATTTTAAGGCCCAGAATGTGGTCTATCTTGGTGAACGTTCCATGTGAGCTTGAGAAGAATATATATTCTATTGTTGTTGGATAAAGTAATCTGAACATGTCGATTACATCTAGTTGACTGATGGGATATTATGTTCAACTATGTCTTTATTGATTTTCTACCTCTGAGGTCTGTGGAATGTATAGCATCTTTCTAACCAGAAACCTCTAAGCTCTATAAGCTTACCATGGCATAATCTAGGTATTTTATATATATTATCTCATTTAATATTCATAACAATTCTACAAGGGATGTGCCATATTATCCCTTTTTGGTTCATCAGGAAATTCAGGCACAGAACATTTCCGTAAGTTGCCCAAGGTCACACAATTAACAAATGATTGATCCTGACACCGGAGTCCAGGATTTTAGCCATCTAGGCTATATGATCCCTCAAAGAAACCTAGGATGATGAAATCAAGTTATTTTGTGTTATCATTAATTTCTATGACAGTAAAAATTTTCCCAGTAAGTCTTGGTACACAATAGTAATTACTCCGAAGTGTTAATGTCCCTTTTCCTTGGGGTTGCTAAACACAGTTACCTTGGCAGATACAATTTAAGCACAACACTTGTATGGTTATTCTGTGGTTCTTCATTCTAAAACATTCCATAAGACTGAATTTTTTTCATGTTTGTTTGCATGTTACCACAGATACAATATTTATGTTCACATTCACTGTTTTCTTAAATTGTTAAATTCTTAATAGACTATCTGTACAAATAGGTTTGTAAATAGCTACAGAGGAACATGCCGGAAAGGCCTTTAAGGAGTATGATCATGAGCACAAAGACAATGGCAGGTAGGCTCTACTTCATCAGGTTCTCATTTCCAGGAGCCTAGATTCTGACACGGGAAGGGAATGAAGACCGTCACTGGAAGGCAGGACCCAGCATCAGAGAATATTGTGAGCACTTTCCTCTAAACTTCATTTACCTGCCAGGAAGATGATATAACTTATTAACCTGCATTAAAGTTTTTAAAATTCTAGGATGTAAAAAACTAACCATGCCATTCTTAGTACATGTAACAAAGTACCATAGATTTGATGGCTTAAACATTTATTTCTCCCAGTTCTAGAAGCTAGAAGTCCAAGATCATGGTGCCAATATGGATGGGTTCTGAGGAAATCCTCCTCAGGGCTTTGGATGGCTAACTCCTCACATGGTGGAAAGAGAGCTAGCTAGTTCTTTGTTCTCTTCTTACAAAGCCACTGATTTCATTCATGAAGGCTCCACCCTTATGATCTGCTTACCTCCCAAAGGCCCTACTTCAAATATCATCACATTGGCGGTGAAGATCTCAACATACATATTTAGGGAGACATATTCAGTCAACTACAATGACCTTATATGGAGATGAAGACAAAACAGTCATCTCTGAAAAACCTCTCTACAAAATTTCACTTGTAAGAGAAAAAATATGGACAGACTACTAAAAACCTATGCAATTCTGTAATCAGAGAACTAGACAAATAATAATGGTATTTTGCAGATAATTTGGACAGCCCAGGGAAGCATCTGTGTGACTATAGAATGCCTCAGGGGGTATTAGAATGCACAAAAGCAGTAGAGTGGAAAAGTTACTGCAGTAGAAATGGAGATGGAGAGCTCAGAGATGGGAGTCTCAAAGCCAAGGAGAGTGACTTCACTGTAATTCTATCAACTCCAACTCGGCTGAATTCTAAAGCCTGCCCAGGACCCTGGAACACTTCTCCACTCCTGTTATTTCCTGTTTTCTCTCCTCTCTTCCAGTTGGTGTCCTCACTCCCAATACTTGTACATAATACCTATGTCTCTGTGAACATCCCCACATTATACTCCACAGAGGGGGGAAAAAGAAATCTATTGGATAAAACAGTTTATCTCTTCAGTGCTCACCTTACAAAATTCCTTTTCTAGCACCAATCAACTCCACCTCTTCATTTAAAGTCTCCTCTACATTATCACGTTCTCCCTTACTACTAGAGATACTTCTTCCCTACATAGTACAGTGATCTGTTATTTCCCAACCTTTAACAAACAAAACCTTCATTGACCTTGCACTGCCCTCCAGCTTCTACTGTATTCCCAGACTACATTCTCAAACTTCTGAAAAAGACTGAAAATGTAGATAATCCCCATTTCCTCACCTATTCACTTTCCAACCCATTCCCTGGCTCTTATCTCTTCCACTCTATCAAGAGATCCTTATCAAGGTCATCAAAGCAATTCTTATTATCCTCATTTTAAGAACCAGGGCACTGAAGCTCAAGAGAGATTACTAGGTTGAGATAGTAAAGACATACCTTCCCTTAGAGATAAACAAGAGCCCAGGGCTGCCCCAAAGTTCTCTTTTCAGGGTATTAGACTAAGGACTTTATCTTCCAGGGACCCCACCTCCTTCTTCCCTTAGGCCATCTTCCCTACATTAAATCTCAGACTTACTCCCCAAAATATCTCATTGTTTTTCATCATTTTTCACTAAGAAAGTATTTTGTTTGATCTATGAATATTTTCTGCAGATCACTTAGTGTACACTCTTTTAATTAACTAAAAATAGGTGGTTTTATTCCCTTTGTACAAATAAGAAAATTATGAAACAAAAAACTTTCCCAATATCAGACATTTGAGAAGTATCAGAGTCAGAATTTGACCTGATCACATGGATTCTACAACCCAGGCTGCCTGTCGTCAGGATGGTTAAATCTCACAGCTTCTCAGTTTGTCCTTTTACAAGGTAACAAGGTAAGAGCATCACTCAGAAATGTGACATAATCCCAATACTTCCATAAGATCAGAAAACATAGGGTTGATACAAATATGTTATGAGCAAACATGTAAGAAACTGATTTATAAATCATAATGGGACTTTGTAATGAGAAATACAGTTTTTAAGATCGGACACTCAACTTTGGTTACTAGAGCATTTTCGCTCTCCAGCACTATCTAGGAAGCTAAATTAGTTAAGCATGAAGGATGATGCAGATTTGTATGCTCACCCATATCCTATTCTTTTTTTAAGCACACAGGCATTACACTTGCTCAGTATTGCTCTTAAACCTGGACATGAGGGGCTCATAGCAAATCCTTCCCTCTAGAGTAAGAAGGTCAAGAGTTTAAGGGGACTACCCACCCAGGCCCAGACTCCCCTCCTAGACCATGCTGCAGGTTCCTGGAATCAAGGCGTTCCTTGTCCAAAGAACTTCAAGCCTGATAGTAGGGACTGTGGAGCTCTCTTTCCCAGACCTAGGTTTATAAAAACAGGTTGTGCTCACCAGCACAGAGAATTAAATAGAAACAAAGAGAAATTAAATCTTCTAGATTTTAGAGAGAACTGCACTTCCAAAGAGAACCAGTCCATCAGCTGAAATCTAAAAATGATCTTCGGCTTCTCCTATATGGAAGCACTGGGAAGAAAGGGCTGCTCAGTTCCAAGCACAGCAAATTCTCTACTCTCCATTTCATAAGGAGACAAGGAAGATAAAAGGAAGAATTCCCCAGAGGGAACAAGAAGGTAGAATCAGGCCCCAGGCAAAAAGCATCTTGTTCCCTCAAGGTGTCCCAATACCTGTCATGAGGGATTTCAGAACTGCTATGGACCAGTGACTCCAGTGTTTCTCTTATGTTCCCCTTTTCTGGAAGGGACAGTTTTACTACATTTAACTGCCTCATTTTACCATTATGTATTAGGTGTATATAAGGGAGATGTGTGCACATATGCACAGAGGGAAGGCCATGTGAGGACACAGCAAGAAGGCAGCCATGTACAAACCAAGAAGAGAGGCCTCCTCAGAAACTGAATTTGCTGGCACTTGCACTTCTACTTCTAGTTTCCAGAACTGTGAGAAAATAAATTTCTGTTGTTTAAGCTACCCAATCTGTGGTATTCTGTCATGGCAATCTAGACAGAATAATCCAGATTTGCACGGTGAACTAGAATGCTGCAGTAACAATGTTGAAGTGGCTTTGGAATGGAGTAGAAACTGGAAAGGGTTTTGAGGTGCATTATAGAAAAAAACCAAGACTGCCTTAAAGAAATACAAAGTTAAAGGAGATTGTGGTGAGAACTCAGATGTGAATGAAGAACATGCTCTTGGAAACAGAAGAAAGATGATCCTTCCTAGAAAGTGGAAAAGAATTTGGCTCAATTGTGTTGTGTTTAGTAGAAGAGCCTGTAAGTGATGAAATGTTAAGCTTCCAAGTGACGGATGTTTAGCTGAAGAGATTTCTAATCAAAGTGTTGTTGAGGGGATAGCCTGGTTTCTCCCTATAAGCCCTTCTTCTTCTCACTGAATAGAATGTGAGAAGAGAGATAAACTGAAAAGAATTATTAGAAAAAAACAGAGAACCTGAAGAATTGGAAAAATTCTGTCTATCCATATTGCAAAAAATGAGAGAACATGTCTTGGAGAAAAACACCAAGAGTGTGGCTGGACAATGATTCCATGAAGAGATAACCCTTAAGAGAGTTATTATTCAGCCAAATCAGCAGAAGCCAGGAACAGAGATGGGATTATACCAGCAAAGACTCTGACCGTTTGGACCAAACAGAACAGAGTCAGGATGAAATAAAGGATGGATTTTGGAATTCTGAGATTGAGCAGGTCTAGACATAGAACTATTTGGCAGCAAAGATGCTTTATTCCTCATGAAAAGAAAAGAATGACCCCAGGGCATGCCAGACATTCTCACTTCTACTCCAACTACAACCTCCCAAAGGGCACAGCTGTTCCTCCTTTGTTTAAGAGGGTGGGGCTCCATCCTTGGCTTCAGTGGGCCAGACTGCCCCCACTGAGTGCCTCAGGGGTGGGGCCACTGCCTAGTGCTATGGGACCAGAAGGCAGATTGTGAAGCCGAAGAGGATTATTCTTGGGATTTAAAATCAAATGGAGTTTGCCTCAGTAGATGCTCGCCTTGTTTGGGACCTACCAATCCCATTTGGGACCTACCAGTTCCATTCTATCCTACTCTGTCCCACCAATGTATTTTGGAACCCTAATCTGTTTGGTTTCACGGGTTCACTGTAGGAGAGGAATTTTTCTTCAAGATGAATCTTACTTTGAGTCCCATCCATACCTAATTAATAAGACATTTAATTTCTTAATTTTTAAAAAATAGGCTCCACACCCAATGTGGGGCTCAAACTCATGACCCTGAAATCATGAGACATATGCTTTACCGACTGGCCAGGCACCCCAGATGATATTTAGATAAGGCTTTGGACTGTAGACTTATGAGCTGATGCTGGAATGGGTTAAGACTCTTGGAGCTGTTGGGATGGAATGAATGCATTTTGCATGCAAGAAGGACATGAATTTAGGGGTTAGAGAACCAAATGTCATAGATCAAATGGTATCCTTCCAAAATTCTTATGTTGAAACCCTAACCTCCGACATGATTATATTTGGTGGCAGGGCCTTTAAAGAAGAGATAACTAAGACTAAATGAGAGACGGGTGGGACTTGTGTTCCTACAAGAAGAGGAAGAGACATCAGAGACTATTCTCTCTCCATACATGCAAAAAGGACATGTGAAGACACAGCAAGAAGCTGGCTATCTATAAGCCAGGAAAAGAAGTTTAGAAACAGACCTGCATAGATGGATGGAAACCATCACTACAACTCAAAAGATGCAAAGGAAATTCTTTTCAAAAAATGATTCTAGAGCAACTGGATTCCTACAATAGAGAGAGAGAGAGAGAAAAAAAGGTAATCTAGATTCTTATTTCACATCATACTAAAAAGTATTGCAATAAATCATAAAATGGAACACAGACTTGTGAAAAGAAAATGAAGCTCTTCACAACTGTGGGATAGGCACAGATTTTTTAAATAGGACACAAAACATGGTATTCAAAAAATTGATAAACTGGATTTAGGAAACTGTATTTATCAAAAGACATTATTAAAAGTGAAAACAGAAAAATCAGACTGAGAAGCTATTTGCGATACACACATTCAATAAAGGACTCTAAAATATAAATAATTCCTACAAATCAATACGATGACAATGCAAAAAATATGCAAAAGACTTGAATAAGTACTGCATAAAACATACAAAAGGCTGCTCAACATTAATAACGAAGGGATGGAAAAGAAAACCATGACCTACCAGCACACATCCACCAGAGGGCTTAAGAAGAAAACTAATAATAATATCAAGTGCTGGTGAAGAGGTGGAATTACAACTCCCACTGCTGGTGGGAGAGTACCCTTCCTCATTCACTGGTGGTTACCTGGCAGAATTTACTAAAGCAAATTCCTGGCTACCCCAGGACTTTAAAATTCTACTCTGACATATACAAGTAAAATACTACAAAACTCACTAAAAGATCCATGTATGACTATTCACAGCAGCTTTGTTTTTTTTTTTGTTGGTTGGTTGGTTGTTTTTTGTTTTTCCAGTAAAATTTTATTTTGGAAAAAGTTATTTCCAAGAGAAATGGATCAAATACCCCAGTTAGTTGCAATGAGTGCTGAAAATGTTCATCACCACTTCATAGAAATTGTAGTTTCTCTTAACAGAATATTTAGGATGGACGCATCATGTTTAAATAGTTCAACCTGTAAGCACAGACGATTAACACAGAGACAAAGACTGAGCTGGGGAGTGTTTTATTGAAAGAAAATGCCCATGACACCATCACAGCCCAGTCACCTCCCTCATCTGCCAAGGTGCTGCTAGGTGCCAGGAAAGGCCCAGCGATGTGGGTGAGTTCAGATCTAACAGCATCAGAAGTACAGGACTCTGGACTGAGACACCGGTTATCAAAGCAAGAACCCAGTTGAGGAGAATCTTAAATATCTAAGTGACTAAAAGGGGTTTTAAGATATGAGCAGTATGTACAACAAGAAGTACTGAATAGAAGTGCTGGTGGCCCCTGCTCCTCTGGGCCCCTCCCGACTGATGGGCTTGTCTGACCAGTCTTGAGGGGCTCTCATGGCCAACTGTGATCACAACCAAAGACCCTCCTGTGGACTGGCCATGGTCTCTGCAGATGACATCAGTGAGGCCTCCTCCCTATATATAAGGCAGAAAACCATGAAAGAGAATTCCAGCTGACCTGCTCAGAACAATTCCCCTTTCCATCCAGGGCAAGAAGTATGGACTGAAAGGCCACGTTTTAGATAGTTGGATATTCACACTTTTTTACTCTCCTCCTGGAGAAATGCAATGTAACCACAGTGCAGCCCGTGGACAGAAGACAGAAAAGAGGCTATGTCCTTGCCAACACCCACGGGAGCAGGGCTGGGGGCTGAGTAGAGTGGGTCTTCAGGCAACCTTCAGGAGTGGGAGATCTTGTCTAGAGACATGAACCCCATCTTCCCAAGGGTCCTTAGCCACACTCAGCCACCAGGCCAGACCACCGGGGGGGTGATGGGGCCATTGTTGGGAGAGAGGTAGAGCCAGCCTTCAGGGTGGAACTGCAGAGCCCTGCACACCATCAGCAGATGATGCTGGCATGGCAGATGAAGATCTCCTAACTGCCCTCCTAATGCTGGGCGTCTGCAGTTCTGGACAGCAGCCTCAATCCAGGCTCCATCTTCATAAACACAGCCTCGTTCTTCCAGCGGGAAGTAGGTGGGTTGGTCTCGATGATGGTGCCTTCCCTCAGCAGGTCTGTGCTGATCTTGCAGATGCCAGGCAGGTGTTTGCTGCTGATATTGGTGGTTTCTCTTGCAGGACACACGGCAGAATGGACAATTTTATTAAACTTCAACCCCAAGCTTGCGAGTCAGAGCCCAGTTAGTTCAGTCTGTTCATGACCCAAGAGCTTCAGAGTATGATCGTTCTCCATGGAGGAATCCACGTGGTTCCAGGAGCGCCAGATAAGAAAGATGCGTGGCCTGGCCTTGGCTTCGTAGTGGTCCAGGCTGCAGGCCAATTCCTCTTCTCCAGAGTCCAGGTACCTCTTCTGTAGGTTGAGCAGGGACTGTGGTTCTTGCCTGTGTCAGCTTGGGTCAGAGATGCTCAACGTGGCACATGGCCCCCACCCACACTGCTGCCTTGAGTGTGAACAGCTCTGTGTCCCCACCCTCGCAGGGCTTCCCCAACACCACTGCAGAGATGAGCATGGCAGTCGAGCCCTCTGCCAGGGCACAGGCCACCAGCTGCCACGCCTGTCGGAATGCCATGGCGGTGGGAATGCCATGCCCACCTGACCTGCACCAGCCCCTTGCCCAAAGCACCTTTATTTGTAATAGCCAAAATTAGAAAGAACCCAAACATCTGTTAACAGAGTGGATAAACTGTGGTATGTTGACACAATGGAATACTACAGAAATAAGAATATGAGAAAAAAATATATGCACATGCATTAATATGGATGAGTTTCAAAAAACTATGAAGTCAGACAAAGGAATACATATTATTTGGCTACTCTTATAGTCCAACAATAGACAAAACTTATCTGTAGGGATGGAAATCAGTACCTCTAGGGGATGAACTAGCTGGGAGGTACATGAAAATTTTCTCTTTCTGGATGGAATATGGTCTTGTTCTAGTGTACTAGATAGTTGTACATATATAAAAATTCATCAAGCTATATATTTAATATTGGCACATTTTATATGCTTCCCCCCCCATGTATTTTATACCTTGGTAGAAAAAGTACTTCATAAAAGATAAGCAGACTATTTTTATCTTATCAGTTGCCTAGTAAAGGTTAATAGGTAAAAACAAAATTATCTACTTAAAAACAAAGACCAAGCAAATTGTGCTTATATCTGTTTCACTGACCCCAAGATCAGTCAAAACTAGACCATTCAAATCTTATCCATTAGTATCAATAAAAACTTAGAAGGAAAATCTGAAGAAAGTAGGAGTACATCAGTTAGTCCACAGCAGTTAAGCTTGTTACTCAAGTTAAGACTCCACGTAACATACTGGCAATGTATGTGAAGCAATTTTAGTAGTGTCTTTTACCATAAATAAACCTATTTAATAATTTTAACTATTTATTTTTAGTACCAAGGCAGTATGGCATAAAAGAAATAGCAAGAGATTT
This sequence comes from Mustela nigripes, assembly GCF_022355385.1. NCBI lineage: Eukaryota > Metazoa > Chordata > Mammalia > Carnivora > Mustelidae > Mustela > Mustela nigripes. The sequence goes on from NC_081561.1 coordinate 91,779,022, forward strand.
TGAATCAGACAAACCAGTTTTGCCACTTACTAACTATACAGTGTTGGGCAACTTTCTTAATCTCCTTGATACTGAGTTTCTTCACAATTTAAAACAGAGACAATAATACTTACTTTGCAAAATTGTAGCACAATTATAGTAGGTATTTAAGAGTAGTAACTATTTAGCAATAGCTCTTTGTATGCAAAGTATCATGATAGGTACTGGAATCCTATCTCTAAGAACCTGACCAACTGGAAATGACATTTAGATATAAAGATTGGTGATGAAAGGTAAGAATTTAACAAGGGCTATAGATTACAAATTATAGGGTTCCTATCCAGCTAGGAGGATTGTGGAGTGAGTATCCTCTGAACAGAGCCTGGAAAAGTTTTGGAAAATCCACTTAAGGCAAAGGAAATGGCGTGAATTAAAGTACAGCCTCAAAACACAGTGCAGTGACTTCAGGTTCGATCAGTTAAGACTAACTGTGCCACTGGACTAATTCTAAGAAGTAAGACTACAAGGCTAGTAGAGCAAGCTGGGACTACATAGAAAAGGACCAGTCAGGACTAAGAAGTCAAGGACCTGTTTTCTCAAGTCCTGGGATGTCCCTGAGGGGTTCTTTTCAGGAACTGACTCCAGTGATCACTGTACACAAATGTAGGGAAGGAAGATCTCAATACAGGGAAATATAGCATTGGATAATAAGGGCCTAACCTAACATGCTGAGAGGAATAAAAAAAACCAAGCAGGAAAAATATTATAATTCAATTTTATCAGCTTAAAAATAATGAACAAACACGTGGGCCTGCCTTCAAATTTGAAAATGACTGACAGGCACACAAGCTCCTCAAGAGCAAAGTAGTATCCAAAAACAGCAAAACGTTGCTAGGCACATTGAAAGCACTTGATATATACTGCTGGCAAATGAATCCTTTTAAATATTCCAAATACTGAAACGTTTATAATACAATGTTCATGGTGAACATGAAGAAAAGCTAAATTCATTTTTCCCTTCCTATTGACAGACTTTTTTTTTTTTTAAACAATACATGCCAAGTTTTGGATTTGTTCAAATTCAATATTTTAAAAGACTCATTTGCAAGAGCTATATCTACCAAAAGACTCAGATAAAAATCACTCTAGAAAGTTGGGAATATTGCCACTTCAAGTTGCTAAGCTCTGTGTAATTTTTTTAAAGGAATTTATCAGTATGTCTTTTGCAATAACAAAACAAAACAAAACAAAACAAAAAGAACTAAAAAACAACCATTGCATGACTCATGAATATTACATGAAAAAATTAAAAAGTTAAATCCATATCATATGAATATATGTAAGGTTCACTTAAGAGTACATAATTTATGTAACAATTAAAATAATTAAAATGAGAATAAGCTACTACATTAAGAAATTTAAAAAATGAGTGCTTCCTAGGGGCTAAGCACAATGCTTAGCCCTTTCCATGTATTCACTCATTTAATCGTCTCGACAACCTTCCATGGTAGACATTTGTTATCTATGTTTTACAGATGAGAAAACACAAATATGGAGAATTCTCCAAGATTACACTGTATGGCAATGAAGAGGCAGAACTAGGAATTGAACCCATACAGTCGAGCTCCAGCATCAGATTCCAGTTAATAAATGTAGAATGAATAAAGGAAATGGCAAATCACCATTAGAATACCACAATAATAACTGTTACAGGCAAGACCAGTTGAATGCTAAAATTAATGAGCTAAACTTTGAGAAAGAGGACATTTGTACAACTCAAAACATCTCCCTCAGAAAATGTTGATTGCCCATGGTAATTTTAACATATATACACAAATAATTTGATACTTTCCCTCTCCTCTCTTTGAGTGTGGACTTCTCCTAACAAAACAGAGCACAAGGGAAAAGCAGTAATGTGTTACAGTGGAGAAACTGGGCAGGCACTGTCTGAACTACTTGATTAAGGTTAACATGTTGATGGGCACATCCTGTGCCCCCAGATATGATGCAATGAAAAGAGCACAACATATCTGTGGAATTCTTCCCCTAAAGCCCATAGCCTCAGTCTAATTGTGAGAATACATTGGACAAACCCAAAATGGAGGACACTGTACAAAAAAAGTGGTGATGTCTAAAAGACAAACATTTTCACAGAGTGGAGTACACTAGAAAGACATAACAATTAAGTGCAATATGGAATGTGGATTAGATTATAGAATAGAAAGAGGACACTAGTGGAAAAACTGGGAAATCTGAATGAAGTTTGTCATTTAGTTAATAGTATTGTGCCAAGGTTTCTTACCATAATTAATATCATGGTTATGTAAGATGTTAACATTAGAGGAAGCTGCATAAAGGATATATAACAACACTCTATACTATCTTTACAGATCTTTTGTAAATCTAAAATCATTTTGTAATTAGAAGTTTTTAAAAATTCAATAACCATTTGTGAAAACAAATGTCAATAAGCCAGGAATAGAAGAAAATCTCTGGTAAAAGTCATCTCTAAAATAAAACACAATAAACAGCATTCTTAATAGTGAAATATTGAGGTATTCTCCTGTAATATCAGGAGAAAGCAAAGACATCTATTCTAATGTTTCTGTTAAATACTGTTCTGGTGTTCCCAGCCAGTGTAATAAGGCAGGAAAAAGAAAAAAGGAACAGAGATTAGAAAGGCTAAGTTAAACTTTTTTTTTCCAGATGATACTGTGAAATCACAGAATACATGCTCAATATATAAAACTCAGCTGTTCATCTATATCCTATTTAGATGGTTAGAAACAAAATTGAAAAAAAGATACATTTACAACAGCATCAAAAAAACTCAAATGCCCAGAAATAAGTTGAATAATGCAGAAGTCCTCTATACTAAAAACAAAACAATGGTGGGAATAATTGAAAAACTTATTAGATGAAGAGATATACAATATTCATAAATTGGAAGATTCTCTTAAGATCTCCATTCTCCTAAAACTGTTCTGTAAAGGCAATGCAATAACAGTCAAAAGTTTGGTAGGACTTTTTTTTAAATAGATGCTTACAAGCGATTCCAAAACCTATATGGAAATGAATCGCACTTAAATAGCCAAAACAATCCTTAAAAAGAAAAAAATTGAAGTGTTTACACTACCATATGTCAAAACTTATTATAAACTACAAAAAAGAAAGTATGATGTTGATAGAGAGATTGATAAACAGTCCAGGTGGAACAGAATGGAGTCCAGAAACAGACCCAAATGTATGGTCATTCCTTTTCAACAAAGGGACCACTGCAATTCAATGGAAAAAGAAAGGACTTTTCAATAAATGTGTGGAACAGTGGAATGTCCATATGAAAAATCTTGATATCCCCCCCATCTCATACCACACACAAAAATCAATTAGAAATAAATCGAAGACCCAGCTGTGAAGACTAAACTTTAGTTTCTGGAGGAAATCATAGGCAAATGTATTTAGGACTCTAAGGGTAGGCAAAAATGAGGGCAGGAAGAAAATCTGTGGGCAGAGTGCAAAAAGCACTTTCCACCCCCACCTGTAACACTGATAAATTAGACTTCATACGTCTGCTCATTCAAAGGCAACATTAGGAGAATAAATATGCAAACCTTAGACAGGTAGAAAATATCTGCAAACATGTACATGATAAAGATTTCCTATCCAGAATACATAAGAAACTAAAATCATTAACAGAAGATAACCTACTAAAAAAGTAGGCAAAAGATTTGAACAGCACTTCACAAAAAAAAATCTGAATGGCCAATAGATACAAAAAGATGTTCAACATTATTATTATTTTTTTAAAAATTTATGTATTTATTTGACAGACAGAGATCACAAGTAGGCAGAGAGAGAGAGGAAGGGAAGCAGGCTCCCCGCTGAGTAGAGAGCGGGACTCGATCCCATGACCCTGAGATCATGACCTGAGCCGAAGGCAGAGGCTTTAACACACTGAGCTACCCAGGTGCCCCGATGTTCAACATTATTAATCTGCATAGGAATGCAATCAACTTACTCTAAAACCATCAATTTAGCTCCTTGGTATATATCTGTAAAATAGGAGTATATGTTTGCCAATGGCAATTTCAAGAACATTTGCAGAAACTGCATTAATAATGATCAAATCCAGAAAACAACTCAAACGTTCATCAACAAGAGGATGGAAAAATGAACTATGGTCCACCCACATAATGCAATACTATAGAAGAGGGTCACTGAACTTTTTCTTTGGCCCTATTAAGGGCCAAAGAGTAAACGGTTTAGGCTTTATAGGTTACACAGTCTCTTTTAACTACTCAACCCTGTTGAATGGACATGTTTATGTCCAATAAAGTTTTATATACTAAAATATGTTTGGGCTAACACTGGCCCACAGGTCAGAGTTTGCCACTTCTTGCAATAAAGAAAACAACAAAAAACTACTTACCACCTGGATGAATCTCAAAAATATCCCATGAACAAAAGGAAACCAATATGCATGCATGCACATGCACTATAGGATTTCATTTATATGAAGTTCAAGAACATCTGAAAATAATTCATAGTGAGAGAAGTCAGGACAGTAGTTCACTAGAGGAGAGGAGTGGCTCCACTGAATAGAAGAGACAGGAGGGAATTTTTGGAGGGATAAAAATGTATTCTTTTACCTGGGTGGTGATCACACAGACATACACCTGTGTAAATTTTATTAAGCCATATACTTTATTTTTGTGCTTTTGTTGTATAAAACTATAGCTCATTTTGGAGAAAATAAAATTGGACAAAAATCAGAATACAGATTTGAAGAAATTTTCTAGAACTCAGTATAAACAAACATATACAAAAGCTAGATTAAGAGAAATGGGTAGACTGAGCAAGTCTAAGAGAAGTCTAACCAGAGTTCTGAAGGAAAACATAGAAAAAAAAATGGAGGGAAATCTACACAGAAAGAAAAAAGACGAAACCTGAGAAGTGGTGAAACACCAACAATCCAGGATAAATGAAATGTCCACACCTTGATACACTATCATCAAACTGTAGAACATAAGAGAAAAAAATCTTAAAAGCAGACCCTCCCCCCAAAAAGACAGATTAACAACAAATGATAGTTATTTGAACTAACTGTAACATGGGAAGCAGAAGTCAATGAAATGAGACCTCCAAAGGACTGAGAAAGAAACTGCCAGGACAGAACTGTATGCCAAACAAAACCATCATAAAAATGAGTAAAATAAAGACATTTTCAGATGAAATTTGCCATCAACATTCCTTTAAAAAACAAGCTCCTAAAATATACTTGACAAAGGGAAAAAGATCTGAGGTGTAAGATGAAATGACAAAAAAAAGATCCATAAAAAGGAAAAAATGATGTTGAATTTATAGGAGGAAAAAAAAAACAAGGTGTAATTAAAACTCTAAATGACAAAAACATGTAATTAACTCATGTCAAAGCAACCTAGGTTTCTTGAATTATTTGCAAGTAGAATTAATAAACTTTAGATTAAGTTGTACATTAAAATTTTAAAGAAAACTACTAAAAGGAATAAAGCAATTTTCATACTAATTAAGAGGAAAGAAAATGGAATAAGAAAAAAATCCCAAAGCTGGCAAAGAGAAAACACTCACAAATACACACACCAGAATAAAAACAACCATAAAACAGAATGTTAACTTTAATCTTAAATATATAATTATATTTTACCTAATTGGACTGAGAGCTCCATTAAAAGACAAAGATCGTCAGAGTAGAACAGAAAAAAACAACCATCTATGTGAAAGGGGTATTCTAAACAAATGCCTTAAGGTGTGACTAGAATTTCTAAAACAGAATTGATTTTAAGGTACGAGGCATTTGGGTGAGGAGTCGTAGAACATCACTGTAGAATGACAAAAAATTCAATTTACAGGGAAAATAGAGCAATTCCACACTTGTATGTACCAAACTTTCAACTTTTATAAAGCAAAGTGACAAAATTACAAAAGAGACGAGAAAATTCATTATTTTATTGTGATCCTTTTGTTACACCTTTCAGTAATTAATAGCTCAAATAAAGAATTAGTAAGGTTAAAAAGGTTTAAAAACCACAATTCATGTGCTTAACCTAAGACATGTGTACGCGCGTGTGTGTGTGTCTGTGTAGTTGTTTTTATACCTACCTTGCCCCAAAAGTCTGTGAGTGCATATTCTTCTTAATCATTCAAAGCGCAGTTGAAAAACTAACCATGAGGCCACAAAGCAATTCTCAAATTTCAAAGAATCGGTAGCATAGAGCCCTCACTTGCTGACTACAGTGTGAGTTAGAAATCAATAACAAAAGGATAACTCACAAAACCTTCCACATTTGGAACAAGAAAATACTTCTAAAACTCTCATGGGGAAAGAAAAAAAAATCATAATGAAATAAATTTTAATTCTTAGAACTGAAACAAATATATTACATAGAAAGTAACACTAAATAAAAATCTGTAGGGTTTGTGGAGACAAATCTATGACCAGAGTAAAGAGCCCAGAAATGAGCCCCAGCATATCTGGGAATATGTACAGGACAGAAGTGGCGCTGCAAATCTCTGGGACGGGGCTAACTGCCACTCCACATGGGAAAAAGAAAACGAGGTCTTCTTGATCTCCCAACGTAAATTTAAAAATAGCTATCTATACGTACACAAGTCAAGCAAATGAAAGAACTACATGTATAAAAAATGGAAACCTTAAAACTTAGAAAAAATTTCAAAACACATTTCCCTCATAGTAGAAAAGAATATCTTGAGATACGAAAACACAAAGAAAAGATTGTCTGCAGTTTACATAACCAACAAAGGATTTGTACCTTGAACAATGTTTTCCAACAGAAATCGCTGCAATGATGAAGTGTGTTGTTATACAATATAGCACAGTATAATATAAAATAATAGAGTATAATATAATAGCCACTAGTCATATGTGGCTATTGAGCACTTGGAATGTGGCCCAGAGTGACCAAGGAATTGAAACTGTTGAAGTAAATAAGACAGCATGTTAACATTTAAAAATCCTTCGTGAAGGTCCATGGAGGGCCATTATGTTTTTATATTTTTTTTAGTATTTATACTTTTCATAAAAGCATTTTATTCTAGCTTATATTACTATATAGAATATAATTTCAAATTTGTAAAAAATGCGTTAACAGTTGCTTTTCAGAAAGCAAACATACCAAATGTTCACAATATTATCTGTGAATCATTTTATTTTTCTCCTATTTTAAAAAATTAAGACATAAAAACAAATAAAGGATTTAATGAACACAGATGTATCCACCCCAGAATTTATGAAATAAAACATTACGGATATTGTGTAAATTCCCTAGGTACCCTTCCTGACCACTTTTTTTCTCTTTTTAAAGAAAAGCTGGCAAATATGATTAAGAGACTAGAGTCCTGGCTTCAGACTTCTTCATTTCACAATAACCATACTTTAATAGGTTTGGGGGGAAACTTAATATACAGGCATTACATGTATCATTTAACAAAGAGTTATAGAGCAAACATTCATGTAACCATTATTGCCCAGGTCAGGAGATAAAGCATGTCCAGCCTCCCAAAAGTCCTCAGTATGTCTCTTCTCAATTGCAACCTCCCCTTCACCCCCTAGGAGAAGATCACCAGCTTAACTTTAAGGGTGTCAATTTATTCACAATTTCTCTTTACTACTTTTAATGCCTAAATATGCACCTCCTGACAACAGCTTTATTTCACCAGGTTCTGAATTTCTCATAGAATAATGAATGATATCATCTTCAACAACTTGGGTTTTTTTGTTTGTTTTTTTTTGGGTTTGATTTTGTTTTTTGGTTTTTTTGTTTTTTGGCTCAACATTGAGACACATTTATGTTGAAACACAAAACTACTTCATTCACCACTGTTCTGGGTAGTTTCCATTTTAAGAATATAATTTACATCTCCCCTTCAGATAGACATTAAGGTTGCTTCCAGTTTGGGAGTATTACAAATAACACTGCAGTAAACCTTCTTGTACACGTCTGCTTGTGTATATGTATGAAAAATTTATCTAGGGCAGTGGCTTTCAAACTTTTTTGACCATGACTCATACTAAGGAATGACGTTTTACATCATGACACACATCTGTGTGTGTAAAAACCGAGAGGAAAAAAAAAAAGTTTCATGAAGCAAATACCCAATGACCTGAGACATATTCTGTTATTTTCTGTTCTCTGCTAATTCGTGTTTTACAAATTCTGATAATTATCCACTTAGCTGATTTCACGACTCACTAAAATGGGCTTCAAACTTTGAAAAACATCACTGTAGAGGATAAATACCTAGGGGTAGAACTGCTAGGGCATGGAACATGGACATTGGACGCAGTCAGCTCTTTTAGATCCTTAACTTTTAAGTAAATGCTCTTATCTGAGTGCATATAAATTGACCACTCTAAAATTTTAGAGCTAAAACTGTGAAACATCAGATCGTTTTATCTTTTCCTTCGGTCATAAAACAGTACTAATCACTTACCATGTGCTATGTATCCAGTGGACTCCGAGCGAGACTGATGGGTTAATACACAGGGGGGTGGGGAGGACATAAGGGACCCGGACCTCAGTGAGGCCCCAGAAAGCTCACAGGAGGGGCCTCCGATCCTGCTTGGGGAGGGAGGGGTTAGGGAAGGATTCCTGGAAGAAGGAGGACCTAAGCTGAGTGCTTCTATTTTTAATTTTATTGGTTTCCTAAAACATAAAAGTAACACATTTGTTGGGGGGAAAAAAGTCAAAATTATAGCGGCACATTTATTAAGAAGTAAAAAATCCCCACCACCGTCCTTAAAGTTTGATGCTGAGACTAAACAACCAAAGTTGCATTATCAGTTATTCTAATCTAGGAAATTTTTAGGAGCCCACATTTTAAAACAGTTTTAAGGATACATCTGACCGAGTCCATCCTATTAAAGCAAAAAACGAATCATATTTTCCATCATGAATATAAATGCAAACATTTCATGTTTAGTCACATTATTACTTTTAAGAGACTTTTTTTTTTTTTGGCCTTTTGGCAAGGTTAGAGAGCCAGTTTTCAAAACCCGAGTCTATTTACTGCATACCAAATATACACAAATGCTTCAAAAAGTGGCACTAGAAACGACCCGTTGAAAGAATGTTTTGTTCAAGTCAGCTTGGCTTGGCCGGTGACAATTTGTCGGAGTTTCACACTTGGTCCCGCGGAGCCCCGGACCCCGTCACGTACGCGGCGCGTCGGCACCGGCACACCCTCCCCAGCGCGGCACGGAGCCCAGGACGGTCCTCGCGCCGCGGCAATGCCGCCGCCCCGCCGCCCCCAGGCCCGCCGCGGGCCCCACGGCCACCGAGCCGGGCCGCGAGCACCCAACCACCTACCCTGCGGGGTCGAGAGCCCCCCGGAACTCAGGCGAGGCAGCTCGGGCGCGCCGCCTGCGCGGCCATGACGGCGACCCGGGGAAGCACCCCGCGCGCCAAGGCCCGCGGTCCGCCGGGCTGGGAGGAGAGCCGCCCCGTCCGTTCGTCCGTCCGTGCGCCAGGAGAGTGAGGCCAGAATACGCCCCAGACGCGTCTAAATCAAGGCTCGGGGCGGTACCGACGGGCTGAATGACAAATGGCAGATGCCGTGGGCTTTGCCGCCCTCGGCAGCCGCGAGGATGGCTGCGCCGAGGAGGCCGCGCACAGGCGGAGCCCGGGAGCCGGAACGGCGCGTCCGCGAGGAGGGCGCTGGGGCCCCTGGCGGGGGCGTCACGTGGCAGGAGGAGGCCCCGCTGGGGAGCCAGGGGGTCGGCGGCCTGGGCGGAGGAAGAGGACAGGCGCCCAGACGCCTGGCCGATTGAGTCATCCGCGTGGGCTAAGCCAAGGTCGCCCAGGTGCAGAGCGGGCGCAGGTAGACCCGAACCAGCCCGAAGCCCCGCACGGTCTCGAGGACTGTTCACTGAAGTCACCACCAGGATGAACCGCCCTGAGCCAAACCGTAACCGAGAAACACGACAGATGCTAGGAGAACCCTGCAATGAGCCCAATTCGCTTACCTCCTAGGCGTGCAGCGTGGAAATAATGGCAGCCTGACTGTGACCACTCACTGTGAGCCGGGCTCTGTTCTAAGCACTTCACGGGGAAAGAAATGTGGTCCTTGAGACAACCCTGGGAGAAACCCTACCTCTCGTCTTTCAGACGAAGATACTAAGGCACAGAAAGAGGAGACGGAAAGAATTTTATAGTTAAGGAATCGTGCTCTGGGTCATCTAAGTCATTTAAAAATGTTCAAAGCTATTTGAATTTAAGAAAAAGAAACTGAAGCAGACCTCCAGCGGTTGCTTTTCCCCTACAAGATATACGTTCCTAAAAGAGGCCTGTAAACGTTAAGTAAAATGAAAAGCATGAAGAATTCACTACGTTATTTCGGAGTCTCATAGCTCGGAAATACGAGGTTAATAGCATCTTACAATTCCACCCACCGTCATTGCAATCTTCCAATTTCCACTGCTTATATTACTTTTGGCTTACTAGCACTCAGAACATTTACAAGTGCTCTCCCACCTTCTTCTCCCAGATGTTCAGTCTTAATTCTGTATTTAGATCAATTCAGTATTCATCATAACTTATTCATTCCTAAATTCTTTATTTTTATTTAATGGCCTGTTCTCTTTTTCAAGTAGTTTTCCGAAGGAGGGTTCAGCGAGCACCTTAATGTTTTATCTACTTTGTAGTTCCACACATAAATAAACACTGAACAAGGTAAACATTTTGGATTCACACCTTTCTTCAAAACCTAACAGAACAAAAACACAATTGCTTTCATTGATTTTTGACATCAAATTTTGTGGAGAGATCTGAATCCTGTGTGATTTTTCCCTGCAAGGGGATTTGACTTTTCTACTTGGATGCCTGAAGAATTTTTTTTTTTTTATCATTAAAACTCTTTAGAGCCTTATCTGGGCTATGTCTCTGTCAATTATTCGATGTCAGTTTTTTCCCTCCTGTATATAGTACGATCTTTCAGTCTACGGATTCCATTCTCCTTCTCTTAGTGTAGAATCCCATTCATAGTATACATCTGAGTAAGTTTATCTTTTGTCGATTGGGTTTTTACTTCAGAGTCACCAGATTCCTTATACTTGATTTCTGTCCTTCCATATCCATCTTCTGGAGATCTTGTACTCACTCGGATTCTCTCAAAATACTCTATTCATTTTTCTAGTTTACTTGATTTTAAAATCATGTTGGTTTGAACCTCAATTTTCTTAGCCATGCAATTTCCTTTTTCATCACATTATCGTCTTATACTGTCCTTGAGCTGTTTTGAGTAATCCATATTCTTTTTTTTTTCTCTTTTTCCTGTAGCGTGAAACACATACAAGGAATACAAATTTGGCTTTTTTGTCTGTCTTCTACATGCCGTTTTTCTTGTTTCCCACTCCCATGTTATATAGCATGCTTGCATAACAGCTATGTCATATCTTTTATCTTGTTTATCCCTAGAAGTGAATACCAGACCTTATATTTGCACTCATATGCAGCTAGTGAATTCCTGGTACACTTTGCTCTTCACCGGAGATGTGTCTGTCTTCCCTATCATGAGCTTCAGTTTCAGGGCTGAGTGCTGTTGCTATCTACTTTTTCTGTGACCTGAGGGTTTTAGGATGAGGGGAGGGGTGATAGGGATTGTGGAGCTCAGCCTGAAACAGAGTGTAGAGCTTGCTGGGGGAAGTCAGCCATCACTTCTGAATTTCCTTTAAATCCTCAGCACCCTTCTTCAAGTCAGCCAAGGAATATCTCATGAACTTCAGTTCATTTGCCTGGTTTAACATAGTACCGCAGAAGATGGCAAACTTTTCGTGCTTCTGGGAAAATCTCACAGTGGTATATAAAGATTCCTTGATGTTTTACAGGGATGCCATTGACTTCTTTCTTAATTGGAGGACATTTGTGAAAATTCTCAAAATTTGGTCTGATCATCTTTTTCCTCAGTACTTTCCAGGGTGGGGGAGTGGGGTGGGTAGAAGGTTGTAGATACACAACAAAGTAACAGACTCTCTGGCATTCCTTCTCACAGTTTACATTATAAGCTTCCACAGTACTTCTTTCTCTTCTTGGTTGTAGCAGGTGAGTTGTTTTTCTTTGTGTGGCTTAGGGTTTTAATTTAGATTTTTCTTAATGTTTCTTTGTGCCATATTTATCCATAAGTCAGCTGATCAGAGTGTCTCTCTCACTGGTAATGAATTATATGAAAGCCCTTTTTTATCTTTAAATCATTCCCACAAAGTTCCCTGAAGATCTGTATGTTGACTTGGTAACTGTAATACCCTCCTTTTCCCTAAACCTTCCCTTAATGACTTGTGCCTTTGCATTACTATGTGCCCCAACAAAGGTTCTAGGGCAGAGACTGTAAACTCAAATCTCTATGAAGTTTAAAACAATGAGGAATGGGATTGTAGTAGAGTTAGTGTAGTACACATTCTTTGTGTAAGGGGCAGATGTTGTACAGCTCAGGCCAATCGCTGCCATGTTAGAATTCAGGACACTGTTGCCAGTCTGTATAATTCAGGACAAGCATGATATTTAGTGCTTTAGTAATCAAATTTCCCAATTTTGAAAACTGTACAAAGGCCAAATGAAGTATCTCTCGGGGCACCTGAATGGTTCAGTTGGTTAAGCATCCGCCTTTGGCTCAGGTCATGATCCCAGGGTCCCGGGATCAAGCCCTGCATTGGGCTCTATGCTTAGCAAGGGAGCCTGCTTCTCCCTCTCCCTCTGCCTGCCTGCTCTCTCTCTGTCAAATAAATAAATAAAATCTTTTAAAAAAAATGAAAAGAAAAGTATTTCTCAAGGCCAAACTGAACCCCAGGTTTATGAGTGTGGTCCCAGTTATAGGGAAGCACCCAGCTAAATTCCATGATCTGTGTTTTATTCTTCTAAGCATTTTGAGATACATATTTATTCTACAGACTCTTCAACGACTTCTTAAAATGTCTTTAGCAAATATAAAGCAAGAAGATTCATGCTGACATATTTACAATTTGATACAACATGTCAGGACCCAGCACTTTCAGGAACAGATGTTACTAGGGGTAACAGTTATGATGGAACTAAAATCAATACCATGTGAGTAGTGTTTATATAGATTACAACAACATTAACAAAACAGCAAGAAAGAAAATATTTTCAATTGATGCAGAAAAGGCATTTGACAAAATCCAACACCCATTCCTGAAAGAAGAAAAAAAAAAAAAACAGGAAAGAAAAGAAACTTCCTCAGCCTGATAATGGACATATTTGTTTCCTATAGCTGCTGCAATAAATTACCACAAGTTTGTGGCTAAAACAAGGAATGTACTCTCTCACAGTCCTGGAGGCCAGAACTCCAAAATCAAGGTGTCAGTGGGGCTTCACTCCCTCTAGTGGCTCTAGAGGAGAATCCTTCCTTGCCTCTTCCAGAGTTTGGAGACTGTTGGCACTCCCTGGTTTCCTTGGCTTCCTTGGCTTCTGGCCACATCACTCCAGCCTCTGCCTCTGTTGTCCCATTGCCCTCTCCCCTGTGTGTGGTGTGTTTCCTCTTCTGTGGGTCTATCTTACCGGATTTAGGATACACCTGAATTACTTGTGATGACCTCATGACAAGATTCTTAATTACATTTACAAACTGCCCCTCTCTTTTTTCTGCCCCCCATTCTCAGTGTAGGGTATTAGGACATGGGCATATCTTTTGGCAGGGGGAAGGCACCTGTCAACCATTTACAGTGGGCAAAATCCCAGTCAGCTTTGTTGTGGAAAATGACAAACTGAAACTAAACTTCATATAGAAACACAAAGAATCTAGAATAACAAAAAGGGAAAAGAAGAGCAAACTTGGAAGAATTACACTACCTGATTTTAAGGCCTATAAATCTACAATAATCAAATCAGAATGGTATTGGCGGGAACAGTATATAGAGTCCAGAAATAGACCCACACATATGATCTCTTGATTTCAGACAAAGGTACAACATAACTTCAGTGGAAAAAGATAAATGATGTGAGAATTGGTTATTTGTATGGAGAAAAAAAAACCCTTGCACTTAGACTTCACATCATATACAAAAATCAAATCAAATTAGAGCACAGATCTAAATAAAAAACAAGCACTATAAAACTTATAGAACTCTCTGTCCAATAAAGTAGCCTCTAGCCATGCTGTTGAACACTTAAAATGTGACTAATCCAAACTCAAATGTGCTATAAGCATAAACTATAGCCTAGCTTTTGAAGACTTAGGATAAAAACAGAATGTAAAATATCTCCATATTTTTATATTGATTACCTTCTTTAGTAATATTTTGGACATGTTGGTTTAAATAGAACATATGATTAAAATTAACTTCAACTGTTTTTTACTTTTTTAATGTGGCTACTTAAAACTTAAAGTTATATATGTGGCTCACATAATAGTTTTGTTTGATGGCACTGTTCTAGAAGAAAACCAGGAGATAGCAAAGACTGCTTGGGTAGGACACAAAAAGCAACAACCATGGAGGAATAAATTCTTAACTAGATTTTACCAAAAATAAAATCTTCTGTTCTTCAAAAGAAGCCATTAAGGAACTGAAAAGCCAAGGCACATACAGGGAGGAAAATATTCCTAATACATATATCTAACATAGGACTTGGATCAGAATATTTAAAGAATACATACAACTCAATAATACAATAAATAATGCCATAAAAATGGCCAAAGACTTGAAAAGATCCTTCACCAAAGAAGATACTTGAATTGGACCAATAACTACATGAATGACTCTTGATGTCATTTCCCCAATGACTAGTACAAATTAAAATCACAATGAAATACCATTACATACCATGTAATACCATTACATACCCGCTAGAATGGCTAAAACTTAAAAGACTGACAATACAAAGTGTTCTCAACCATATGGGAAATTTAGAACTCTCATACATTGGTGGTGGGAATATAAAAGACTACAGTAACTCTGAAAACCTGTTTAAAAATTTCTTATAACTAACGGGGGCATCTGGGTAGCTCAGTCAGTTAAGCAGCTGCCTTTGGCTGAGGATATGATCCCAGGGTCCTGGGATCGTGCCCCGCATCAGGCTCCCTGCTCAGTGAGAAGCCTGCTTCCCCCTCTCTCTCTGCCTACTGCTCCCCTACTTGTGCTCTCTGTCAAATAAATAAATAAAATCTTAAAAAAAAATTCTTGTAACAGCAAATATACATTTACTATATATCCAGTGATCTCACTCTTAGATATTTATCACAAAGAGATTATAACTTATCTATACAAAGATTTATACACCAAGATTCATACTAGCCCCAATCTGGAAACAAACAAGTTGTAAGAAAATGAGCAAACTGATGACCATCTCATAGATGAATCTAAAAACATTATGCTGGGTAGGGGCACCTGGGTGGCTCAGTGGGTTAAACCCTCTGCTTTCGGCTCAGGTCATGATCCCAGGGTCCTGGGATGGAGAGCCACGTTTGGCTTTCTGCTCAGCAGGGGGTCTGCTTCCTTCTCTGTCTCTGCCTGCCTCTCTGCCTACTTGTGATCTCTGTCTGTCAAATAAATAAATAAAATCTTTAAAAATATAAAATAAAAACATTATGCTGGGTGAAATAAGCCATACATAAAAGAAGATCTGCTATGTGATTCTATTTATAGGAAATGTTTTGTTGGGGGGGAACTAATCTAGAGTAACAAAATGCAGATCAGTGGTTTCCTGGGGTGGATGGAGATGGGACATGAGGAAACTCTGTGGGGTAATAGAGATGTTCTATATCTTGATCATAAAGAACATCTCAATAGAGATGTTCTATATCTTGCATGGATATGTTTGTCATACTTCACCAAATACTACACTTCCGATAAGTACATTTTGTTATATGTAAATTAAATCTCAATGAAGTTCATTAAAATTTTTCTATTAATATTTGCATGGAATGGGGAGAAAGAAATTATGAAACTCTTTTTATCTTCACCCACTATAGTTTGAATTCATATTTACCTTCTGCTGTTTTGTTAACTCTTTTGTCAGCACGCCCTTGTACAACATCAGTTCATTTTGTCTCCTGTGAGCGTTTAAGTGGCAGAGACAAAACTCCGAACCACGTCTTCCCTCAGATTCCTAATCCAATGTTCTTCCACGATATAAGCAGCCAAAGGAAGAAATCACATCATACAGTTTACATTCTGCTTAACAGACTTAAACCATACACCTTGAAAAAAATCTTCCAGTGAATTCAACTCAACAAATATTCAGTAAGTGTTTAGATTTTATTTCCTCTAACCAAAATCCAAGTAACAGCTTAAAACCTAATTAGACAATTAGTTCTTTTGAGGTCCATGGCTTCTGACCAAACTACATCTCTCCCTGGCCTTATGCTAGCCTTCCCTCAATTTCCAAGTGCCTGCCAACTTTTTTTTTTTCTTTTAGAGAGAGAATACAAGCAATGGTGGGGTGGAGGAGCAGAAAGAGAGGGAGAGAGTGAACGGTTAAGTAGGCTCCATGCTCAGAGCAGAGCCAGCAACAGCTGGGGCTCCAACCACAACCCTGAGATCATGAGCTGAGCCAAAATCAAGAGTTGGATATTCAGCCAACCAAGCCACTCAGGCATCCCAAAGTCCCTCCTTTTTGAGAGACTATAATCCTTGGCTCACAGGGCTCTCCTCCCTTCCCTACACTTGTCACTATCTGCGATCACTTCTCTATCCAGGTATCACTTCCTCAAATAGCCTCCCATGAGAACATTATTTTTCCCAAAGTAAAACTGACTAATGTTCACTTGTAGCTTCACCTGAGTAACATTGGGTGAATATAGTAAACTCACAAGACAATGTTTAAGTATACGTAGTTCCTCTGCTGACATTTTTTACATTATGTGGTCAAGTTGTCCTGTTACATGCATTTTGGAAAGTGCAACAAAATAATCACGTTGTTTTGCCATATACCAAGGATCAAGAGAACATGGCTGCTTGGGGCTTCCAAAGAAGTAAGTGAGGATGGTCCATTGATTTAAGTAGCTATTTTTTCCTATTCTTATAATAAAATGTTTGGATGTAATTCAACTTACATGAAGTGTGGAGAAGACTATCCAATCTTTAAGTAAGAGAATTCAGTGTCTAGTGTCTAGCTTGAAATGAAAATAGCACTATTAAAGATGGGGAAAAAAAACCCATTCACCTTTTATTAGTAAGCAAAAAAAAAAAACAGAAGTGATTTAAAATATAATCAATGGCATTTATTTTCATTCCTGTTTCATGTAGCATGAAAAAAACCAAGTTGTTAATGACCAAATGCTGACCTTTGGAGTAAAAAAATAAATAAAAGTATGCAAATGCCAAATATTGATACCTATCCTTTTCCCGACTATAATTAAAATTTTATCAGAAAATCCAACAGCAATAGGCAAGAAGGTGCAAGACGGAGAGAAGGGGGTAGAGGCTTTTCATAATGTAGGAGTACTAGCTGCCCATTTTAAAGCACAAGCATATGGCAGGCTGACTACACTTGTTTATCTTCTCCCTCCCAGAGCTCTGCCAAACCAAGGACGGCAGAGAGAGACAGGAGCCACAGTTGAAAGAGTTCAATAGATTTTAAAAGACAAAAAGCAAATGCTGGAGTGGTAACTGACTTAAGAGCGGAGAAGTACCCCCTGAGGGGCTGGACACTCAGAGAGCAAGAAGTGGGGTACGGGACTGCCAGCCAAGTGTTGGCTGAAAGCCTGTATTTTGCGCAAAGGGCAATTAGGTGACCAGGTCCCTTCCTGTACCTTGGGTAGTCTGGCAACCCCACTTCCCCCACCCCAGAGAAAACCAGAGTTGTTCTCTGGATAAACTGCACTGAGAAAGATGTAGAGATCTATAAAGTAAGAGGATTAAAACAGAAATACTGATTATCTGAAAACTGAACCAGGGCACATACGTTATTTGGCTTTAAATCTGTCATATGCTTTTTACTTACATTTTTAAAAAGCCTTTAAAGAATTAAAACAACAACAACGCTTGCAGTAAGTGCATACATAACTGCTTCATCATAGTCTTTACTGTTGATCTTAAAATTTCCCTTTCCTTTCTGGAGTTTGTAGTCTGATAGCCTGAACTCCTGGTCCAAGGACTTTACCAACAGTCACTCGTGATTGTCAAAAGATATATTTTACTTCCCCTCCCAAAATGTCCCTAGTGACTCTTAAGTCTCTGCTTTAACACAAATTCCTACACCTTTACCCTAGAGAAGGGGTTAGCAAACCACGGCCTACGGGCCTCAGGTTGTCTTCAGGTCTCCTTTTGTACAGCCTGTGGGCTAAAGGTTTTACATATTTTAGATGTTTGGGAGAAAAAAAAAGTCAGAACAAGAGTATTTGGTGACATGTGAATATTACATGAAGTTAAATTTCAGTGACCGTAAAGTTTTATTGGAACACGGTCACCCTCATGCATCTACACAGGGTCGATGGCTGCTTTCATGCTCCAACAGCAGCCATCTGTATGGCCCACAAAGCTGAAAATACTTGCTTGCCAGTCCTTTACAGAAAAAGGGCTGACATATGCCCTGGAGGTCTAGGCACAATCCTGACCTCAGCTCCAACCTCCCATCTCTTGTTTTCTTTCCACCCTTTGCCCTCCAATCCTCAATTACCCTGCAAGGTAATCTCCTCTCAGATTACCCTGGGCTTCTCTGTCTCCTCTTACTCTCTATTCCTACAGCTGCCTGTCCTATTGCCCTTTCCTTTGTGCCCTCTGATCCTCTCCCCAGTAGCAAGACCATGCTTCTCCAAAGCTGCTTCAAAGCTCTCTCCAGCTCTCTACCTTTATTCAAAGGCCTGGCTCTCCTTTAGGTTGGAGGAGGTGCCATTGCTGGTGGCTACTCCACACTGGAGAGGTTAAAAAGAAAACATGATGTTTACCCCCATCCCCACTGCTACGTCCTTGCTCTTTTACCCACTTAATAAAACATCTTCTTTTGGGCCCAGGACATCCGACTCCTCCACTCTCTTCCCACCCCCATCACCGTCATCCACGGACTGACTCGCTACAGATCTTGAACAATGGAGGGCTTTGGCCCTTGGCTCGTATAATTTCTCCTCCAGTTACCCCATCTTCTGGGTCAATTCAATATCTACACAGTGGATTTATGCAGTACTTTGGTCTCAGAATTCCTTTGCTTCCTCTTAATGAAAAAACCTTCTCTCCACTCAAGCTATCTTCTGAATTCATGGCAACCTCCTAAAACCTCAAAAGCCTGGAATGGCTATACCCTAAAAAACTTTAAATTCCAGCATCCTCACCTCTGACCACAACTTCCAATTCTTTCGGGTCCCTCACTCTGTGCTCCTGGCATATATACTTTGCAGCAACACACACATAGACAACCTACATGTGTGCATGCCCTCTCCGATTTCAGTTTCTTCCCTAGCCAACCCAGACTGACTCTTCTCTTTCCACAGGCTTATTCAATGGATGCTAAAACTATTGGGTTCAAATTGGAGAGGAACAGGATATTTACAGTTCAGGTAGTTCCCAAACTTCTAACCACCACTCCCCAACAAATTTCTTATTAATTTAAAAGGGGGAAACCATAACTTGACAGCAAAGAAACCTAGAAAATACCACCTTAACCAAGTGATGAAAGTTCATGTTACCAGTAATGGGGTAGACTGACCTAGCCTTCTTGATGCAATGCTTAGATAAGGACACATCACATAAGTAGTATTCCTGCTAGAAACATGGGACCCAAGTTTATAATAAAGAAATAAACCAAAATTAAGGGACATTCCCCCAAAAAACTAGATGGTATATTTGAAAAATATCAATGTTACAGAGCTAAAAAAATTCTTCCAAATTAAAGGAGATTAAAAATTCCACTGAATACAATACCTAATGAATCCTGGAGTGTTGTTTGTTTGTTTTTTAAGCTATGAATTGACTGAGAGGTGCCTGGCTGGTTCAGTCAGTAGAGCATGTGACTCTTGATCTTAGGGTTATGAGTTTAAGCCCCACACTGGGTGTAGAAATCACTTAAAAATCTTTGGAAAAACTACTGAGACAATTAGAGAAATCTGAATATGGACTAAACATTCAATAGTATTGTCCTAATGTGAAATTTCTTGAGTAATAATTCATACTATTGTTATGTAGAAGAATGTCATGGTTTCTAGGAGATAAATGCTGCAATATTCAAGGTTAAACAAAGTCTAATTTATATTCCAATAACAAGTATTACACCCATAAAAATGATAAAGCAAATATGTAAACATTAATAATTGGTGAATCTACATTAAGGGGTGTTCATTCTTTCAACTTTGTGTTTTGAAAAGTTTCAAAACCACACAAAATTTTATAAAAAATTCCAGCTCATGTCCAACTATCTATGGATGTTCCCATAGTCAGGCTGTTGAGGACTGCTAGAAAACTCCCACAAATGAAGATATGACTGAAGACTGAGCTGTGCCCAATAATGATTATTCAGCTTGCCACCCATTTGCTGGATAGCTTTTTGAAAACTTTATTCCTCTCCTCAAAACATATTCAA
Source organism: Mustela nigripes (assembly GCF_022355385.1). Lineage (NCBI taxonomy): Eukaryota > Metazoa > Chordata > Mammalia > Carnivora > Mustelidae > Mustela > Mustela nigripes. The sequence continues at coordinate 91,799,517 of NC_081561.1, forward strand.
ACATCCTCACCATCTTCCTACTTCCTGGAAAGTGGAGATTATCAAGAACAAACTCTTCACTTCCTCTCTTTCCCACCACCTATGCACTCGTCTGTATCATCCACCCTGCCCCTTGTTTTGTCCAGAGCTAATTCTCCCCTGTGAATTCTTCTGCCCTCTAAACACTTCAGAAAACTTGGGCTGTCATTAAATATCCAAAGCCCATCTTTAACTCTCTACTGGCTCTTGCTCCTCTGTAAACAAACATATTAAATTTTTCCCAACTTGAAAAAATATTAAACCCAAACCCCAGATCTCTTTTAGCCATACTTTATAGTTTGGGGTTCCCCCCATAAAACTTCTTGAGAGTAACCTCTGCTTGGTCTATCTACTTCTTTGGCATCATTCATGCCTCAGACTTGGGTCCCCAGTTGTCAGCTCTCCTCTGTCTCCCTTACTACCGATACCCTTCTGAAATTGGAAAGCCAATGGAGAGTTGATCATCTGGAATCTCTCTGCAGCATCTGATATCATTCCCCACCCCTTCCTGCTTGGAAGACCCTCTCTTCCAGTATCAATGGCATCCTTCTCTTTGGGCTCCTCTCTTTCTACTCTGACCATTCTTTTAAAGCCTCCTGGAAAGGGGAGGAGTCTCTACCAGGACTATTTTGCCAGGGAATTTCAACAACATTCTCTTTCATGGGCTCCTGAAATGTCCTTGGCCTTCTAGTCTTGTCACCCGAAACATTAACACCTAGGTGACCTCATCTAAACCAGTACCGGTAGCAGCCACAAATATATGCCAGGTACTACACTAAGTACCTTTAGGTTTCATTAGTTTCTTTGACATAGCAATCCAAACAGGTATTATTATTACCTACATAGTACATATGAGGAAAGAAAACTCAGGGAGTGTAAAGAACTTGCCAGAAAATTTCTTGGCTAATAAGTAATAAGGTTTAAAACTCTGACTCCAAAGCCTGTGCTGTGCTACTCCCACAAAATCATTAAGCTAAGACAACATAGGCATAATAGCACGTGACCAAAACAGAAACTAAGTGGGTAATAGGGCATTCTATGAGATCTGAGTGAGTCTGTACTGCAGGATTTGAAAGTTGAAGGAAAAAAGACTTCATATTCCCTGGTTAATAACACCATAGGATGGGTTTAAGAGCCATAAAAGTTCTATTTTGTTAGAACATTTTAGCAATTATTACTGTACTTTTTGTGTTACAAAGGTTTATTAATATGTTTTCTAAGTTTTATTCCATCTGGAGATATCTTCAAGGTACTGTACCTCTTCTTTTTGTGAGTCTTTCTTGTAGTTACTTTCCTGTTCTGTCCTTCAAGGGACATTTTTGCAGGAAAAGTAAATTTTCATAGAAAATGGGGTTTGCTCTTTCATAATGGAATAATTACCTAGAGGAAGGATAGAGGGAAATTCTAAACTGCCATTGTTTTCCCACCGGCCTACAAATGTACACAATTTGTAATACATGGTAAACATGGAGGTCATTTTTTTGAGCAGTACCTCTGAGACATGACCCAGTAGATTTTTGTCCTATTGTCATTTTAAAGTCACTGCCAGATTTATTTCACTCTGGCATTCCATCATAACAGTTGAGCTTTTTAGGCAGTGGGAGTAAATAAAATTCCACAAAGAAATTAAAGACTCTCAATGTCTGGATCGTTCAGTTCTTTTCCTTTGTGAAAGCAATTAGAAAGGTAAGGAGATCTAACTGTATATTGGTAGCATTCCAGGAGGGTTTCAAAAGGTCAGGTGGTCATGGAATCATAGAACTAAACATTGAAAGATACCTGCTGTCTCTGGAAGGTAACTTAATATTCTTCATTTTACAGAGGAGGCGATCAAGACCCAGAGAATTTGACTCATAAGAAATGGAAAGCGAGAGAAGGGGTAGCTGCAGAAGAGATGATCCAATGCTCCTATGTCAATCAGATCTGGAGTTTTGTGCCAGAAGTTCAGAATCACCCAAAGAACTTTCAAAACCCACATTCCAAGGGCAAGTCACAGACTGGGAGAAAGTATTCGCAAACCACAAATCTAATGAGGACTTATAGTTGGATATACAAAGAGTACTTAAAACAACAACAAAACCAATTAAAAAATGGGCAAAAGACCCAAACAGACCACTACCCAAGGAGATATACAGATGGCATATATGCATATGAAAAGATGCTCAACATCATTTGTCATTAGGGAAATGCAAATTAAGACAAGATACCACTACACATTTATAAGAATGGCTAAAATCCAAAAATCTGACAATACCAAATGTTAGCAAGCATGCAGGGCAAAAATCCATCATTGTTTGAGGGGATACAAAATGGCACAGCTACTTTGGAAGACAGATTGACAGTTTATTACAAAGCTAAATATAAACATACCATACCATCCAGGCATTGCTCTCCTTGGTATTTACTCAACTGATTGGAAAACTTATGTCTACACAAGAATCTTCACAGAAATGTTTATAGCAGTGTTACTCACAACTGCCAAAAACAGGGAGCAACGAAGATGTCCTCCAAATGAGTGGATAAACAAACTATGATACAACCATACTATGAAATAGTCTTCAGCAACCAAAAGGAGTGAGCTACTAATTCATGCAACAACATGGAAGAATCCTAAATGCATATTGCTCAACAAAAGGATCTAGTCTCAACAGATTATACTATAAGCTTCCATTCACCGAACATTTTGGAAAAGGGGACCCTGTGGAGACGAAAAGCAGATTAAACTCACCAGAAGTTTTGAGAGGGAAGAATACCAACTATCCTTGGTGAAGCACAGGAGTTGTTGTTATTGTTGTTGTTGTTGTTTAAGGACGGTGAAACAATTCTGGATGGTAACGCAGTAATGGATACATAACTATGCGTTTGACAAAACCCATAGAATATGCAGCATGAAAAGTAAACCTTATTGGATGCAAACTTTGTTGTTGTTGTTGTTTTTTTAATCAGCCAGGAGGTCACGAATGCAGACTGTGACAAAAGAATCTAACTGTATAGACTCACTGAAGAGAGGCAGAATAAAAAAAAAAAAAAAAAAGGTGTTGACCTAAGTAACTTTAGAAATGACTAAAGACAAAAGAAACTATATATAAGCACTGAACTCCAGTTGGTAAAGTTGTTTCCCAGGGGGGTACAAGTTAATGGTTCTGAAACCACTGTACATGCATACTGGGAATGAAAAATTAGTAAACAGATGGTGATAATGGAAGCCAGGATTTTCTCACTGTTGGAGAGGGAGGTTACAGAGAAGAGAGGAGAAAGCTAGAATAAGCTACTGGATTAGAGTCAGAGATAACATTATGAACTCATGTTTGCCTCAGTAAAGATACAGAAGGATACGGCAGTAGTTACAGGTAGATGTGATCCACAGGTTAACATTTCCTACTTCTGGCTGTGGAGAAGACCTAGACACAGTAACATCCTGTCGCCATGAGCATACCCAACATTCGCATCTTTGTCTCGAATTCTCCAATGAAAAGAACCAGCGCCCTTGAGAAAAATGACCAGTTCTAGGGCTGGGACAGGGAATACACAAGATGAACCAAAGCATCCTGTTATGTCAGGAAGTGACAAAGGGCTCCAAAAGAAAATGGCAATGGCAGTAGGTCTAGGTCAAAGAAACACAGGAGCCAACCTAAAAGAGTTCCCCAGGACGGAAACTGGAATAATTTGAGCAAAAAAATAATTCATGCAGTACTGAAATACAAGCCAAGGTACAAAATAAATACTCATTTAGGACAATACTGACAAACCCCATGTAGGAGAATTCCAAATAATATATGTAGACCCCTGGCCTTCAAGTAAGTGGAGCGTAAGTCCTCCCTCCCCAGCTAGTGGGTTGCACACAGTGACTTCCTTCCAGTGTGTGCAGTATGGAAAAAGGAAGGAAGGCAACACCATAGGGGAGTAAGCTGACAAACATCACCTCAGTCAGGGGATCAAGGTAAGCATCAACAGTGACAAGTCATATTCATAGTATACACCCTATTCCCTCACCTCGATGGCCTTCATCCCCTAAGCTCGTTAGTCAGAAGACAAAGCAATCAAACAAACCCAGATTAAGGGACTTTCCACAAAATACCGGATCAGTACTTCTGAAAACTGTCAAGGTCATCAAAAAAAGGAAAATGAGATACTGTCACTGCCAACAGGTGACTGCCCTAAATAGAAGTGAGAACTAAATTGATTGTGCTCTCCTGGATGGAATCCTGAAGCAGAAAAAGAACATCAGGGAAAAACTAAAACTCTGAATAAAGTATGGAGTTTACTTAATAATAATATAATTATTAGCCTATTAATTGTGACAAATATACCACAGAAATGTTAAGATGTTAATAATGGGGGAAACTGAATGTTGGGTATCTGAGAACTCTCCATTGCCTTAGCAACCTTTTTGTAAATCTAAAACTACTCTAAAATAATAAATATATTTAAAGGAAAAAAAAAATCCTGGTCTAAGCTCCATCTAAAGGGATTTGGATTCAATCCGGGAATACTGCTATGAAAGAAGCTAACAGGAATACGGAGTAATGGGCAACAAATGCACAAAACCCACCTCTAAATAATTTCTCCAATCTATCCCAGCACTTTATTACTCATCCAGCTCATTCATTCATGTATGCAATGAACATTTATAGAAAGCCTACTGTGTGCCAGGAGTTCTGCAAGGTACTGTGAATCCAAAATCTAACAAGGCACGGTTTTCTAAATAGTGAGCCACAAACCATTAGTGGGTCATAAAACCAATATAGTGGGTTGCACCTAGCGTTTTTTCCCTAATGAAGGAATTAAAAAATATGGATGCGGGGGTATCTGGGTGGTTCAGTCGGTTGGGCATTTAACTCTTGATTTCAGCTCATGTCACGATCTCAGGGTTGTGAGATCACATCTGATTGAAGCACAGAGCCTGCTTAGGATTCTCACTTTCCCTCTCCCTCTGCCCCTTCCCTCTAAAAAAAATAAGAGAAAAAAAATCAGAATGCAATTATCACAGAAAAATTTTGCTTTTGGAAAATTATTTTGAGGATGTATGTGTTTGTTCTGGACGATGATATAAAATGCACTTTTTAAGGTAGGTTAAAGTCAAAAGAATTTGAAAGCTAAGCAATAAATTATGCCCCTGGCTTCAAACTGCTTTAATTTAGTAGAAGAAAAGATACTAGTAAATCTTAGATTTTTTTTTTTAAACTACAGCATAATGAAATAGTTTTCTATGATTCAGACACACACACAAAAAAGGTACAATGCTGACCAGTTCACACAATCTTAGCCTAAGTTGTATCATTGCATATTTACAGTGATTTGCTTATAATTTATTCTACATGTATGAATAGAGTGATGTCTCCCTCCCAGATTCATATATTGTGGCCTTAACTCCAAAGTAACAGTATTTGGAAATAGAGCCTTTAGGGAGATATTAAGGTTAAATGAGGTCATTAGGGTGGGGCTCTAACCAACAGAACTTGGGTCTTTGAAGAAGAGACATTGGAGCACTGTCTCCGTGACCACAGACTAGAGAACATGTGAGGATACAGTGAGAAAGTAGCCTACCACAAGCCAAGAAGAGAGGTCTCATCAGACACCAACCCTGATGGCACCTTGATCTTTGATTTCTAGCCTCTAGAACTGTGAGAGAATAAATCTCTGTTGTTTAAGCAACCTGGTATGCAGCATTTTGTGAGGGTAACCCTAGCAGACTGATAACTATACCTCCAAAAGGAATTTAATGCAGCCAACTAGCTAAGATACTCAGCCAAGCTATGAAAGTTAAAGATGTGGCACTCAGTTGTTGAGCACATTTTCTTTACAAATGGCCTAACAAATTCCTGATGGTATATTTCTATAGAAATGCATACATCCAGACGTGCCTAGTCGCTGAGTTAAGTATCTGCCATCAGTTCCGGTCATGATCCCAGAGTCCCAGAATGGAGCCCCAAGTTGGGCTCCCTGCTCAGTGGGGAATTTGCTTCTCCTTCTTCCTTCCCTCTGGGCTCCCTCCCCATTCATGCTCTCTCTCTCACTCACTCACTCCCTTGCTTGAATAAGTAAAAATCTAAAAAAAAAAAAAATGCATACATTCATGATTTTCCAATAATTCAATTATACACAAGTCTCTGATTTGTTTACTAACTTAAATGTTATTTTAAGCCAGAATATATACACATTTCTCATCTCCAGATCACTTCCATGAGCACACAGGATGTTTAAAACTAATTAGTATTTAACCATATGGATGACCTGTAAATCATTACAACTACTAGCAAGCAGGTGGAAAATTTTCTACCTAAAGACTGAAAAAGTCATTTTTTTTAAATTGAAGATTTACAGGTTGGACTTAGGCATCTAAGGCATCACCTTAGGCATCTCAAACGCAAATGAAGCATATTAATGCAACCTAGCATTGATATTTTGTCTGAAGTATAAAGTAATTAAGAAGTTAAATCTAAGTATTCAGAACAAAAAGTGAAATTGCAAATAAGAGCCTCCTTTTTGTTGCTTTCACAATTTCCAGAAAAGAGGCTAAGGAGGCAGAGAAAACAGAACAAAAGAATAGTTGGAAGGAACAGGGGAGAAGGAGTGAAAGGCCAGAGAGGAGGGTGCATAGAATACTGAAATACGAGAGACTAAAATGACAACGGCCAGAATGACAGCACTGATCCCCACTCACCCTGAGTATATCCTTTCCCCCCGTTTCCACTGAGCCACACTGAAAAGGACCTATAAAGTTACCAGTACACTCAGATTCTGAGGTTGTGCCACCGTGAAAGCGTGTTTAAGTGTTCCTCTTTTGAAATGAGGTTAGATCTTGGAAACAATCTCTTCACTGGGAAACACTTTGCTCTGCTGGGGAAATCTTAATCACGTCTGCTAAACTATTACACGTCCCTTCTCATTATCTCAATTTCTCGAATCTTGCTAATATGGGTACAGGTTCACATATAATGAAATCCTAAAGAAAGAGTTTGGATGTTCTCAACTCAGAGTATAGTTCATTTTGTGAGAAAAAACAAGTGACTTACAGAATTTTAAGGGAACAAGGTCAAGGAAATATAAAGAAACCCAAATTCCTAATAGAACGGTCCCTTTGAAGTTGCAGCCCCTCAAAGAGTTTAACTGAGGGTACAGTTAGCTCTTTATCAAGTTTAGTTATTACAATTTTATGTTATGACCAAAACAGAGGTCTTTTGTAAAGTTAATTATTTACCTATATACAGTTACTGTATAAGCCATTAACTTTTGAAACATCTTTGTCTCTTTTGAATACTCTAGAATTAACTGTTTCTCTCATAAACACTCCAGAATATATTAGTATAAAACACATTAGATCTTTTAAATTACATTTTTTAAAAGTCAGATCTCTGGGGGCGGCTGGGTGGCTCAATCGGTTAAGCATCACTCTTGATTTTGGCTCAGGTCATGATCTCAGGTTCGTGAGAAGGAGCCCCCCATCAGGCTCCTCACTCAGCAGAGAGTCTGCTGGAGATTTTTCCCCTCCCTTTCCCTCTGCCTCTTCCACTTCACCCCTGCCTCTCTCTCAAATAAATAAATATATCTTAAAAAAAAAAAAGTACAATCTCTGTCATTTCCTAATGCAAATGTTTTTATCTTAATTGTGGTGGCAGCTCCAAAGGTAAACACATTTGTCAAAACTCAAGTGGTATAGTGAGATTGGTTATATTTTATTGTTTATAAGTTATAAATCAGTAGAGCTGAGAAAAAAAGAAAGCCTCTACCAAGGGTTATAAGGATGTAGAAACCGAAATAAAAAAAAAAAAAAAAACCAGCTTAAGTTAAAAAGAAAGCCATGCCACTACTAGGAAGAAGAATTTAAAAGAGAAATTAAAAAAAAATCACTATTACGTGCTAATTTTAGGGTGCCACTGTAATTTGAGCTGTACTTTCTCAATGGTGAAATGAATAAAAGAGAACATTCCCTAAGATCCTGATATCTGACAATAGAAGAAAAGAAGAAAATCTGGATAAACTAGCTCTATTCTGGACAAACAACCACAGTTTTCTTTGCTCCACTTCTGGGCTGCCGAGGGCGTGAAGAATGTCAAGTAGCCAAAGTAAATGGACCCCACAAAGCACACAGCATATGATGCACGTGGAACTACACTAGCATCCGTGTTGTGTTTTCCTTATTATAAAAAGACAGCTTTGTTTTAGAAGTTTAGGAAGAACTGGAAGACATTTTAAATTGTAATAATAATAATAACTTCTCTCACCATCTAATTACAATTATGAATTACCATTATTATGGTGAATTATAATGAATTAGAATTATTACAGTGAATTACAATTATGAATATGCCTTCCATTTTTTCTTATTATTGAGAAGGTCTGGGATAGATAGAGTCTTGAATCTGGCCTCAATCTGAACACAAACTTCTTCCCATGACATTCCTTTGTCGGCATGAGGAGGAAATATTATTTATACAAGTTGTACCCAAATCCACTGTATAGCAATATCACAAAGCAACCGTTCTTCAGTTATTGTACTTCTATATTATCAGTTTAAAAAAAAATCACAAAGAATGTAACATCTTTACATATAAAGTGTTTGGGTTACCTAAAAATTACTTTCTGAGGTAAGGAATGCCTTCCTAAGTTTGACATGAACTCCAAAAGCCATGAAAAAAAAATAGATAAATTCAACTATATAACAAAATCAAATTTTTGGCATGGCAAAACACACTATAGGCAGTTACAAAACAACAAACCGGGAGATGACTCATGATAAAGGGCTAATTTCCTTAATATATGTAGAGAGCATGTCTACAGATCAGTAAGGAAAAGAACAACTTAACAGAAAAATGAGCAAAGGACAGGAACAGACACAGTTCATTTAGTGAAGAGTATGCAGATAGCTCTTAAATCTATTAAAAGACACTCCTTTTAATCTTAAGAGAAAAGCAAATTAAAACGGTGCTGAGATTTTTTACTTATCACACTGGCAAAGATTCCAAGAGTTTAACACATATTGCTCTGTCAAAGGTCTAGAAAAAGGACTGTCACCCTTCCCCAAGAGGAAGCTCTTCATGTACTGACATGTGACAAATCGTCAAGGTCTTGGTAAGTCAAACAGCCAACTACTGACCAGCTTAGATAGCGTGTTATCATTTGTAAAAATGTAGTGTGGTGAGGGGATGATACCTCTCCCCTACCCCCACACTTAAACACAGGCATTTGGATGAATAACGAACAAAAGTACTTGGAAAAGAAACATAAACCCTAGTGTGTGGGGTTCAGAGGAGGAACCAAACTTCTTCACTGCCCACGCATTAGTGCCTTTTGAATTGAAAACATTTTACTACAATCCTATTAGAAGAATAAAAGTCCAATTAAAAAAAATAAAATTTGAGTTATTTCTTAAGGATAGATATCTAAAAGTAGAATCTTCCTGCCAAAGAATCTAAACATTATAAGACTATTGACTGTGGAACTATTGATTGTGGAACTGTAAGCCCTTTCCCAAAGGGCTTACACTCTATTTCTGGTAAAAATATGTGTTCTATATTCCAATATGGAACAATAGGAATATCCAATATGAGTATCTTTTCACAAGCATTATAGGCTACACAAGAGTTACTCTGTGGTTTTTTTTGTTTGTTTGTTTGTTTGCGTTTTGTTTTGCTTTGTTTTTGACAGAGAGAAAGAGAGCAGCAGGCAGAGCAGCAGGCAAAGGAAGAAGAAAAAGAAGGCTCCCCACTGAACAGAGAGCCCATACGGGGCTCATCCCAGGACCCAGGGATCATGACCAGAGCTGAAGGCAGACACTTAACTGACAGAGCCACCCAGTCAACCACCCCAAGATCTTTATCTTTGAGAAAGTGATTAGGAAAATGGCATCATTTTGATCTGCATACTTTGATTATTAGTGAGTTTGAGCATTTTCCACCATTTGCTAGTTCCTTATATTTCCTCCTTGGAGACTTCCAGTCATCACATTTCCCCTTTGCATACTGGAGACAATGTTTTCCATAAAATATACTCTACTGTATATCAATCTCCTCCCTGTCACTTACTGCAACTTTTTTTTAACCAGTTTTTAATATTTTAATTTGTTTGACAGAATTCTTTTTTGTTTTTTAAAGATTTATTTATTTGTTTGACATAAGAGACATCACAAGTAGGCAGAGAGGCAGGCAGAGAGAGGGGGAAGCAGGCTCCCTGCTGAGCAGAGAGCCCAATGTGGGGCTCAATCCCAGGACCTGAAATTATGACCCGAGCAGAAGGCAGAGGCTTAACCCGCTGAGCCACCCAGGCACCCTTGTTTGACAGAAGTTTTAACCTGTTGTCTGCTCAAATATGGTCTATCTAGTTTAGTCCAAACTTTCTTTGGTTGCTACTACATACCAGGCAATCAGTAAGCCCTGGCAGTAATTGAGAGGCATGGTCTACCAGGGTGATGGACATATACAGGATAATACTGATACAGCGTGGCCAGTGAAGGTGAAGAACTACATACTATCATGGATACACAGCACTGGGGCACTTAACTGAGCAGCAGAGACCAATTTTCTAAGATGATTCTACACATTTAGAAGATGAAGACATTTGAATGGGATGAGCAGACTAAGTACCATATGCAAATTCATATGTTGAAGTCCTAATGCCAATGTGACAGTATTTGGAGCTGGGACCTTTGGAAGATACTTGGGTTCAGTTGAGGTGATGAGAGTAGAGCCTCTCTAGAGGCTACTCTCCAAGGGTAGAGGATAATGACAGGATTAGTGCCCTTAGAAGGGTGATGATGAGACCAGAACTCTCGGTCTACAAGGGAAAGCTACAGCAGGGTGGAACTGGGAAAAGGACCCTCACTAGAAACCCAGCCCTGATGGCACCCTGATCTTGGACTTCCAGGCTCCTTGTTTAAGCCACCCAGTCAACAGTAATCTGTTAAAGCATCCTGAACTGAGAAACTCGTACTGAGAAGTGGGCATGCTTTAGCGAATGCCTGAGAATCTGAAGGAGACTTTGGAACTGGGTAGAAGTTGGAGAAGATTTGAGGTTCATGCTAGGAAAAGCCGAGATTGCTTGTAGAGATGTTTAAAGGAGATTCGGATGAGAGGGTGGAATGAGAGGAAAGCGGTAGAGAAGGCTTCCAGCTTCTTGGAGAACACATCTGTAATCCCACACCGAATGTTGGTAGCAATATGGATGACAAAGGCCATTCTGCTGAGGATGAGCCACAGGTGAGGAACATGCTATTGGACAATGGAGAAATACCAGTGTTTTGTGGAAGGAAGACCTTGCAAGCCATGAAATTGGATATTTAGCCAAAACGATTCTTAAGCAAAGTTTTGAAGGAGTGGTTTGGTTCCTCCTGAAAGCTCATAGTAAAATGTGAGAAGAGAGAAATAAATTGAAGAAGGAAGTGTTAAGCAAAAAGGAAGCAGAACTTAAATATTTGGAAAATTCTCATCTTATCCATCTCGCAAAAAATGAGAAAGCATGTTTGGAAGAGAACACTTAGTATGTGTGTCTGACTGACCATTTGATAAGATTAGTGCAAGGGTGTGAACCATGATTAGTGACCTAATCAGCCTCCACAGCAGGAACACTGTCAGTTTCAACAACGGTGTGACAAAATGAAGGAAGGCTCTCAGACTTCTCAGATCCTACAGGACCTTAGAATTATTTGGTCATGAACATGCACTATTCTTCAAAACAAAGGAAGAAGTACACTGAGGGGGATTCAGAGGTAATTGGGGCTGCAACTCCCACCAAGAGTTGCATGGAATACATGGGTCAGGCTACCCTTACCTCAATTTCAAAGTGTGGGATCACAGCCCAGCAGAGTTGTGTGAGTGGGGCTGCCCTGAGAAGTGGGGATACAATGCAACCCCCCCCCCCCGCAGCAGATGCTCAGAGTCAGAACCTTTGCCCCAGTGAGTCTGAAGGGTAGACCATCCAGCCAAAGAGGATTATTCTCAAACCTTGAGGTCTAAGGGAATATGCCTTCCTGGTTATGGACTTGAGGGAGACTCACTGTCCCTACCTTCTTTCCTATCTCACCCTTTAGGAATGGGGGTGCCTATCTCATGCCTATCCCACCATCATAGGCTAGAACCACAGAGCTTGTGTCCTTTCACAGGTATACAGTTGGGCTGAAATTTTGTTTCAGGCTGAATCATGTAAGTTTCACCCACAGCTGATTTAGAGGATATTTAGAGGACACTTTGGACCTTAGAACTGATGCTTGAATGAGTTAAGACTTTTGGAGCAGGTGGAATGAAATAGATTCATTTTCCATGTGGGAAATTGGGGAAGCCAGGAGTGTAATGTGTAATGCCTTTGTGTCCTCCCAAAACTCATATGCTAAGAATCTCACCCCCAAATGTTATGGTATTTATGGGTGGGCCCTTCAGTTCACTAGGTTTAGATGGGGGGCTATGGGGGTCATGAAGGCAGAGCCCCAATGATGGGATTCTCAAAAACTTACGTGGGGATGATGAGACCACAGCTCACCCGCTTCCTGGGTGCAATACTAAGGAAAGGTGATGTGAGGATATAACCGGGAAAATGGTTCTCGTCAAAAGCCCAACCCTGCTGGCACTGATCTTAGACCTCCAGTCTGATCTTAGACTTCCAGTCTCCAGAACTGTGAGAAATAAAGGTTTGCTATTTAACTCACTCTATGGTAACTTCTAACAGCTTGAACTAAGACACTAGCTAAAGGTAAGACCACAAAGCGCATGGATATGTAAATGGACTGGTATCTACAGGGAACTACCAGCTACTGGTTATCATCAGAGCCTGGAAGAATTATGAGAGGTAAAGCTAAAGGGCTAGTGAAGGGTCAAGCCCAGACTTGGGATTTATACAATTTGAAAGCAACAAAAGAGGTGTTTTAAGCCACTTGGTTTATGGTAATTTGTTATGACAACAATAGGAAATGAATAGAGACTTTGGTGTCTGGAAGTGGAATGCTTTTATAACAAAAATATGGAAGAGCCCTGGAATCAAGTAGTAGTGGAGGCTAGAAGAATTTTGACAAACATGACAGAAAAAGCCTTCAGTGGGGCACCTGGCTGGCTCGGTTGGTGAAGCATCCGACTCTTGATTTTGGCTCAGGTCATGATCTCGGTGTCCTAGGATTGAACCCCAAATAGGGCTCCTCACTCAGCAGGGAGTCTACTCAAGATTCTCTCTCTCTCCATCTACCCTCCCCACCCCCATCTGCTCTCTCTCAAATAAATAAATACATCTTTAAAAAAGAAAGAAAGAACACCAAACTGTTCATGGAAATATGGGCATTAAGGGTACTACCAGTGAGGGCTCAGAAGGAAATGAGAACATGTTACTAGACATAAAGAATGCTACACCTGAAGTTGATCTGCAAGTGTAACACAATCTCTATAAAAATTATGGTTAAGTTCTATGCAGAAATTGAGAAGAGAAGCTGCCCCTAGATTCATATGGAAATTCCAGGGAAGCAGAATAACTAAAACAATCTTAAAACAAACAAGATCAAAGTTGGAGGGCTCATCCTTCCCTAATTCAAAACTTACTATAAAGCTACAGTAATTAAGACAATGTTGTACTTTGTATAAGGCTAGCTAGAGATCAGTGGAATAGAATTCAAAGTTCCAAAACAAACCCATACGCCTATGGCCAGGTGATTTTTTTTTTTTTTTTTTTTTTTAACAAGAGTGCCAAGACCATTCATTGGGAAAAGAATAGTCTTTTTGACAAATGGATAAATAAAATAGGGCATACCCATACAAAGATTTAGCAGTAAAAAGAAACAAAGAGGGACACCTGGGTGGCTCAGTCAGTTGAGCCTCTGCCTTTGGCTCAGGTCATGATCCCAGGGTCCTCAGATCAAGTACTGTATTGGGCTCTCTGCTCAGCGAGGAGTCTGCTTCTCCCCTCTGTCTGCTGTTCCCACTGCTTGTGTTCTCTCTCTCTCTCTCTCTCTCTCTCTCTCTCACACACACACACACACACACACACACACACACACACACACAAAGAAATAAAAATCTTTTAAAGAAAAAGAAACAAAGAACTGGTATATGTTACAACATGGATAACCTTTGCAAGAATTGTGCTATGTGAAAAGAATCAGTAACAAAGGACAACATATTTTATGATTCCACTTACATGGAATGCGCAGGATAAGCAAATATAGAGACAGAGCAGATTAGTAGTTGCCTAGGGCTGGGGAGATGGAAGGATTGGGAGCAAGACGTTTCTTTTTTAGATAGTGAAAATGTTCTAGAACTGATTATGGTGATAGATATACAACCCTATGAATATACCAAAAATTATAGAACTATATACTTTAAATGATTAATTGTACTGCATATGAATTATATCTCAGTAAGTTTTTTAAGAGAAGAAAAGCACATCAAGGCACATCATAATCCAATTACTGGAAAGCAATGACAAAGAGAAAATTTCAAAGCAGCTGGAGGAGGAGAAAAGAACATAAAATAAAATGACAAATCACAAATTGGCAGATAGGCTTCTTATCCCAGAATTATAAAGAAATACTATAAATAAAAGAGAGAAACCACCTGATATAAAGCTGGGCAAAACATATAAATAGGAACTTAACTGAAAAATAAACTTAAATGGTCAAGAAACAAATAAAAAGATGGTTGATTTCCTTAGTAATCAGATAACATAAATTTTTTAAATGTCAGATACCAGGGCACCTGGCTGCCTGTAGTCAGTAGAGCTTTCAGCTTTTGATCTCAGGATCATGAGCTGGAGCCCCAGTTGGGGGGTAGAGCGGACTTTAAAAAAAGAAGAAAAATCAGATATCATTTCTCATGCAAAATTTAAAAATCTGACAAGAGTACACTTCTGATGGAAGTATCAAATAACACAATGTAACCAATAATTTAGATATTCAATGAATAAAAAGGAGCATATACTAAATATTCCAGAAATTCCATTATTAGGTACAAATCCTAGAAAAATGGATATATATGTATATGTACACCAGGATATATGTAGAAGAATATATCTCAAAATAGAAGCAAACCTATTAATAGTAGCAAAAAATCCAAATGTCTGTCAACAGGAAAATGAATAACTTGTGACATATGACAATTTTTATGCCTAACAATGGACATAGTTAAGGGCACCTGGATGGTTCAGTCATTTAAGCCTCCAATTCTTGGTTTCAGCTCAGGTCATACTCTCATGGTCATGAGATGGAACCCTGGATCAGGCTCACACTGGGCATGGAGCCTGCTTTAGATTCTCTGTCTCAAAGAAGATGTGGTATATGTATGCATGTATGTGTGTATGTGTGTATGTGTGTACAATGGAATATTACTCAGCCCTCAAAAAGAAAGAAATCTTGCCATTTGCAATGACGTTGATAGAACTAGAGTATATCATCTAAGAGAAATAAGTCAGAGAAAACAAATACCATATGATTTTATGCATATGTGGGATTTAAGAAACAAAACAGATGAACACAGGGGAAGAGAAGGAAAAAATAAAGTAGGAGGAAAACAGAGGAGGCAAACCAGAAGAGATTCTTAACTACAGGGAATAAACTGAGGGATGCTGGAGGGGAGTCAGGGGGATGGGATAAGTAGGTGATGGAAGTCACTTGAAGTAATGAGCTTTGGGTGTTGTATGCAACTGATGAATCACTGAATTCTACCTTGGAAAATAATAATACAGTATATGTTAATTAAATTGAATTTAAATTAAAAATTAAAAAGATTCTCTCTCTTTCTGCCCCTCCCCCATGCTCATTTTTTCTCTCTCTTTCTCAAATAAATGTTTTTTAAAATAGACATAATTAGAGTTAGTTTCCAAAAAGCAGGCCTCCAGGTAATTTACATCATAATTCTACTTATAACGTTAAGCAATATTCACAGAAAGGTAAACTATAAAGGGAATGATAAATACAAAAATCTGCCTAGTGGTAACACTCAAAGGGAAATGAGGAGGGAAGGATTTAGAGAGGAACTCAGAGAACTTTGAAGTTAACAGGAAGTAGTAAAGACAGAGGGTTGCAAAGTACTCAAAATAGAAAATACTTTTATTCAGGGTTTCTGGGTGGCTCAGTTTGGGGGACATGCAACTCCTGATCTTGGGATTGTGAGTTTGAGCCCCACGCATAGAAATTACTTAAAACCCTTTTAAAAAATAGAAAATACTGTATAATTTGCATATCTAGTCAATGTCTCATTAAAAACCATTTCTAAAAAAACAAATGGGTGAAGAACTAGAGAGAGCTAAATTTAAATATTCTTTAAAACACTTGAGTGGGAAGAGGAGAGAGTAAAGATAGTGGTTAGAAGGGGCCCAAGGTAAAGAGAAGGTTCGGCTTTATTCTTTTCCAGAAAAGGAAATGGTTCAGCAAACATATCTGCTAAGGAATGAAAACCAGTAGAGACATTGAGATTAGTAGGTAACAGCAGTAGTGGTGGGAAAGGCAGAAAGCAGCATTCACTGCTCTGAGCCTTTTACCTGCCTCTCTTGTCATGGCTGTTCTATCACCAATCCCATCTCTCAAATGGAAAAACTGAACCATAAGAGAGGTTAAGCAACATGCCCAGGATCAGACATTTAAAAACTATGAAACTGTATTCCAGCCTGGCAGACTCTGGCCCCAGAGCCAGGATTTTTTAACCTCTGTGCTGCTAACCTCTGGCTATAATAGAGGGAGCAAAGTCCTAACAGGAGCAAAGACAGATCCTGACCAAGAAAGATACTTCTGAGGCTGAAGAAGAGGAGGGTAAACAGCAGTGGTGGGGAAGGACAGATGGGAAGAAAGCAGTTCACAAGTTCACAACTTAGAGTCTCCCCTCCCCCTGTTTTTAAATGAGGTAGGTGGTCAGGTTGTTTGTTGAAAGTGGAGTGGAGGCTGGGGGGAATTAAAAATATTTGAGAGTTGAGTGGACCTAAGACTAACTAAGGGAACACATCACATACACCTACTGTGTGGAATGCTACGTAGGACCTCCTGTCCTGACTGACTTGTTGTTTTTCTCTTGATCTTGATGGGTTGAACTCAAGTAAATTAAATGTCCATAATACAATTCTATTATAAAGTCTTTGATACCAGCCACCAGAGCTCACTTAGCTTTCCTGCTTAGACCCCCTAAACTCTATCTTTTGTATGTTGCTCTCCTGTCTGCCAAGGAGAAAACAGCTAGCTTTCTTTGACATTTCTGCCTTCATAATTAGATCACAAATTTATTCAAGGGAGTACGACCGTGGTTTGCAAAGAACAAGCATATATATATCGCTGTCCTGGCTCATTCAATAATTTCATTTCTATACATATCTCTGAAACAAATTACAATGTAAAAAAATAGACTTAAGTGCTACCAAAATCTATGTAATTTTACATAGATTTAAAACTCTTAAGGTCTCTTTACACAATCATTTTTAGCAATAAGCTCTTATATTTCCAAAGTATCAGTCCAATTGTCCAAATTACCAAATTCCAAATTAAAGATCTTTTCCTATAGTCTATGAAATCTCCCAATTTAGGGAACTGTATCTCTTACTCTTTTATTACAAATAAATACCTTCAGGCAAAACCCAGTGACAAATATTCAGAAATTAAGTGGAAAAAATAATTTTAAAACAATTTAGGTTATATTTAGCAACATATATTAACGTCTAATCAGCTGTAGACATTAGCATAATCAGATTATATGATATTGCCTCAAATAGGTAATTTACTTCCCCAAATTTCTCTATATATCATGCAATTAAATTGCAAAATGTATTTCAAAAAATAACGAAACCACTCAATACAGGAAACCGCAATAAGCAAAAGACTAGGACACAGGGAAACCAGTAACTGCAACATGTGTGTGTTTAATGAAAAAAAAATCTGTTCAGGCATATATTCAGATGCCAAGTAACTTCCATTAAAATTTTCTTCCAGAAATTCTACTTTATTGCTGTGATCCCTTTGGGTTATCAACACATACACTAAAAGGACTGCTAAGGATAATCATCTACTTTTATTTTTGTCACAAACAATATCTTATCTGATGCCCTTTAAGCCAACATTTCAAATGTTTTTGACCACAACCAACAGTAAGAAAAGTTTCATATTGCAATCTAATACAAAAATATTCATGAAGTTCACATAATATTTATCTTACTAATACTGATGTACTTTTTGTTTAAATAATGGTTTCATTCTACCAAAATAAAACAAGAGTTTGAAAAAAATACTGCTTCAATTATTTTATTTTACTTGTGTGTGTATGATTTTTTTTTGTCTTTTTTATTTATTTGACAGAGATCACAAGTAAGCAGAGAGGTAGGCAGAGAGAGAGTGGGGAGGCAGGCTCCCCACTGAGCAGAGAGCCCAACGTGGGGCTCGATTCCAGGACCCTGAGATCATGACCCCAGCCGAAGGCAGAGGCTTTAACCCACTGAGCCACCCAGGTGTCCCGTGTGTGTGTGTGTGTCTTGAGAGAGTGTGAACAACTGAGCCTGGGGAGAGTTAGAGAGAGAGAGACAGAGAGAAAATCTCAACCTCAAGCAGGCTCCATGCCCAGCACAGAGCCCAAGTGGGGAGGGGGGATGTGCTCTATCTCACAACCCTGAGATCATGACCTAAGCTGAAATCAAAAGTCCGACGTTTAATGGACTGAGCCACCAAGAGGCCCCTACTCACATGTTGTTGTTGTTTTTTTTTTTAAGATTTTATTTATTTGATACAGAGAGGGAGGGAGAGAGAGAGATCACAAGTAGACAGAACAGCAGGCAGAGAGAGAGGGGGAAGCAGGCTTCCTGCTGAGCAGGGAGCCCGATGTGGGACTCAATGCCAGAACCTCGAGATCATGACCTGAGCCAAACGCAGAGGCTTAACCCACTGAGCCACCCAGTGCCCCTCACATGTTATTTTTAATAACATGATTCTAGGTCGTTATTCAGAAGATGAATATGATTTTCCCTAGAACTAGAACAAGTGTAACTGGCTCCCATGGATGGTATATCTCTCCACATGCATTCCATGCCACACAAGATGGAAGAGTGAATCACCACCTAGGGAAGAGCAAAAAAAAGGTTGACAGAACCATCCTGCTGTTATCTGACCAGGGTCCTCCAGAATTATGTAAAGTATTATAGCAAAAAGAATAGAACACTGAATTTAGAGTTAAGTCCTACTTTTATCATGTTGGGCAGGACACTTTGCAGAGATTTAATGTTCTCATCTGTGATGAATAACACGGGCCAGGGGCTCACTCTCTTACCCACTACTCTATTCCCAGAGCCTAGAACAGTACTTGGCATGTAGTAAGTGTTCAACAGAAATTGTTGAATGAATGAATATCTTGTTCATATGGTTGCAAGCAAGATATTCTGAAATAATTGGAGACCCAAAGTGCTGGAAGCTTCATACTACCAAATAATTGACTAAGTGCCTTCTTTTCTCCAAGAAAAGAATAAATAGGGTTGGGAGGACTTTCTTATTTTTCTTTTCTAACAGCTCATACATCCAGCATGTACGTAACATTTTGCCCTCTTAAACCACGAATGTAAAAACTGAGCCACTCTTGGGGCTCCTGGGTGGCTCCGTGGGTTAAGCCTCTGCCTTCAGCTCAGGTCATGATCTCAGGGTCCTGGGGTCAAGCCCCATATCAGGCTCTCTGCTCAGAAGTGAGCCTGATTCTACCCCCCCCCACACACACACACCGCATGCCTCTCTGCCTACTTGTAATCTCTCTGTCAAATAAATAAATAAAATCTTTAAAAACAACAACAACAACAAAAAACCTGAGATACACCAAAACCATTTAACTCCTTCTTGGTACCAAACAGATGATTGAAGAGGGCCTCAGAACAAAATTGTAAATTACAATACTTGGTTTTTCAGCCAAACCTGTATACTGGTAAATGTTCTGAAATTATTTTGGTTGATGCTCAATCATACTGAATTATCCTTATTAGCTATAACCTCAACATGACAAGATAAATTATTCATCGTTAATTCTTGAGTAATTCTTTTATTTTTTTTAAAAGATTTGTATTTATTTATTTGACAGAGATCACAGGTAGGCAGAGAGGCAGGCAGAGAGAGAGAGAGGAGGAAGCAGACTCCCCGCTGAGCAGAGAGCCCAATGCAGGGCTTGATCCCAGGACCCTGGGATCATGACCTGAGCCAAAGGCAGAGGCTTTAACCCACTGAGCCACCCAGGTGCCCCTTGAGTAATTCTTATAGTTACACTATTATGCCTGCCTCTATGAGGAATACAAAAGATGCCAGTCATTGTAATCTTAACATGATTTATCAGAAAACTGTCCATTAACTATGCAAAATACTGTCTGATTAAGTATAATAAATGGTATAGATAGTAAGCCCTTAAGATATGTAGATAAAACTCATCACCTAAAATTCTAGGATTCAGGAATGGTAAATGCATGGCAAATGATCATTTTCTTCACCCTCTGGTACCTTGATGAGGTCAATTACTGATCATGGTTTTTTGGCCAGCGAACATAGATAGGACCTCTAAATTCTTCCCTCTAGGCAGCCACAACCAGATATGATGACACTTATTTGTCATCTCTGGATTCAAGACTCTTTTAGTGGTTGGAGAAATGTCTTTGCTTATATCAACTATCACATGAATCTTGTCCAAATATACACCAAAAAACACATCTAACCCCCAAATCTACTCTTCTAATGGAACAGGTATCCATTTTCCTAGTCTAACAAAATGATACTATTTAACTTTAAGTCTTATATTACTTATGTCAAATGGTGATCGTGGTCTACCAATCCGATAAAGGAAGATACTTTATGATCATGAAGGCTCATTCTGTAACAAATCACACATGATACTATAAAATATATGTTCCTTGTAACAACACAAAAGTACCTATGTAAAAATTAGAAGTTTACCATCTCCTTTAATAGTCCATTCCCCAGAGGTAGACAGGATTAAATTCGATGAACATCCTTTCAAACTCCCTTTATATTAGGAAAAAGTGTACACACACTTATTCATGTCTGAGTTATACCAGAGCTATTTTCTTTACGAAAATATTTCCAGCAATTTTAAATTTGAAAATGATCTACAGTATTTAATAGATGAATGATAATGCAAATGTTATATCTTGTACCTAACGCAGCTCAGTGTTCGACATAAAACAAACACTTTTTCCTCAATATGATGTTATAATGAAAGATTCCACCCAAATTTCGTTCAAGCTAAAAAAAAAAAAAAAGGAAACTTCTATTGAAAAATATCCTTTACATATGGTGGCATGACATACACAGAAAAAGGAAGGTCTCATTTCTTTTTTAGGAAAAATATAAAATATGAGAAATGAGCACTGAGAGGCACAGATATTCATATCCATAGTTATTCATAAAAATACACTTGCCAAGACACAAGGTATTTAGCAGAGAAGGAAGCTCGCCAAGTGCTTAGTTTGATACTTTCACTTTACATATAAGGAAGAAGATTCAAAGGTCACAAAGCCAAGAACAGAGGCAGCATGAGAATCACAACCCACCAGCTCTTGCTGTGCTTGCCACACAAAACCAATGGCCTCGGCATTCTTTAATGTGAGGAAATGTGTTTATATGGTTTAAACACAATTGCCTTTATTCCCAAATCTTGCTCCTTAGGATCCTGCTCTCCTGCAAAGCTTGAGGTAACATCAAACCTACAATCCTTGAGGGTCCCTACAAGGTACCTTCAATCCTACAAGCCTACAATCCTTTTTCCTCACGCAGGCAGGATTCCACAGAAAGGGTCTATAGACCCACTGGCCGGTGCAGCCCCACTCTGCCCAGAACTCTGTCCTTCACTTGCATCCTTAGCAAAGTCCTAAGGCTCCAGGAAGAGAAATGTGGCCTGCTCATCTCCAGATACAGAGCCACAGTTGTCAAAGGGATAAATAGTGAGTACAGGTGCCTTTAGGGAAAAAAGTACATTCCCATGATTAATGATGATGAGGCCTGAGAGAAAAACTCTGGTTCCCACGATTATATAATCAATGTCTTGATTTGGGTTCTGTATTCAGAGATAGATTCATGTTCCAGATAAATAGCAGCCCTATAATTTGGGCTAAAATGTAGCCTTTGATAGTGCTTATACTAGTAACACTCTTACTTTTGAAAGCAGATACACTTTTCCATAATGATACAGCAGAAGGTCAACACAGAAAACAGACAAAAGGAAAGCAGAGTTGGAGCAGGAACATGTACAAGAGATTTCACTTTACTTTTCCATTATCCCTTTTCCTAACTCCCATCCACCTTGGGGCAACCTGGAGGAACCCTTGAGCTCCAGAGAATTCATTTAAACAACTTTATATAGTTTGACACATTCACCTTTATTAAGCCACATCAATACCTATATAAAGACAGAGTAACTGACATTTTACACATAGCAAATTGATAATAACAGGTAGTGTTCTATTTACCTTTTGTTTGCTAAAAATTTTCTACTCTGATTTTTCTCAAACATTAAAAAACTATTAATATCTTCTTCTGTCTCAGATAATGTATATATTAAAACATTTTTCTTCTCATCACAGACCCACTTCTCCACCCTCCCCACCACGCCCCAGCCCAGGGCTGTTCCATCACTGGCAAGAGGGGCACAAGCCCATTGCCAGCTTCATGCAGGCACCTCACAGTGGTCCAGAGAACCAGACCCTTCCCTGCTCACCTTCCAACTTACCCCCAAACCCCAAACCTTCAAGTGGCTAAAGATGTTATATTTCTCTCAATCCTCTTGCAAAAATGACACCAAAATTAGTTCCATCAGTTCACACTTCTGAGCCCCCTACCCCAAAGTCTAAGTAATTGGGCCCCTGGGGTCAGTGGTTGTTGCTGGCAGGGGGTGCTGTAGGCCAGCCCATTTCCTCCGCACCACTCACCTCCATTCCTCTCACCACTAGATGCTGCTTTTATCTTCTTTTAGCCTAAAGTCTTCAGGTTTGTGGACCTATACAAATGGATGGCCAATTCAGAAGCTACTTACTATTGTGGTTGCACCTTCAGCCAGATCTCAATCTAAGTTTAGGCTGAGCCAAGACCTGATTATCTCTAATAAGAGAGACTCAAAATTCATACACATATACTGAAGCTAGAATTGGTGTAGTTGCCGAAAGAGTCCTCAAAAGTAAATTCTCACATACTAGAATTTCTCCAAGAGACAATGACCTCCAACTTAAGAGAGATTATCATGACTAAATCAAAATCATGAACACCTATAAGTGGTTGACAAAGCTAAGCAAATGCCAGTGATCTGGGAGCCCTGGAAAGGGAGACTTAAAGTGAAGCATGACAGTCGATGGATCTCTATCACTGTGCAGAGGAGAGACCAGCCGTGGGCTCACTGCCTGGTGAAGGGGAGCTCACAGGCTTCCGTGGCTTCGTGACACTATCATGCAGGATCAGTCAACTCCTCTGTTCTCTTTCCTCAACAAGTTGCCCTCCAGCTTTTACCTGGTTGCCTCTGTCATAATGTAAATGTCTCAACCTACTAATCTGAAAAGGGGCCTGGCCTGTTAGTCACTTTCATCTTTCAGGTGTAAATTAATAATCTAAAAATGGGATGATTTAGACAGATTTGGATTTGTTTATTTACTGTGACTCAGACCCACAGGTCCTGCTAACATCTGGGCAGAACTCAAGGGCCTTTGTGTCTGATAACAAAGATCCCCAAATCCTCTCCAGACACCTGCCCACCACTTTCCTTCCCTGGGGATCCTATGACTTCCTGATCTCTAAACTCTGTTCCAGGAATAGGGAAGAATCATTTATACTTGGATAAATGCTCTTCGAAGCCCTAACCCAAACTCCCTCAGGTGTTTTCAGTATATTTAGCAAATGTATTCAATAGATAGTTAATGCCTATTGTAACTAATGACTAAACAGACTAAGACACCTTGTGAATTTCAGGGAGCCTTGTAACTGGCGGAGTAAATTTGCCTTGCCACTAGTATTCTCCCAGGGACGCTGTGCAGCAAGGAAACCTGCTTTGGTCTTTTCGGATGCCTGAGATTAGCTGTTGGGGATGAGCCTCAAGGTCCCAGTTATCTATTCTCTTACTCCTTCAGCTCTTTATCCCTAATGCCATCCTCAGGGGACCACAGTTTGAAAGGCCATTCTGACCCTTGTAGGAGGGCTGCAGTCTGCTCTCCTCCACCACGAAGAGTTCTCAAACCTTTTGGGAGACTGTACCATACCCACTTGGCATTTACATTCACCCCACCACTTGTTTCTTCACTACTTCTTGGGCTATCTGTTGACTTTTTACCTTGAGTATCACCTACAGCACCCAACACTATCCTAGGCATATGCAGTTCTGATTGCTCGATTAAGAAGGTTAAAAATGCTAAATTGAGGGGTACCTGAGTGGCTCAGTGGGTTTAGTGTCTGCCTTTGGCTCGGGTCACAATCCCAGGACGTTGGGATCCAGTCCTACACTGGGCTCCCTGCTCAGCAGGAAGTCTACTTCTCCCTCTCCCTTTACTCCTCCCCCCCAGCTCTTGCTCTCTAGCATGTGCAGGCTCCTTCAAATAGATAAAATCTTTAAAAAAATGCTAAATTGAGAGTTATGAAGTTGGGAATCCTTTGCAGGTAAAAGGAGAAAGATGATCCATGAAGATTAAAGGCACACCTTTATTAAGGAAAAAAAAAAAAATGAACCAAAGCTGGGGGCTGCTCTCCAAAACATTCTTTCTTTATACTTTTCTGCATCCTTGTTTTACATTGAAGAGAGTCTTGGTTATACTTCTCCATTGCGAATTACCAGTTAACATTCTAATTAAGATCTGACCCACAGCCATGATGCATGATCCCCTCCCCCACCTCTCCAGGGACCAGACGTATGTGACCGGGGATATGCAAGGAAATATTTTTGCACCAGAATCCCCACCAGCTGCAGATGAAAGCAGTTGAGTTGCTGAGCAATAAGGCTACTTTTCTAGTAATATTACAACACATTACTGGAAATTGGAGCAAGGGGCTCCTCATTTTAGAGCTCTTCCATATAGTGCTTCCTTATGGCTTTCCCATGGTCTCCCTCTCCCATCCATAAGCCCAAGAAAAATGTAATTTTCATAGAAATCAACCATGAGAAGTGGAGAGTCACTGAGTGCTGTTGTTAGTGAAAGAGCTGAAACAGACACACACAGTTACAGCCTTTGGCCCTTTAAACACCAGGGAGGGGCGACTTTAGCCAGAACCCCATCAGCAACAGTGAGGAGCAGGAGAAACGCAGACACAAAATCGCAAAAGACAGAGCTTCTCCCTTCAGTTCAGCTACCTATTACCTATATGACTTTCACAAGCCAGCTTGGCCCAACTCCAACTGGAAAAAGAGGACCTAGCTATCTGCCTGGCTCACGGGTGCTTCTACTAGGATCAAGTAAGGGGAGATAAGAACAGCAAGAGTAGAGGCCAGTGGTGACTGAGGCCTTATCACAGCCAGGTGCCTCCTAAGCATCATAGCTGTTAATCCTCACAAGTCTCCTGGAGATCATATTATCCTCATTTTACAAATGAGCAGACGCAGGTAGTTAAAGTCATCAGTCAAACTCAGAACTGTTGAACCCATGCTTTAACCACCACACTATACTGCCTCCCACTATGTTCTGAAATAACTTTGAAAACTAAGAGTCCATACACATTGAATCCCTGAAGAAGCTAGTGGCCATGTTTGATATCCCCACTTTTTTTTTTTTTTACTCTTCCCTCCCAACAAGTACCCTCTCGCTACCAATTCTACCAAACACCGTACTCCTCCCGACCTCCTCCTCCTCCTAATT
Organism: Mustela nigripes; assembly: GCF_022355385.1. Classification (NCBI taxonomy): domain Eukaryota; kingdom Metazoa; phylum Chordata; class Mammalia; order Carnivora; family Mustelidae; genus Mustela; species Mustela nigripes. Next base: position 91,825,278 of record NC_081561.1, read on the forward strand.
ATTCCTTTTTTTAAAATTCCTCTTGCAGCTTTCCTCTTGCGCTTTCTCCTCTATTAAATCATATTAAGCTTTCCTAATGAACACAATGAAAACCACCCCAGAAAGAGCACATTTTAAAAAATATGCATATAACAGACTTTATCTGAATGTTATTTTTAAGTAGAGATAAATATTTAGTAAGAACGCAGGACACATTGAAAAGTTTGTTGTTTTTGACAACCCCTTTCTTGGATTAACTTTAGACCCAGCTGAGACTTTTACAAAGATGAAATGACAGAAAGCTTAGTAAATTTCGAAAAGAGTCATCATGAAACCAAAAGTAATTTCTACTTTAGATTGTCAGCATATGATTACACTAGAATTTCATCAGATTGAAAAATAACACAGATTTGACTACACAGAGAATCCTCAATTCTCAAAGCTTTTACAGAAGTGTGATGTTTACCCAGCTCCAGGGTAATGCCCTTCCCCTGAGGCTGACGGGGCTGCTCTTTCTTCTGGGCCACATGGAACTCTGCTCATTCCACAGCGTTATTATCATCTTAACCAGTTTATATCGTGGCCTGTTTCACACACCACTCTCCTCCACTAGCCAGAGATAGCTCGAACAAAAACCTGCGTTTTATTCATCTTTGTATTTTTGAAATGCCTAGTACATCAAGATCTCCAACATAGGTCTGTTGAGTAACGGAACCCAAATTCACATTTATCAGGGGGAGCATGCAGCCCTTGGTCTGACTGGGATTATGACAGGGCAGGACACACTGCTGATCCCTGGCTTTTGATTTGCCTCTATGAAAAATAATCTAAAGCCTTTGGTTTTTTTAAGAGGAGGAAATGTACATGGAGAGCCTTTTTCAAACCATCATCCTGAGATGGGGCAGGCTGGAGCTCGCTTGCGTCTTTTCTAAATGATTCTGATTTTCTGAGTTACAGTTTATACCAACACTGTTACAGATCAGACTACCTGAAAGCAAACACTCCTTTTCCCTGCAAGGTTTTTTTCTTCCATTCCCCTCCCGCTTAATCCAAACACCCCTTGCAGGACCAAAGCATGCGTCCTTTGTGGCGACCGAACCAGAATTGTGGATCGTTATTCTGATTTCTCCCTTTTCCACACTTTGTTCATTCTATACCTTTATTAGGATCTTAACCAGCTTACTGGTTACTTAACCGGGTTACAGGTTACTACTTTACAGGTGAGAAAACACGGTGATTAAAGTTTGTTCAATGGTCACACTGAGTAAAACCCAATCCCTCCACTTCCTGATTTCAAATCAAGTGCCCATAGCAAAATCCCCAGGGAAGCTTTTACAAAATTAAATAAATAAATAATGTCCGGGCCAGGGCTTCAACCCCATCACTTCTGGCTCGGGATCTTTGGGGTGGGTCCAACAAGGTGTACTTTGAAAAACTCTGCAGGTGCTTCTGGGAGGCGCCTGAGGTTTGGCCGTCAGGCACCAGACAGTATAAACCTTGTAGTGTCATTACGCATTCCGTAAACACCTCACAGTATTTCTGTTTTCATTCAAGTGGCCAGACAGACGCTCAATACCACGACACTGGAGTAAGTCTGATCATTGTCACTTATTTTTCTCAGTAGGAGCGGCTTCTACGAACCTCTTCACACTTAAGTAAACGAAACCCGGGGGTCACTTTCCTTCGGCCAAGCCGCCCGCGCCCCCAGCGCACACACCCCGAAGCAGGGCCGCTGTCGCGGATAACACACACAGCTGCGCACCTGCAAAAGCCACGGCGACCGCGCTGCAGGTAGCGTGTCCCGCACGCCACCCAGCAAGGCCACCCCAATTCTCTGTGCCTTGTCGAGGGTGTTGGGGGCACCACGATCCCCGGTCCCTTTTCTCCCGAAGTCTGTGGGGACTTCCCCCCGCCGCCACTCGGTCATTTTCTTCCCATCACTTCGGTCTCTCGGGGGACAAGCTACGTTTGAACTTGATATTCTCACGTTTGGGGTGGTTCAGAAATTACCCTGCGGTTAACGCAGAGGTCCCCGCACCCTCCGCTCCCAGCCTCTGTGCACCCAGAGTTGGATAAGGCAAAACACGCCCCCCGCCCGGGGACTGCGGGGCGGGCGGTAGGTGGCGGCTCCTGCGCTCGCTCGTCACCGTCACCCGCCCCGCCCCGCCCCGCCCGGCGCGGGAGCGAGCAGCAGCCGACCCGAGAGAAAGGGGAAGCGCGCCCCGAGCCAGAGGCGGCCCGCCGGCGGCCGGTGCGCCCCTCAGCACGCGGGAGCGGCCTGGCCCGGCTGCCTCCGGTCGTGAGCCTTCTCCGCCTCGCCCCGCCTCGCCCCGCCCCGCCTCGCTCCGCCCCGCCGGCCTCCGGCACCTGCCGCGGGACCCGCGCACCCACCTGCGCGCCGCTCCCGCCACCACGGCCGCCGCCGCCCCGCCCGCCGAGCACCTCACCTTCGAGTCCTCCCGCCTCGCCGCCAAGTTTCCCCTCCTAGGAAAGTTCTGGGGTCCGATCCCGGGGCCCGGCGCGGGCAGCCGAAGGGAAGCGGACGGTCTGGGCGGCCGCCGGGCGAGCGGCGCGGTTCCGACTCGGCGGCGCGGAAAAGGAGAAGGGGAAGGGGAGGAAGGGGCGGGGAGCCTCGGCGGGGTGATCCCCTCCGACCCCAGCCTGCCCGCGTTAGCCGCTCGCAGGGACTTGAGCGCTGATTTTACGCCCCGCCGTTGGCTCCCTCTCCCAATAACCAGCATCCGCATGGCTAGGAGTTTGGGCTCTGGGGTCGGGCTGTTTTAAAGTCTCGCTCCACTACTTACAACTGTGTGATCTTGGGCAATTTACTTGACCCCTCTTTGCAAAATGAGAACAATAGTACCCATCCAGGGCGAGTCCAGATTTTGTGGGACCTGAAACTTAAACAATGAGGGGTAGGGGGCTTCTTCGAGGGAAGATGTAAAATTAGATTCAGGGCTTTGGAAGGGACTTGGACAAGAGAGGAGGCCTGAACCTTCGCTAGCTTTACACACCAAATGCCTTGATGGGAGAATTAAATGAAACGAACCACGGGAAACCCTACAATGGGTCCTCATACATTCGACAGGTGTTTATAGGCATGATTGTAGCCAGTCAGGTGGACCTGGGACCTGGGAGCGGAAGTAATAACACTGTCAATATGTGCCAGGTGTTTTAAATACACACTGCACTTAATTCATGCACGTTATGCCAATTTTACAGTTCAAAAACCCAAGGCTCAGAGAAGTCCTACAACGTGCTTATGGTCACGTAGGACCCAGTTCTGCCACATTGCAAGTGCCTGGATTTTCCACAATTTCACCTCACAAATACTAATATGTAAATATCTTCTATAGTTTTTTTTTGTTTGAACGAGAAAAGAAAGAAGAAATTCCCCCACGAGAGAACAAAATGCCTCAGAAATACCTGTTTCTGAATTTTCACTGCAAAATTTCCCCAGCTCAATACAACAGCAAATAAACTGCCCTTGAAATCACACCCAGTGCATGTGAAGTACCCTGTTGTAAAATCAATAAATGGCTTTACTTAAATGTGTTCAGGTTACACATTTGCTTGCTCTGCTAGCACTGTGTGTTTACTTTTTCTATCGATTATTAATACTACTGCAATTCAGATTGATGGGTTTATAATCTTTCCCCAAAGGGTTTATAAACTAAGACAAACAATATAATGAAAGGAACACTCCTTGGTGGAAGGCATTTTACATACCTTTCTCATCGAAGCTGCACATCTTTTTGCTATAGATATAGTTACCCTCCCTTAACTGAGAAAAACACAAAAGTATGTTGTCTCTAAGTTCACATGGATACCCAGAATTTGAGCCTAGTTTTGCTTGGGCCCTAACCCTTGGCTTCTTTTTTTCCCCCTACACCTTGGAGAAAATAGAAGAAACTAGCAAAAATACATGAAGTTACTTATATCTTGCAAAGGGAGGAAGAAGAAGATGTCAAATTCTAGTGGTTCTTTTCCTAAATTAAGTTTTAATAGCAGAAAACCTAAACATAAACTTAGATAATTTGGTTTTCCAGGAGTGAGGAAGAGTGATAAGTATGATATCACGCACATAACAAACGGTGTATTTGTTGAATGAAGTAATCCATGAAAGAATTGGCGAAATAGTGCTTAGTGGTGCCCATTAAGTCACAACATGTCAGTGGATGTGATTCTTGTAAAATGACAGCATAACAAAGAGGTTTCCATTCCCCCTCCCCTCTTTTATTTTTCTTTCTTTCTTTTTTTTTTTTTTTTTTGCACTGTATCTACTTTGGGGTCACTATTAACCAGTAAAATGGGCAAGTCAAATTTTAAGAGCAAGCAAAAGGAAGAAGGAACAAACAGAGAAATAGAAGGACCTTAGGCAAGAGAGGAGAGAGAAGGAGGAGGGACATGCTTTCTTTTTTCCTGCTGCTCAGGGGAGTAAGATCTTTTATCTGCAAGAAATAAAAATAATTTTTTTTTCAAAAGTATGTGAAATACCCTAACTAAATTGTGAAATTGAAGCCATAGTTTCATTTTTATTATAATAATGTAAAAACAGTAATATTTTGTTAAGACAGAAAACAAAACCTGTATCTAAGTAATCTTTTTTTAAAAGATTTTATTTATTTATTTGACAGAGAGAGATCACAAGCAAGCAGAAGCAAGCAGAGAGGGGGAAGCAGGCTCCCTGCTGAGCAGAGAGCCCCATGAGATGCAGTCTCAGTCCCAGGACCCTGAGACCATGACCTGAGCCACAGGCAGAGGCCCAATCCACTGAGCCACGCAGGTGCCCCCGTATCTAAGCAATTTATGCAACCTCCCCCGCACCCCAACCCACCCATCATGTTAGTTCTTCAGGGGCTTCGGATGAGATGGAGGATGGGACATCACACATTTAGATAAAGAAGGCAAGTTCACTACCTCTCCCTCAGGCTGGAAAGCATTCATACAGGAAGTGAACTTTCAAAGACTTTCAAAAACAAATTCAATAAAGGAAGTGAGAGAGGGGGTTACACAGGCAACTCTCAAGGAATAGGTGATTTTTCAGAAATTCCAAGGAGGAGATGGAAGGTGGTTCTAAGGAAGGGAATCACAGCTAATTTTTAATGTTTACCCAGGCAAGCTGACTCCAGAGTCCAAGCTCTTTAGCCCATGCTGGTAAGCATTTGCAGGTGGAGGAGGTTAGACCATCCGATCTAAGTATGGCAGACTGGAGAATAGACGGTGAGGGGAAAGGAACTCTGTGTGCTTTCTTAAATGATCTGCAGAAGATGGGCTCTTGAGCCTGAAGCTTAAAGCCAAGTTTAAAGAAATGGGGGAAGGGGATCAAAGGGTAAAAAATATCAAAACAAAATAATATCTGTTGAATGAATGAATATGTTGGCTGAACTGAAATCTGAATCATCTCATATAAAGCAAGAACATATAATTGACTTTACACATTCAACTTTCATTCAATAAATACTTATATATTAATCTAGCATTTTTATCATAATGTATACATACAGCTCTTGAATGAATAGACATAAAGTTAAGCATATTGAGACAAAAATGATAGCTCTCATTCTGCATTTTTCTGTTAAATGCAAGTTCAGCTCTGATGCTCAATGATTGAAGTACCTTAATTTTTTTTAATTACCTTCTCTATTTTTACTAGATTAATAGCAAATCACTTGCTTATGGTATAATTCTCTAACAAGGCCAAAAATAAGTGTATCACTAAAAACTATAAATATACACATACATACAGTGATTAAGGAGGATACTTGTCTCTACTAACTGATTTAAAGAGTGCAGTTTATAGTATAATATATTCTGAAGTTATAGCTTTTGATTGCATTAAAACTATAGAACAACTCTATTAAAATTATACAAAATATAAAATGCAAAAAATGGTAGAGATTTCAGGAAAAGATGACAAATACATTACTTGTTGGAGGAGGTCATCAGGAGGATGTAATCTCCAATTGACCTGAGAGACTGCCCTGGGCAATTTGAGGCTCACCACCCCCTTCCCAGTTCTTGGAATGTCTGCTTTGCCCACTGTTTACAGTGAGAACCATTTTCAAGGACACAGCCTTGAGAGAGTAGGGTGTTGCTGAGACCATCTAGACTGTATACATGATTGAACCCAGTCAAGGCCTCAATAGGATTCTGATAGGCAGGTGTGGGGATCTACTCATCTTGGGGCCACCCAAGACAAGCCTTGAAAGTAAGTTCCTTCACTTAATAAATCTGCTACCTGCAAATCTGGAGTGGTCGGCCTCTTTGCTTTTCCTTGCCCCCCATACATAGGGACCAGTTTGTGAACTAATGCTACCATAGCTGGAATTTTAACAGAATCTCTCTGAAGTATGGTCAGGTTAAGCGGACAATAATAGTAAGGATACACAAGTTTTGAAAAACTTAACAGGCTTGATCTACCAGACACTTTTAAAAAATAGTGATAAATAAAACAAATTTATTCCCTAAAGCCAAACAGAGAACAGCTGTCTTTAGTTGCATTCCTGGTTAGGACAACCCTCATCTCTTCATCAAATTTCACTGGCATATCCAGTAGTCCTCAACTGACAAATACAGCATCTGAGTTAAGTACGGTTGGCACAGTTGTGCACTCTACATTTTACCCGCTCCCCCAGCCCCAGCGAAATTCCATTCTGGGCCATCACCTGCTGAGAGATGACAATAACTACCAAGTGATAAGGGGTGCTATTACCTGCTTAACAAAAGGTCAGGCTTTGGGGGAAGCCTGAGTTGTGCTGGGGGCTTATGGCCCCTATGCCCACCATTGCAGACAGAATGACAGGGTCCTGAACCTCTGCCTCCCCACAGATGACATCTTGAAGGAGGCTGGGGAGTCATATTCCAGTGTCAGAAACCTACTCCACCCAGTGGGTGGTAGGGTAGTTCGGGCAGATAGCCTCTGTCCAGTAGTGACACCTCCAACTCCTGTCTCCTCTTCTGTCCCGACGACACTGCCTAGCATGACACTGGGAGCCAGCTTTAATCTCCCTAGGTGCCCAGGACTAGGGGTGGCCTGACACCAGTGTCTCTCTGCTTGGCACTGCAGGGTGCGGGTGGGGAGGCTGTAACTCCTGCTTCCCTCCCAGGCTGCTCAGGCTTGAAGGAGCCAGGGTTTACTGAAATCATAATGAGGAATTCTGTAATCATTTCTTTGTTGTAGTAATGAGAACCATTTATAACATTCATGGTTTTTCTTTCCTTATACATTTGCCTTTTGAACGTGTTTCCAGGAACTCATTAGTTACCAATAAAAGGGACTGTCTTAGGCAATACGTTACTCCAAGGATATGGACTTCTTATCTCACACCACAGCCCCCTGTCCTGCCCTTCCCTATCTTGCTTCCTTTTTTTTTTTTTTCTTTCTTAATTTCTGTACGACCTTTAATCCCTAGAACCCCTTCCTATTTTCTCAGTCCATTATCTCCATTCTGACTTCCCTTATCTCCCTACCCCATGGAGGTCAGTTGTGTGTGTGTGTGTGTGTGTGTGTGTGTGTGTTATGTTTCTAAAATCTTTTTAGTGCACGTTTCCTTACCACCAGGAGACTTCATTCCCTAGTCGTCCCTCCATTCCCGGTCGGGAGTCTCTTCCCATCTACTTTCCTTGTTATTTCCCCAAATTGTTCCAAGTTACTAGAACATCAGAAGAGTATGCGGATTGGAGCCACCATGAATTCATACAATATGAGAAGAGCATCTCTCCCTTATTAGCATCCTTTTCATCCTCTTTCCAAGGCATGCTCTTCCTTAATCCTAAATCCCTTCCGTCTAGACCTCAGTTGATGCCCCTCCTCACTGTCAACAGACAGGATTGCCTCCAAGTCGAAAAGTACTTCCCCTCAGAATTTCCCCAGATAGTCTAGCATCTTTCCATTCTTTATCTGTCTTCTTTCTGAGAAACAATTCCTCTTTGCAAAAGCTAATCCCTAGGCCTTAAACCCCAAACTCCCAACTTCTCCAGGATTGGATTCGATCAGTTTTCACCTTTTACTTGTGTTTTCAACGTCCTCCACTTTTTTGGCTCTTGGGTCTCTGCCTTCAGGCTGAGGCCTCCATTACTATTTAAATAATAATTATTAATATTAATATAAAATTTCCCACCAGCTCTGCTTGTTCCTTCAACTATTGACCTGTAATCTATGTTCCCTTAGCCTCAAACTTTATGAATGATTGCATATTCTCATTCCTTCAGATTCTGGCCCTTACCTTTTGCAGAATGCCTTAGAACAGCACACCCACCACCTATGCCCTGGAATCTGGACTTCCCAACCATTCTACTTTACCTCCTTCCTTAGAAATCAATAGTCACCTCCACTGGACTCAGTCTTAGCATTAGTCACTTCTCTGAACCATTAACCATTAATAAGTTAACTTATTCTTCCTCCTTCACTTTCTTGCCCAAAGCGCCCCCCCACCCCGCCACCCACTAGGAAATTTAGAGAATTTTTTTTATTGGCCACATGATAACTACTTGATGTTACCCTTAGTTAGAGGTCTTGGTTCCTTTGGTAGTCCATCAGGTTGAACACTTTAAGAAAGCCAGACTCCTGGACATCCCATGTCATAGATCAGTTATCCAAAATTGTGTAGATTTTATATACCTAGATTTTATATGCTCTTTCAATATTCTCTATCTACAGACTTTCTGGGGAGAGGGACAAGGAGTTATAAATAGGCCCAAGGAAATAGCTAACAGGTGTAAGTAGAGGCAAAACAATTATCAAGAAGCTGAAGGAAATCCTACAGGAAATGGTCTGTCTGTCCAAAGTTATTATCTCCATATTGAGAAAATAATGCCAACCCTGGAAGAAAGCAATTCCTCGGTTAGCTTCTATGATTCGCTATCTCCTGATTCTCTGAACACATCTTAATCTCCATCCTTTTCTCTTCCCTTTTCTGAAATGTAGGCAGTCCTCCAAAGTTCTAACTTCAGATCTTTTCCTTTTTCTGTCTTCTTTTACTCTCCTTCTGTTTATGTTCTAAATAAGCTTATTATAAACCACTTGTCGGCACACAAATTCCAAATCTCTAGCCCTGAAAGTTCCTGAGCCATCGGATCCTACCCATCCAACTAACTCAACATTCCAACCTGAACTCAGTATCATATCACTATAACAAAGTTTCCTATTTCAATTTTGTAATAACAGCACTGCCATTTTCTTAGACATCCTGATCTGAAACTTCAGTGGATTTTTGTTTCTTCCCTGTTCCTTCCTCAATTCTATCAAAAGTGCACTTAAAGTTGATGTATATAGCCTTATGATATCTTTGGTACATATCTGAAATTACAGTATGTGACAGTTGTAAGAGAAATATCTGCAAGAAGAAATTCAAATAGTATTACTCAGATACTTAAGTTAATATCAATGATATTCACTCCGCAAAAATGCTATTGATGGCAAGTACAAGAGATAAAACTCAATTTCTACCTTTAAAATTTAATTTTAATGAGTTAAAATTGCATGGAGTTGAAATACTTTTTACCTACTAGAAAAAATCAGTAATAGTTTAAAACTATGTATCAGTCATTTTACAAGGTAACTCAATTTCATGTGTTAAGGACAGATTTACATTCACTCAAGATTCATATGTTGAAGCCTTAACCCCAAAGTGACTGTATTTGAGCATAGGGCCTTGAAAGAGGTAAAGTAAAATGAAGTCATAATGGTGGAGCTCTAATCCAATAGGCCAGGTATCTTAATAAGAAAAGAAAGAGACACCAGAGATACACGTGCACACACACACAAAAAGGCCATGTGAGGACACAGGGAGACGGTACTCTCTGCAAGCCAGGAAGGAATCCTTGCCAGAGATTAACCCTGCTGACACCTTGATCTTGGATTTCCAGTCTCCAGAACAGTGAGAAAATAAATTTCTGGGGGATCATAGGGGAAAGGAGGGAATAATAAAACAAGATGAAATCAGAGAGGGACACAGCCATAAGAGAATCTTAATCATTGGAAACAAACTGAGGGTTGCTGGAGGGGAGATGAGTAGAGGGATGGGGTAACTGGGTGATGGACATTAAGGAGGGCACGTGATGTTATGAGCACTGGGTGTTATATAAGACCGATGAATCACTGACCTCTACCTCTGAAACTAATAATACACTACATGATAATTAACTGAATTTAAATTTAAAAAATAAGTAAATAAATAAATAAATTTCTGTTGTTTAAGCTACCAAATCTGTGACTTTTTTTTTTTTTTAATTATGGCAGCCCTAGCAGACTAATACATTATGAAAATTTTAAATAAGCAAAGAGGGGCGCCTGGGTGGCTCAGTGGGTTAAGCCGCTGCCTTTGGTTCAGGTCATGATCTCGGGGTCCTGGGATTGAGTCCCGCGTCGGGCTCTCTGCTCAGCGGGGAGCCTGCTTCCCTCTCTCTCTCTCTGCCTGCCTCTCCGACTACTTGTGATTTCTCTCTGTCAAATAAATAAATAAAATCTTTGAAAAATAAATAAATAAATAAGCAAAGAAAGCAGTACAATGAGCCCTCCCACCAAACAATTGCTAAAATTTAATAATTACCAACATTTGGCCACATGCATATCACATATTTTTTTTTCTTTCTTTTGCTGACGTATTTAAAGCAAACCCTAGACATCAGCTTACCTCATCCTTTCTTACTTCACGATGTACCTCTTACACAATATCAGTGCCATTATCACACTGAGATCATTAACAATAACCTGGAATTATATAAAACTCAGGTCATATTCAAACCCTCAAATGTATCAAAAATGTGTTTTCACAATTGTATTTTATGTTGTTTTGTTTAGTTTTAATCAAGATCTACACAAGTGGAGCACCTGGGTGGCTCAGTGGGTTAAAGCCTCTGCCTTCGGCTCAGGTCATGATCCCAGGGTCCTGGGATCAAACCCGCATCGGGCTCTCTGCTCAGCAGGGAGCCGGCCTCCTCCTCTCTCTCTGCCTGCCTCTCTGCGTAATTATGATCTCTCTGTCAAATAAATAAATAAATTCTTAAATTTTTTTTTTCTTTAAGGAAAAAAAAGATGTACACCGGTTCCATCCATTATGTTTGATTACTGTGTCTCCTGAGTTCTATTTAGTCTTTTTATTTTCCATGTCATTGATTTATGGAAGAAACCAAGTTCATGATGTTCATGAATGTTCTACATTCTGCATTTGTATGATTATTTCCTTGCTAGTGGTATTTGTCCCTCTATCCCCATATTTCCTGTAAACTTATGCCACTCTGTTTGTTTTTTACATATTTTTTCTCTACTTTATGGGTCATTCACAGAAAGACATTTATCTCAGTGATGCCTTTTTCTTTCTGAATTAATTTCAGTTGGTTTTTGTATTTCATTCAACAGGCACCAACTGTGAAAAGTTATTCACATTCTTGTTGTTTCTTTAAGATTAGAATGATATAATGTAGGATTTGAAGATCTATCAACAGGGGTTAAATAAAAGAAAATTATTTTAGAATAAATTCCAGAAACACTTTGTTTCTGGAATAAATCATTGTTTTATATAGCTGTGTTCATTGATTCAGTATGCTCTACTATAAGACTATTTCCTCCTCAAAAATTTATCTGTTTTAAAGGAAACAAAATTTCCCCATATGTCAATTATCTTTCTCGATTATGAGGGCTACACTTTTAGATTTATAGAAGCAATTATTTTTAAATTACTGGAGGGATTCAGCTTATATGTGTGCAGACATGCTATTTTTAGTAGAGTAGATGAGGAATCTTGTGTTTCTCAGATGAAAAAACAGAGCTCGGTGAGTTTCAGTTTCTTTCCCAAGTAAATACAGATATTATGGTTAAGTATTTTATCATGTAGGTATAACTTTTTAACAAGTATATAGGTTTTAAATATTTTCTATAGACTTGATAATTTTTCAATGTTATGGAAATTATATAAAAGATACAATGGTACAATTATAATTACTCATATTTATTGGGTACCTTCAATGTGCCAGGTATGAGTTTATGCTCATTATGTGTAATAAAACATTTAAACTTCACAACAATCCCATAAATAGGTTTTAGAATTATTTCTATTTAATGGGTGAGGAATCAGACACAAACCAATGAGATTTCTTTGCAAGTTTCCTCATAGCCAATAAGTGGTAGAGACAGAATTTGAATCTAGGCAGCTTAACCCCCTGATCCTTAAAGACCTCATCTTGAGCCTTAGATCCTTAGCCTCCATGCTGAGCAAAGCCTGTATTAAAGTAGTCTAAGCAGGGAGGAGGAGGAAGTCACTAATTAGTTCTCAGCCTGTACAGGCCAGTGCCTAATTTCCTCATGGCTCCAGGGGACTTCTCCAGTTTCAGAGGGGCTTCAGGGAATCCCCATCCAAATAAAGCAGAGGGGATAGATCTGAGAATACTCGTGAAGAGCAGTGGAAAGCCCCGGCCATTGAGAGACTTAAAAGAGTCTAGCAATTTCCCTCCCTGTCTCTTCCGACAGAACTAGTCAGTTAGTTTACTAAGCCTGCAGCAGGTCAAGAAAGAGGTGGATGTAAGTTCCTTTGGGAGAATGCAGAGCTAGTAAGACCACGTAGCCTAGATCTAGCACACCTTCCAAGAACATGCAGGAGGATGAAGTATGCATTTTAAAGATCAGTTCTGAGGGAACTGACTTAGGTGAAAAGTCACATGTCATATATGCCTTTTTTTCCTCCATGCTGACTACCTCACATTAATACCTCAAAGACTTCTGTTAAGAAAACCTTTGTAGAATAAAAAGACATTGTATTAAAGACGCAATTGATTTGGTAGGGTTCTGTTTTGTTTCATTGCAAAACTCCTCTGTATATCTGAAACTTAGGTTTGAACATATTCTAAAGCTTTGTATTTTTACTACCCCCCACGACGTTTTATGTTTTTGATGTCACAATCTATATATTTTTATCTTGTGTATCCCTTAATAAATTAATATAGTTTTTTTACCACTTTCATCTTTTAACCTTTTAACCATCTTTTAACCCACTTTTTGTAAGTGACCTATTAGTCCATTACAACATGAGATTATTCTAAATTTTACTGCATATTTACCTTTACCAGTGAGATTTATAATTTTGTATGTTTTCCTGTTGCTAATTAGTGCCCTTTCATTTTGGCTTAAAGACGTCCTTTTAACATTTCTCATAAAGCCAGTCTAGTGGTGATGAATTCCTTTAGCTTTTACTTGTCTGGAAAACCCTTTGTCTCTCTTTCAATTCTGAATGATAATTTTGCTTGGTAGAGTATTCTTGGTTGGCAGTTTCTTTTTTTCAGTACTTTGAATATATCACACTACTCCCTCCTAGCCTGCTTTGTTTCTGCTGAAAAATCTACGGTAGTCTTACGGGGTTCCCTTGTACTTAACAAGTTCTTTTTCTCCTACTACTGTTAAGAATCTTTCCTTGTCTTTAACTTTTGAAGATTTAATTACAATGTGTCTTGGTGTGGTTTCTTCAGGTTCATCTTTTTTGGCACTCTCTGGGGTTGCTGGATCTGGATGTCTGTTTCCTTCCCCAGGCTAGGGAAGTTTTCAGCCATTATTTCATCAAACAAGTTTTCTCCCTCTCTTCTCCTCTGGAGCCCCATAAGGCTAATGTTGTTCTGCTTGATGTTATCCTTTAAGTCTCAATCACTGTCCTCACTCTTTTTTCATTCTTTTTGCCTTTTGCTTCTCTTATTGGTTGAATTCCACTGTCTTATCTTAAATTTACATTGAGTGTGCTATTGAACACTCTGATATATTTTTCAGGTTAGTTACTAAATTCTTCAGCTCTGTGATGTTTCTTTGGTACTTTCTTATATTTTCTATCTCTGTTGAAATTCTTACTTTGTTCATCCATCCTTCTTCTAAGCTCAGGATATGTACTGATGACCAGTTTGAACTCTTTGTTTTTTTTCCCCCTGAGACAGAGAGAAAGAGAGAGATAGGGTGGGACAGGGGGAGCAGAAAGAGGGAGAGAGAGAATCCCAACCAGGCTCCACATCCAGTGCAGAGCCCCACACAAAGCTTATCTCACAACCCTGAGATCATGACCTGAGCTAAAAATCAAGAGGTGGATGCTGCTCTTGGCTTTAACACCATCTTCTTGGAAACCTCTACACCATGAGGGCCAGGTGGAAGAAGAAGCAAATGCACAGCCTGAAGCATAAAAAATGAAAGATGAGGCAGAGATCTGAGTAAATTGGTAACTTGTGCACCCTTGGAGCTATAGGAGCAGAAATAAGGAAAACCAGAGGCCAGAGGCTCTGGTACCAATTGTTGGATTGCATGCCTACCTTCTAGAGCTTAATTCAATGGATCTAGACCATCCATCACCATCTGATCACAAGAACCACCTTTGAGAGACCCACAATGTTCATACCAAAGCAGTCCCTTTTGGTCCTTTGCCCTGAACCTGTGACTTTGGGGACTAATTTTGTTTTCATTTGTGGCTGAATGTAATACATGTACAATAAATCATCTCTTCGGCTGTCTTAGCTGAAGAAAAAAAAAAGTCAGATGCTTAGTCAAGTGAACCCTCCAGGCACCCCTTGAACTCTTTATCAGGTAAATCACTTACCTACATTTCATAATGTTTTTTTCTAGAGTTTTATCTTGTCCTTTCATCTGGAACATATTCTTCCCTTTATTCATTTTCCTTGGCTCTTTCTGTTGGTTACCAAGCATTAGATAAAACAGTCACTTTTTCCAGTCTTGAAGGAGTGGCCTCTTGCAGAAGATAAACCTTATTATTCAACCCTGTCCAAACTCTTGGTGGTCTCTCAAACCTTCATGACTGTCCAAGCAGCTTACTTTATTTTTAGTGGCTCCCGGTATTTGATGGTGCACCAAGATCTGTTAGTGTCCCCAAGGTAAAGAGCTCAGTCAACATCTAGATTCAGGCTCACTAGACTCCAGACCCTCTCCCAGCAGCTTTTAAAGTATGCAAACATGCCTCTTCCAGGGGAAGACAGGGACAGGAGTGTTTCTGTCTCCTCCCTTTTTACTGACCCCTGGGAGTGACGGCCAGTTAAGGACCATTTCTTTCTTTGCTACTGTTCTGTTGAACACAAGCCTCCCTTGTACCAGAGCACCATCAAGGATTGCGTCCTCTGGGTGACAGACCCAAACTCTGGGGCATCAGACGTGCACAGAAACCCTTCTCTTAATGATACTGATCACCTGGAGCATAGCAGAGAGATAGCATAATGACAGCCTTGCAGGCCTCCCTGGTTTCTGGATTGGATTGTAATCAGCCCTGGAAATGTGTCTAATTAGAAGGCTTCCCTCAGGTCACAGCCACGAAGACAAGTTAACAGATCTCTTTTACAGAAAAAAGATTAGGGGTGTTTTAATCTGCTGTCTCATTGTTGTGCTCTTAGTAGAGGGTAACTGGTTCAGAAGTATTTCTCCATTTAAAAAAAAATATATTTTATTAATTTATTTGACAGAGAGAGAAGGAGAGAGTGTGCACAAGCAGGGGGAACAGCAGGGAGAGGGAGAAGCAGGCTCCCCACTGAGAAGAAAGCCTGATGCAGGACTTGATCCCAGGACCCTGGGATCATGAACTGAGCTAAAGGCAGATGCTTAACAATGGAGCCACCCAGATGCCCCAAGTATTTGTCCATTTGTAATAGTTCCACAAAATCCAAAGGCATAGACCCTGCAGGCCACCAGGGCCATGAGATTAAAAAGTGTCCCCTGAGCAGCAGCCACAGAAGTTGGGGTGCCAGAGAAGTGTGCAAGCCCAGCCCTGGAAGATACTGGAAATCAAGAGCGAGGCAGAGGGAGAGCACAAAGGTGGTGCCACTGGCCTTTATTCCCAGGGAGCCCCTCAGTAGGTTTCTTGATGTGTGCGAACCCAGAAGCCTGCCCCTCATGCTGAGGTCCCAAGACAAGCAAATGGGTGTTTTCCATAGAACACCTGGGGTGTGTTCCAACTGGCTGTCTCTGCACTGTGCTCTGTGGCTGGGAGCCAGCCAAGAACGATCTGTCCATTTGTTACAGTTCCACGGGACCCCAAGTACATGCCCCACCAGTATCCAGAGCCAGGCAATAAACTGGACTCTCCTAGGTGGAAGGCATGGAAACCAGGGCAGCAGACACATGTAGCAGCTCTATGCGGGGAGATTCCAGTGCTCTGGAGCAGGGCAGAGGGAAAGCCCAAAGCCAGCAGCAGCCCTCTGCAGTCTCTGGAGGCATCAAGTCGGGGCTCTTAGATGTGTGCTTAATTAGAAACCTGCCCTTCAGGCCACAGCTACGAAGATAAGCTAATAGGCCTCTATCACAGCAAGACTGGGCGCCTCAGTTTGTGGTTGCCTTTCTGCTGTGGCCTGGGGGTGATAGCTGTTTAAGAACTCTTTCTCAGTTTGTTATAATCCTGTGGGATCCCTGACAATAAGCCCGGCAGCCACAAGTGCCTAGCAATCTAGAGGTGTCCCCTGGGCTGCAGCCACAAAAATCAGGACACCAAAAAAATGTATAAACTCCTTTCTGGGAGATACTGGTGAGCTGGAGTGAGGCCAAGAGAGAAAGTAAAGATGGTGCCCACTGGCTTCTATCTTTGGAGAGTATGTCAGCAGGCCCCTAGATGCTTGCTAAATTACAGGCCTGCCCCTCAGGCAGTCACCTTAAGATAAGCAAATAAGTCTTTTTCACAGAAAGTTTGGATGTTTTTCAGTCACCTGCTTCTGTGCTGGGCCTCAGGTTGGGATGTCTGTGAGGCCCATTTAAGGACTTTTTTCAGTTCACCATAGTCCTGTGGATCTTGTGGAGGCAAGCCCTGTTGGCTTTGAAAGCTAGATATTTGGGGTGCTTGGCCCTCAGGTACAGGTCTTAAAAGTTGGGGTGTCAGATGTAGGGTCAAACTGACACTCCTCGGGGAGAAGCTTGGGGTTGTGAGTTCCCTCCTGATTGTGTGTTGACACACCAGGAGTGAGGTTTGTGGTAAGATTGTGTCTGAGCTTTTCCTACCCACTTCAATGTGGGTTTTTTTCTTGTTCACCCAATCTGTAGGCGTTGCTCAGTTACTTTTTGTTTTGGTTCCCCTCGCCCTCCCCCCACTGACAGGAAATTTTTCCATATGTAGCTGTAGATTCAGTGTGCCTGTGGGAGGAGGTAAGTTCAAAATCCTCCTACATTGCCATCTTGAAATGGACCTGCTCTTCTTTTATTAGTTTCATCTCTATTTCTTTCTCAGAGTATTTGCTCTGTCTTCATCCTCCAATGATAGATGACAACTTTCCCCATCTCCATATTGTGCCCTGTCCCTTCTATTTCTTTCACCCCTTTTCTCTCTACCCAGTTCTTTCTTTACATTGATTTAGGCTCATCTTCTAACAGCATAACTTTGAACAAATAAATCTGTGCTCAGAAATCCCCATTACCTTAATACTCATCATGTGGAGCCCAGACTCCTTTATTTGGAATTTGGGGGTCTTTCACAATCTAGCCTCCAACAAAGGGAAAACATTCCACTCTTGACTTTCCCTGAATGACTCATTCTGGCCAGGAGCATCTTTCCTCATAAACTACATATTTTTACCTCTAATTTTTTTCTTGCCATCTCTTCTATTCCTTCTAGAACAGCCTCTCTCTTCTTCCTTTTTGTTTACCTGAGTCACAAACTTATTGAAATGCCAAGTTCAAGACCTTCTTCTTTCAGAAGCGAGTATCTTATTATATGATACAACCCAATTTCAGAGACATAAAATTGTGATCAAATGTACATTTAAAAATAAATAAAATACAGGGGCACCTGGGTGGCTCAGTCAGTTAAGCATCTGTCTTCAGCTTGGGTCCTGATCCCAGGGTCTCAGGATTGAGTCCCACATCAGGCTCCTTGCTCATCAAGGATCCTATTTCTTCCTCTGCCTGTTGCTCTCCCTGCTTGTGCTGTCTCTCTCTCTCTGACAAATAAATAAATAAAATCTTTAAAAAATAAATACAATACAATATAAATGTATATATATATATAATTGTATAAATATAATAAAATACAAGCATGTGGTCTATTGACTGAATGTTTAACAGCCTTAGTGTAGGGATCTGTAGAGGATAACTGTGGTTTACTTTTGTTCAGCGTCCATTCAATCTTCTCCAGATAACCGTCCCCATATTTCTCACAATGGGGCCACCCCTTTGCCTACTGTGGGATCACCTGTAGGCACCCCTGGAAACAGTGAATCCACATACATTCCAGGGATGGAACACCTGACCAAGACTAAATTGGTCAATGTACTAATACCCCTGAACAGAATGATTGGTTTAGGGAAAATCTGGGATTTGAACCTGAAAGTCTAGACATCCTGGAGCTACTGGCAGCCATCAGGAAATGAAGGCAGCACCAAGGAATCAGAAATAAGAAACTAAGAGAGAAAGAGAGAAACAAAATTCTGGTCACACGTTCGAGTCTTGACTCATAAAGCACCAAGACAGCAGCCCCTGGACTGGTAATGGCATGGGTCCCTGTGTTCTCTTTTTGCCTCACACAGTGGATCTCAATACCTTCTTTTGCAATTAAAATAATCCTGACTTAGACTAAAGAAGACAAATCCTTAGCTGTAAAGACACATTCAACAAATATTTATTGCATGCCTATCATATGCGAGCACTGTGCTAAAAATAAGTAAAATGTCTCTCCATTTAAGCTCTTTTTGGGTAGGAAGGGAAAAGCCTCCACCACTCTTGCCCAGGTCAGTGCAACATTCTACTTGGATTCTTTTGTACACCCTGAACAGAATAAATACAATTTCATGTGAGTGGCTTAATCAGGAAGAATTGCTCTAAATATACCATATAACAGATAAAATTTGGACTTTATTAACTACATATTTGTGGTAAACTCTACCCTTTTGAAAACCATAATCTCTCATTACAAAAAAATTAAACCATGACACCAATTTAAAATAGAGATTTAACATTATCTCTTAAAACCAGCAGGCTGTTTCAAGGAAGCTGTTACTAAAGATACTCACATGAATATTAGAGGGTAGTTGGAACTAAATCCTTTTTAGGTCATGTGCCATGTACTACTGATATTCAAGGTTCAGTTAGTTGGTAGAAATCTGGAAGAGAAAATACTCAGTGGATTAGGCTGAAGAACAAAGAGAAGGTTGTACAACACTTGGTGTACAAATAAATGTCATATTCATTTCAAGGCTTAACATGGAAGAGAGAAAGCCAACTAATGTAGATTATTAACATGCTAGGCACATAAAATTGCATTTTAGCATTCCCATAAATAGCCTGACACCAAAAGTTTTAGCAACTTAGAGATAGTGAGAATGAACTTCAAGCTCATACAATCAATATTATCACACACATACTTAAAAAAATAAGGTAGTTATCATTAATATTAATTGGAATTTTAAAACTCAAAGCCAAAGTGAAAACAGAGTTTCTGCAGAAATCTATACATATGTTATTGTTCGAAACTTAAAAATGGACCTGCACACACAGTGAGAGTAAATTTTTACCTTGGTAATTGATTAGGGCCTGTGTCTGAGGCGAAAGTAGGCTTTTAAATAAATTAAAAATGATACATTAGAATTGAAAGAGACCTTAAAGGTCTTTAAAGTTACCCAGATGTAGAGCAAACTCCTCATATAGAGAGGACAGGTAAATTGAACACATGCAAATATCACTTGCATGAAGGCACAAGGCAGCCCTAATGTGACAAAGAACAAGCTTGAGGCAACAGGCTTTGAATAGCAAAGAAAAACTTTCTGTGTGGCAAAATCTGTACTTAGAGATTTGTATCTGTGTATCTATACCTACATCTATTTATCCATTTATCTATCTATCTGTCCTAAAAATTATTCTTCCAGAAATACAGAGCCAACCACAATTACCTCCAAACATCGACACTCCAAAAAGTGGCCTTTGGGAGAAACATGGGCTTTTCACTGCTCACACGATGTTATGGCGAAGACATGCCCTTTGGAATGCTCTCTGGTAACAGCACCTAGACGGTTGCATCTGTTTCCTACTAGGAAATATTTCCGAGTCCTGGCCTGGGTGTCGTCGTCGTCTCTTTCTCGTTATTGCATTAATAACGAGCAAACTTACTGGCTTGATTAGTGATTATGCTCTCATTCAAAAAAATCCTTTTGCTAAATAAATTCATCACCCTTAAATTTTTTTTAGAGATTGTATATAGAAGCATGAAAAACCAGCTCAAATGTAATTAGCACATGAAACATACTCAAGGGCTCCTAATACAAAGAACCCCTTCAATCTTCTGTATGGACCCGTGAAAGAATATAAATATTTAAACATTCTGTTTTCCATGAATAATGCCTATTTATAAAAATAAATGTCTGTTATCAAATCATAGAATCCTTCACAGAAATATGTCTTATTTGCTATCTTAAAAATGTGTGCCTCTGTGATGCAAACGTCAGAGTGTGTGAAATTTAATTAGCACCACTTGTTTTAACATGCAAATTCTAAAGAAGTTCTAGGGCTGAGAGATAAGGTTAAAGATGTATTGGCTTTACTACACTACTTATCTGTTAATTATCTTATCACAGAACAGCAAGAATCAAGAGGAGATAAATGGGACGGGAGATAGAACAAAAGCCGTAGAGAATACTGAAGAGAGAGGAAAAAAACGTCAAATCAGCTTACAACCTGGAGTGTAAATATATTAACTTTTAATAATTCGGATTCTAATAATTACAGGTCCATTTAAATTAACTGGAAGACAAGGCACCTGTTTAGTCCTGTGTTAACCCATTAAATTCATCAATCCCAAAGTGGGTCCTCACTGAGGTGTATTTATCTCCATTTTCATTTTCCATAAATCAATAGCTATTTTCTGCTATGTATTGGAGATATTTTATTTTTAGCAAAATATTCTTTCCCCAAGAAACTAAGCAAGAATTCCCATGTAATTCTATAAAAAATGGATATTTGAAATTGCTTATTCAATCAAAACTGTATTTTTAGATTTACATAAGGCTTTCATTTTATGTGAAATTATTGAGTTATTTGGGTATTTGATATTTTTCACATCACTAATTCTATGTCAAGTTGCAGGAACAGGTGTGCATTTCTTTGAAAGATGTTGAGGCTGGGGGGGGGGCCTATCTTGCTTATCATACTTGATAAGACTAAAACCATTTAGGTGAGGTTTTTAACACATGATAATACACCACAGTTCTGTTTTGAGCCTCAAGGGTGGCAAGATCCATAATAAATCTGTGTTTAAGTTCATCTGAACTACCCAATCCCCATCGCCTCTTGTGTATTTATTTGTTCATTCATTCACTTACTCATCATTCGACAAATAAAGTTATCGAGTGCCTACAGTTCTAGAACCTAGAAATCCGTGGGTGCACTATGTTTTCCTTGTTAATTATGGCCTTATTTTTATCATATTTTCACTGCCTAGGACTGTGCTTTATATGGTTTGATGACAGACCGTACTAGTGTTTATGGTCAACACATATTAAAGCATCTATTGTGTTGGATGCTAAGCTACAGGGCAGACAACATCAGCTAAAATTGTTGTCCATGCTTAACACCTTAGCACCCAAAGTTCGAGTTAACCTAGTAGGAAGACTAAAGTTTTAAGAGAAGGTCAAATCCTAAATTTTGTAGGAAATATGCACCATGTTCTTTTGAACTCATTTTTAGAAAAATTTCTTCCATGGCTTGTATTTTTCTTTTTTTTTTTTAAGCCAGATGGGATGGAGTAGGTAAGGATAAAAGAAGGACTCTTGACATAGGGAATATATTCAATAATATTGTAATCCTTTTGATGACAGATGGTAACTAGATGGTGGAGATGGGGAATCACTTTGTAACGTGTAAAACTATCAAATCACCATGGTGTACAGCTGAAACTAATAAGATATTGTGTGTCAATTATACTGTCACAAAAAAGTATGAGATATATTTTATTTTTTACTTTTTTAAAGATTTTATTTATTCATTAGAGAGGGTGTGTGCATGCAAGTGGGGGAGGGGCAGAAGGAGAGGGAGAGGGGAGATCTCAAGCACACTCCCCGCTGTGGTTGGAGCCCATCACCAGGGCTCTCACCACCTGAGGTCATGACCTGAGATGAGACCAAGGGTCAGTCGTTTAACCAGCGGGGCCACCCAGGTGTCCCAATGAGATAGAAATATCTTGTGTTTCACTATTAAAGTTCAAACAAAAAAAAAAATTAGAGAAATTCCCTTTCAAGAGGTTGGGATGAATAAAAATGCTGTGTGGTGGGGGGGTTCGATAACAAATGAAAACAGTGGGACGAAAAGGGAGTGCATGGAGGAAGGAAGAGGGAGAAGCTGAGGTGGACACAGATGACAATCCTAGAGCAGAAGGAGCTGCCTCATAGAGACTGTCATGTTCAAGAATCTGTCACTCCTGATTCTAACCAACTGGTTGCTTCTTCCTCATAGACTGTGAGATCCATAAAGGCTGTCCCTGTTTGCCTTGGTGTGGGTTCAATAAATATTCATTAAATGAATGGCTCATAGTAAAGGTTCTGAACACGAGAACTGTACACTTAAAGAATACCTTTCAAAACACTTGGTACATATTTGTGCCTTGAGTAGGACAGACACCCTGCCCTCACCTGAGGGGACGTACGTGAGGATGTCCCACTGTTTGAAACAGTGAAAGGGTGCAAACTGTCTAAGTGCCCTTGATTAGGGAATGGATATATAAATTGTGGTATATTCCCATCATGTAGCACTTTAAAAAAAACTACAAATCTATATCTCTCAATCAGGATAGATCTAAAAAATATAATGTGTGACAAAAGCATTGAATTATATGTACAATATAATACTATACACTCGCAGCGTATATACAGACACGACTTTATCAAGACGTACTTCACATATCATACAATCCACTCATTTAAAGTGTACAATTCAGAGGCCCTTGGGGTGACACTGTCTGTTGGGCATCTGACTCTTGGTTTTCGGTCATGACCTCAGGGTCGTGGGATTGAGCCCTGCGTCAGGCCCCAAGCTCAGTGATGAGTCTGCTAAAGTTTCCTTCTCTCTTTCCCTCTGCCCCTCCCTGTGCTTGCTCTCTCTCCCTCTTCTAAAATAAATAGATAAACCTTAGGAAAGTGTACAATTTAATGGTTTTGATGTTATCAATTTTTTAAAATTATAGCAAAACACCTATAACATAAAATTTGCCGTTTTAATAATTTTTAAGTGTGCACTTCACTGGCACTAATTACATTCACAGTATTGTGCAGTGATTACTATGCTTTCCAGAACTGTTTCATTACCCTAAACAAAAATTCTGTAACCATTAAACAATAACTCACCCTTGTGCCTCCTTACAACCTCTGGTAATCATTAATCAACTTTCAGTCCATGAATTTACTTATTCTCAGTACCTCAGACAAGTGGAATCATACAATATTTGTCTTTTTGTGTCTTGCTTATTTCATTTAGTATAATGTCTCCAGGATTTATCTATGATGTAGTGTGTATCAGAACTGCATTACCTTTTATGGTTGAAAGATATTCCATTGTATATATTATAAATCATATTTTATATATTCATTCATCTGTTGATGGACACTTAGATTGTTTTTACCTTTTAGCTGTTCTGATAATGATACATAGAATTTGGTTTTACAAATAACTGTTTAAGTCCTTGCTTTCAATTCTTTTGGGTATATACCTAGAAATGGAATTGTGGAATCATATGTAATTATGTTTAGGTTTTTGAGGAATTGCCAAATCGTTTCATTGGTATATTTTTAAAAAATACTAAACACTTTGATAGATGATAGAGAAAGAGAGAGAGAAAGCAAGATGTTTGATCTAATGAGTATACTGGAGGAACACTCACAGAAGTTCTTATTTTGGTGGTAAGGATGGTCTGCACATATGGAAAGAGGAAAAACGAAGTTAGGAGTGGTCAAAGGAAACAGTCTTCTCTGTAATACTTCTTTTTATTTTTTAGAAGGGCTACATATCCATAATTTGCAGAATTATCTTAAAAACAGTTAAGAGGAAAGATCATTTAATACAATATAAACAGTTGTTAATTTGAAGTAGAAGGGAGGGATACCCATGTTATTCTTTGTACCATTCTTATTTTTTAATTAGAAAAAGACAATTTTTTCTAAAAAGTATCTACCACCTGATCCTCACATCAAAATTGATGAAGGAGACAGGACTGTGATATTATCCTCATTGCAAAGGCAGAATTCTGAACCGGACACTGGTGGACCAGAACCAGAGACTCGGGCTCTGCGCGTCTCGTGGGACAGCTCAATGAGGAGAGGGATGCTGAGGAGGTGGGCACCCCAAACTCTTTGATGGCGCGTAACACAACCCCTAAATATACCTTTTTAATTTTCCCCCCTTCTCCATTGTAGGATGACATTTCTGTTTC
This sequence comes from Mustela nigripes, assembly GCF_022355385.1. NCBI lineage: Eukaryota > Metazoa > Chordata > Mammalia > Carnivora > Mustelidae > Mustela > Mustela nigripes. The sequence continues at coordinate 91,849,616 of NC_081561.1, forward strand.
AAAAGCCACCGCTTTTGTGGGGAGATGTGAAGGAAGAAAGGATAAGATTCAGTAAAGCAGGAGGACAGCATGATAAGAGGGAAGGCTTGTGGACAAGATAACAACTCACAACAGTGGCTAGGGAACGAGGGAAGTGGAGAGAAGGAGGGATTCTGAGGTCATGCAGATCAAAGAGATAGGGGTTCAAAGGGCCATTTGTAGCAGACCATTTGTGCTGTGTGCGAGATGACACGGATTCTTCCATGTCCTGGTGTCCGGCCCACACCCCTCACCTCTTCCCAGTTTTCACCATTTCTGTGCTTAGTGAGTGAATGCGCAGGTGCGTGTGACGTGTGTACTGCAGGTAAGGAAAATGAGATGGTGGGGAGCCTGAAGGGCATGTGGGATGTGAGATAAAAAGCCAGTTAAATTAAGAACAAATTAGCATCTTTCTGAAATAGAACTAACTGTTGGCTGCCAGATTATTCACTACTGATCCCTTGTCAGGATACATCTTCCAGAATGAATAAAATTAGTGAAAAAATGTCTGAATTCCTTAATAACATTTTTTTATGCCCTTGTCCTGGAAAATAACCTTAATACCTTTGTCACTAATTTGTACAGTATAAGTCTCTTTTCTTTTTCATATCCTAAAGTCTCTAGTCTCAGAGAGATGAAAAGAATCAGAGCTGAGAACAAAGAATGCTTCGCTCACAAAGGTGAGGGAATTAGTCTAAGAAGGAAAGGGAAGTTATCTGTGGTTATGAGTTCCACCTACACGTTGATACAAATATATCTCTCTTGAGCCCAGGGTTGAATACATTTACTTTATTCAAGTTTCTTTCCTTGGCAAAAGTGGTATCCCCCAGAAGTATTTCTCAAAATCATATCGATAAGTGTTTCTTGAGAAAAGAAACTCCATGATCAAATAAATTTAGGAAGTGATGAGTTAAGAAAAATTTCTTACTGCAGAACTTTAAAAAAGTAAACACTAAGCGTGACCCTCCAAACTATGGGGGCATTGCTGAAACTTCTTTGAACAAGATATTCCCCTCTTTATTCCTCCCTCCCCAACCCCAATCTGTAGCTTTTCATGGAATTAGAATTCTGTGAAACATAGTTTTGGAAACTTTGACCTACCCTCTAAGAGCCTGGATGCTGGAAATCAGATCTGAGTGTATGTTCCTACCTTAACACTTACTAGCTGAGTGATACTAGGCAAACAATTTAAGTTGTCCTATGTCTGTTTGCTTACTCGTATAATGGGATAATCACCCTCTCGGGTCGGTGTGAAGACTTATTGAGATAGCTTACGGAAATGTTTGGCATGTAATGAGTACTCAGTAAACACTAGCTGTTACCTCCTTGTTATTCTACGATTTGAACCTTAACTTGCTTATGAACAAAGTGGACGCCTAAGGGTGGGGAATCTTATAACCCAGCCGAAGTAAATGAAAGTAATGGAAAGGTTTTAAATGGGAACAAGTGGTTTGAATTCTGCCCCCCTTGCTGGGACAGCTGGTATAATCTCCAGAAGCTTATTCTGCCTTGTCATTGTCTTAACAGGTATGCATCTTACTTATCACCGAAGCCTTTCTCAACAATGTCTTCATTAATTCCCTCACTGGCGGTTTGCAATAATCTCTTCTTGTAAACTTTATAGCCTTTTTTCTGTATCTTTTGTTAGCACTTACCACTTGCTACTGTGAATCGTTATTTATGTGCTGCTATATTTATTTCCCTAAGTGGCATCCTTTTAAGGGCAGGGTGCGCATACTGTCCCGTGTTTGTAAGCACAATACAGGGATTTGCAGTATTCGCTACGTATTTATCAAATGAAAAACATGCTATCACTTTATAGTTCACAGAGTGGCTTTCTAGTGACAACATCAGTGTAAATGAATATAGGAGCAGTTGATTTTCTCCAATTAGCAGAGATCTATGAGTACGGAGCTCTTTCTGAAAGTAATTTCTGTCAGAGGATCATTTGCTGCCCTCCTGTGTTTGATATGAATACTATTTTACACCAGAACAAAAAAAGAATAACTCGCTCAATTAAATTCATTTAAACTGCGTTTTGTTTACTTTCAAATCCTTAAATCAATTTTTCCCCATACAAATTATTTTTCCTTTTCCCATTAAAATGATCTTTATTCAATACATTTCAAGCTACTTTTTCACTTAAGAGTTATACAGTATATAAGAACTTTTCATATTGGTCTGATACTCCTTCAGTATAATCTACTTAACTGGTTATATTTTCATTTTTTAAAATATGAGACAATAACTTATATCAAATAATTCTTTTTTTTTTAAAGATTTCATTTATTTATTTGACAGAGAGAGATCACAAGCAGGCAGAGAGGCAGGCAGAGAGAGAGAGAGAGAGAAGGAAGCAGGCTCCCTGCCGAGCAGAGAGCCCGATGTGGGACTTGATCCCAGGACCCCGAGATCATGACCTGAGCCGAAGGCAGCGGCTTAACCCACTGAGCCACCCAGGCGCCCCTATATCAAATTATTCTGATATGATTTTTACATATTAGACCTGCTTGCCTAACAGTATATTTAAGACTGTATTTTGGAGCTAGAAAAGCCTGGTTCAAATCGCAGCTTAGTCACATAGTAATTGTGTAACTTTGGGCAAATTACTTGTCTGAAACTTTCATCTGTAAAATAAAGATAATACCTCTTGAAGACCACGTAAGATAAAACCCTTCACGCACCCCATAAAAGATATTCTACTTAGGAAGCACGTTTTCAAATCTTTTTTTTCTTTGGCATTACCTATTTTGGTGAAGTTGAAGACTGCATAAGGATATGAATTAGAATGACCCAGCCTATTATCTGGATTAAGTTCTGTTTTTCCATATTGAATGTGCAAAATCGAACTCTTGTGATGTGCCAGGCACTGTTCTAAACACTTGGCCTTGTGCAGCCTGGTAACGTAAATCCTAGCCACCTCATGAAGTCTTTCTCTAAGTTACTAATTTCCCTTTAGATTCTTGTCGGTCTTATTGTCCACTTTACTTACTGGATTCTTTATACAAGCTACCCTAGGTTATGTTTCCAGTCCCTTCCTCTCTATTTCCAGTGCACGTTGTCATCCCTCTACTGCTACAGCTTCTACTTAGGGATGGGGGCTCACTCTCATGCCACTTTGTATAACTTTATTAAGTTTTTAAGGATGGGGATTTACAGCTTGAATTTCTCCTACACTTCAACATAAGCATTAGCATTGATACTTTTTTTTTTTTAAAAGATTTTATTTATTTATTTGACAGACAGAGATTACAAGTAAGCAGAGAGGCAGGCAGAGAGGAGGAAGCAGGCTCCCTGCTGAGCAGAGAGCCCGAAGTGGGGCTCGATCCCAGGACGCTGGGATCATGACCTGAGCGGAAGGCAGAGGCTTTAACCCACTGAGCCACCCAGGCGCCCCAGCATTGATACTTTTAATTGCTGACAATTGCAATCTATTCTCTGTTGCACCATCTCGGGCTTTTGTCAACACAGCAGACAGAAGGATCCTCTGAACCAGCAGGTCAGTCGGTTTTCCTTGAAGTGCTATCCCTTTTCATTCATGTCTTGGGAAAATGCCTACTAAACACTCAAGTCTAAATAGCCGTATTTTAATCATTGGTTTTTCCAAGCAAAAATGATGGGAATTTCAGGAAATCTGCGAATTGAACACCATTTTCATAATATGAAGATTCGCCGTTTTTTAGCATTTGTACAGATGAAACAAAAGCAGCAGAGAGTAAACAAGCACTTAGCATGAATCAAGGTAGTGGCATCAAACTAGAAGCAGTCTTTGTAATTTTCCACTGGCACTCACTCCCAATAAAAACAAAACCAAAAAGTCAACTCAGTTTCACTTAAAAATGTCCTTTATGCAGTAAAAAGTAGTAATTTTATGAAGTCTTAGCCTTTGAGGGCACATGTTTTTAAATATTTTGTGTGACAAAATTGGTAGTATGCATAAGGCATTTCTGCTGCTGCCAGAGTACGATGGTTTTAAGGAAAAGCACTTATTATTTGAATTGCAAACTGAACTTTTTTCTTTTCTTTCCCCTCAAGGAACACCATTTTTACTTGGATGATTGACAAACAAGTTACTCAGAATTGGGTATTTGGCAGACATTTTCTTGAAAATGAACCAAGCAGGCCTCTCACGTCGAGAGAAACAGAAGTATTTGCTACCAGTGATTAAATTGAAGTTATCAAGCAAAACTTAAAATTGTGGAAAACTCACACCATCACTGTGAGTTTTTCAGCTTCCAATACTATAAAGACTTTCCTGATGAGACCAGCGGTGATATTAGTAAGTGTGATTTTTTGATACGTATGAGATGTGTCAACACTGGAAGACCTCTATTACTCAGTGAGCCAATACTTTCCAAATCAGGGATACATGACGTTACAAAATCATGTCTGGGTAAAAGATTCTTTCAAAGTTTAAGATAGATGAATGAATTCTAATGTAACAGAATGAAAGTTCATTGATAAGGGGCACCTCGGTGGCTCAGTTGTTAAGCATCTGCCTTTGGCTCAGGTCATGATCTCAAGGTCCTGGGATCCAGCCTTGCATTGGCCTCCCTGCTCAGCGGGAAGCCTGCTTCTCCCTCTCCCACTCCCCCTGCTTGTATTCCCTCTCTGTCTCTCTCTGTCAAGTAAAGAAATAAAATCTTAAAAAAAAAAAAAAGAAAGAAAGAAAGTTCATTGATCAGATTCCATGTTATAACTAAGTTTTAAGAAATGGCCACTTGTGGGAATTTTTCTAGAGCGTTAAAGATTACCTACAATTATTTGAAAAGACTATTAGAATATTCCTCCCTTACCACATATTTTTGTGAAGTGGATTTTTCAAACGTCTACCAAAACCTCGTATCACAATAGTTCAAATATAGAAGCAGATAGATAAGTCTAGTTGTTTTCTATTAAACTTGACATTGAAGGCATCTGCAAATCTGTTTAAAAAAAAACAAAACAAAACAAAACAAAAACCCAAAACATTCTTCTCACTAAATTGCTTTTGGAAAAATAGTTATTTTTCATAAAATGTTTTTGCTAACATGTAATGGTTTTGTTATTGTTATCTTTAAACAAATTACTAAATACTTTAAAATTTTGTTTTAATTTCTAATTTGGTGAGTATCAACAGGTATAACCCTCATATACAGACTCTGTAGGGTCTTCCAAGAATTTTTAAGACTGTAATGGAGTCCCATGGCCCAAATGTTTGAGAATTACTTATCTAAAATACATCAGATCATGTTCTTTTAATAAAACCATTACTCCCAATGGTTCTCTATTTCCCTCAGGATAAAAGTCACAAGTTCTTGCACTGGCCTACCAGTCTCTGCTCTTATGTGTTCCTCCTCCATTACCTATCCCTCTACTCTTCCCCTTGCTTACTCCCTCCAGCCACATTTACCTCTGATGTTTCTCCAATAAGCCAGACACAATTTCAGTATTAGCACCATTGTCCTGACAGTTCCTTCCGCCTGGAAAACAATTCCTCCAGTTTTCCCCATGGCTATTTCCTTCAAGTCTTTGCTTAAGTGTAACCATCTCTATAGTCTAACATAAGCAGCTTGTTTAAAACTGCAAACGTACTGCTACTCCCATCCTGCACAACACCTTCTAATACTTGCTTGTTTATGCCCACAACCTGTGCAGCGTCCCCGGCCCCCAAGTATAACATAAGCTCCAAAAGCGTGGCAAAATGGCCCCCACACAGAACTCAAGAAATCTGAATGTTGAATGAATGAAAGAACTCGTTTGACAGCTTGTCATTTTTCAGGGACCTGTCCAGAGTCCCAAGAGGATGCAACTTACAGAGAGAGGAGTGGACAATGCTAGCAAAGATCTTTTGAATGGAAGAAAATGAAGGAGGGATACAGTGGTCACAACCTCGACAGGGAAGGCGTTCTGGGCCTGACAAAAGGTCTTGGGAGAGTGTGCAAGGCGTATTTAAGTGTCTGGCAATGAACGCTGTCCTTGTGCTTAACTCCACCTCCCACCTCTTCCGTCTCCTATGAAACCAAAGTCCCCAGAGCCTTCCCGGGACCCCTCCACCCCAACACAAGTAGGTCACACCGAAGAGACTGAAAAATTTCTAAACTTTATGGAAAAAAGCAAAGACGACAATCAACTAGCCAACAAGGAAGCCTCCAAATCCCGTCTCATTCCAATGCCGTCTCTCCTCTGTTGCTGGCTTTAGGATGTCTCCACCGTCTCAGTGCTCCGGGGTCCCGACAGTCTCCCAACGCTGTGTTCCGAAGGGTCCACGGGAAGGCAGGTCAGGCGGGTCGCCCCCAGGTAAGCACTTCTGGACAGGGAAGGCACGAGAAACAGGAGCAATGGAGAATCGGTCCACTTGGGGCAGGAACACGCGGGAATGACGGCAAACGGGAGAGCACAGGTCAGGCTCCCGCAGAGCAGTGACAGCACGAGGGTCTCAGTTCTCCTCCGGCTTGTCGGCCGGCGGTCCGCAAGGCTGCAGCATCTTCTCCATCAAGTTGAAGCGGACTCGAGCTTTGCTCTCATTCTCCGCAATGGCGAAGTAGTTGAGAAGGTCGAAGTGGCCCATGTAGGAGCAATAGGAGTCGCGGTGCTGGTTGACCAGCCACTCCCACTTGGTGGTATCGGCGTGGCCCGTGCCGATGTACTTGGACTGCAGGTGCTCCAGCTGGCTGTGGATGGTGTAGCGGTCAGTCATCTCGCCGTTTTCCCTTAGCTCCCAGGTCAGAAGCCACACGGAACGACCTGCTCTAGATTTTCACGCGGGAGAGAAGCTACGGCACGGAGGCCCCGTCCGCTCAGTCGCAGGAAAATGACGTCGCAGCTACGAAGGTGCGTGGACTCGCGGTCCTAGGGCTCAGAGGCGGAAGCGGAAGTGTATTCTGTCAGGGAATTGGAGTTGCCTAGGCGACGCTCAATGTCGGCCGCCCACCCATAGAGAGCCCCGCCCCCTTCGTTGAGCGTTGCATTATGGTTCACTTAGTGACCCTTTTTCCAACGGGGAGCGTTGCATGCCGGGACTTGTGGTCTCCGAGGGTCTGTGCGCGCCGGTTTCTGGGACCCGTCGTCTTGCTTTAAGAACCCGCCGGCGGCCTAAAGGACCGCGGGAGCATCCTTGGGAGGCTGAGAGCCGAGAAGAAATGGGAAGCTCATGTAGGACAGGCCACAGGCAACCGTGAAAGCAAACTCGGTATAATTTTGATTTCGGAGCGAATGTGACAGCCGGGAAGTCCCTTCACAGCCAGGAGTGGGCCGCCCTGAACATCAGTAGCCGCCAGTTCTAGTCCCAACTATGTGTCTTGTAGGTTGTGTAGAATGAACGTTATTTCAGCGCCCCCAGGGCCGCCGTTTCCTGCCCGGTGACCGAAGTACTCCCAGTTCGGACCCGTTCCGGCTCCCACACCAAGCCCCTCCTTCCTCGCCGGCCGAATTTGATATCCCCGCTGCAACTCCTCACCCCACCCTACGCACCCCGGCCCGTGTTTCTCAACATGCGGAGCAGCTCGCCTCTCCAGTTCTTTGTGCTAGATGTTCCCTGCGCTTGGAATGCTTTTGTTCCCTGGGCAAACAGCGTCTCTCTTTAAGTCAGCTCAAAAGCATCTCCTTGAAATCGGCTTTGGACAAACCAAACAGATGTAAATTCTTTCTTTTTTTGCTTCTTGGACATCTCCTCATTATTATAGCTTTATACCCTACTTTTTGGCTTGAGAACTTCCTCATGTGAATTCAAACCACTTGAGAAAAGTAATTTGTACTTTTTTGATGCCATCTTTTATCATATGCTTCTCTTATGATAGCTTTTTATAATATCTTCACGGCTCAGCAGAATTTGTAGTTCCCCCCAAAAGTTGATGAATGGATGAACAACTGTCTGGCAGCCATACAGAAGGAACTCTTTACTGGGAGAAAGATAACGTTAAAATAGTTTTATTCTGATACAAAGTTGCAGTTATGTACAGATGAGTAAGTTTAGAGATCTAATGTACAGCATGATGACTAAAGTTAAATACTGTTCTGAATATTAGAGTAGATTTCAGGTGCTCTGACCACACACACACAGACATACACACAAAGGTAGCTGTGAGGATATAGATATGTTAATCAGTTTGACTCTATAATCATTTCATTATGTATATATATATCAAATCATGTGCACTCCTAAAACAATTTTTATTTTAAAAAAAGATTTAAAGGAAAATGATAAAAAAATATCCCTCAAGCGATCAAACGCTTGTGCCAAAAACAAAAAGACGTCTTATTCTTTGGTTTAAATTATGTTATAATAAAACATTTCATCCCTAAAATGTAGAGAGTACTATAAGACATAACCTGTGGATTCACCATCTGGATATATCAAAGCTTGCAATTTTGCCATTGTTGTTTCCAACATTGTTGGTTTGGGTTTTCAAAGAAATAAACTATACAAATAAAGCTGAAGTTCTCATATTCCCCTCCTTAATCTATTTACTTCAGGAAACCAGCTTGAATTTAGAGTTAATCATTCCCAAGTCTGGTTGTTTTTGTTTTTGATTGCTGAAAATTTTGTGTATCCAAGTGGTTATTTTTATGCATGTTTTGAAGCTTTACAGAAAGACACCCCATGGGGGCACCTGGGTGCTGCTTCTGCCACTTTCTCTGCTGCTCTCCCTGCTTGTGCTCCCTCCCTCCCTCCTCTCTCTCTCTGTGTCAAAAAAAAAAGTCACAACCTGTAGGTATTTTCCCTTATCAGAATCCATGTTGATGTAGTTTATATGTAGTTTTAGTTAGTTTTGCCACACTGGTTATACCAATGGGCTTTCCCAGCAAGAGAATGAGAATTTCTTTTGATCTATATCCTTCGCAAAACTTGGTGTCCTCAGACATTTAAAAATTTTTTTCTGATTCAGTGGGTGGAACAGAATTTCATTGTATCTTTAATTTGCAATCACTGCTTACTAGGGACACTGAGCATGTTTTTTATCGTTATTTATTTATTTAAAAATATTTTATTCAGTTATTTGAGAGAGAGAGAGAGAGAGAGCGAGCATGGTGGGAAGGTTTGATCCAAGACCCTGGGATCATGACTTGAGCTGAAGGCAGCTGCTTAACTGACTGAGCCACCCAGGCACCTCTAGGCATGTTTTTAATGAGTTTATAGGTCCATTATATTTCTGGCTTGTGAATTGCATAGTCATATTCTTTGACAATTTTAAAAATTGGGATGTTTGTCTTTTTCTTAATTTTTTAGGTGACCTTTATATATTCAGAATACCAGGCTTGCTAGTTATATGCAATAAAAGTATTTTTTTCCAGTCTGTGATACATCTTTACACTTTATCTACGGTATTTTGCACAGTAACTAAATTTAAAGTAGTGCAATATATCAGCCTTACTTTATGATTTATGCTTTTTGGAATTGGATTTTATTTTATTTTATTTATTTATTTTTTTAAAGATTTTATTTATTTATTTGACAGACGGAGATCACAAGTAGGCAGAGAGGCAGGCAGAGAGAGAGAGAGAGAGGAGGAAGCGGCTTAACCCACTGAGCCACCCAGGCACCCTGCAATTGGATTTTAAAAATGAAATCAAGCATAACTCTTTTTTTGTTTTTTTTTACCGTAGGGCCATAAAAAAGTAATTTCCTTTATTTCATTCTTAAAGTTTTATAATTTTGACTTTTTATATTTAGAAATTTAATCTACCTGGAAGTTTTCATTTTGATTTGTTTGGCCTATTTAGGGATCTAATTTTCAAACATTTTCCTATATGGCTAACTAGTCGCCAGTAATAAAGATCATTCAGTAAATAGTAGATTTCCCTACTCATCAAACTTGATGAGGGCTCGATCCCAGAATGTGGGGATCCATGACCTGAGCTGAAGGCAGATATCTAACTGACTAAGCCACCCAGGGGCCCCCAGCAATTCTTGATTCTTTGCCCTTTCACATGAATTTAGAGTTGTCAGTAAAATCCTCATGGAAGTCATGATTACATAGTCAAAGCCAGGGAAATTAATAATTCCATATTATTAAGAACGATTCCAAGAATATGAGAGAATTCCTCAAATTCAAAGGGCTTTAGAACTAGATGGAAAATACATTTACGTGTAGTAATTAAGAGCTAAGGTGTATTAGTTTGCTGGGGCTGCCCAAGCAGAGTACCAAAGACTGCCTTAAACAATAGAAATTTATTCCCTCATAGTTCTAGAGGCTAGAAATCCAAGATCAAAGTGATGGCAAGATTGGTTTCATTCTGAGGCTTCTCTCCTTAATTTGCTGATGGCCATCTTCCCTCCCTATTCCTCTGTATGCCTGTGTCCTAATCTCCTCTTCTTCTTTTTTTTTATTTCTGCATTTTATTTTTAATTAACATATTATGTATTATTTGTTTCAGAGGCACAGATCTGTGATTCATCAATCTTACACAGTCCTCTTCTTATAAAAAGGTCAATCATATTATATTAAGGTCCACTCATATGACCTTATTTTACCTAAAGACACTGCATTCAAATGCAACCACATTGAGTTACTGGAGGTTAGGACTTCATCAATTCAGTGGTAATGGCTTTATACAGTAATGAGGAATAAATAAGAATACTTTTTTTTACATATTTGTAAATTTAATTAATTAGATTTGTGAATACAGTTTACATACATGAAAAAACTTTGTTAAGTCAGACAATTGCAATACTTATAAGGAAAATGCAACATATTACATTAATAAATGTGGTTTAAAATGTTTAAGAGTAAACATTTGGAGTGGAACTAAATTTTATCAAATATTCTCTTAAGAGCGATTGTGAAATTTTGCTAGACTTATGAATAGTTTAGGATTTTTAACTGAGCTTACAAGCTTATGGAAAAAAGGCAGTTTTTTGTTTAATAGCTTTAATAAACTGAAGACTAACTTTTAAAATCTAAACAGATCACTGAATGGTATTTTGTAAATTTCCCAACCAAAAAATTTCCATTTAACGAGACCAACTTGCAAATAACATAAAAACCCTGCTTCAGTTTTAATTGTTATTATATTTTACAGATTTATTTGGGGAGTATTGTTAACTATATTGAGTTGTCTTATCTATGCCCATAGGATACATTACAATTTAAGTTCACTTTTTTTTAAAGTTTGTATAATTTTTTCCATAAAGGGTTTTCACATCTTCTGTTAGATTTATTCTCAAGTATCTGCTATATATACTTAAAAATGTTCCTTCTGAGTCTCAAATTGTGACCTCCTAAGGAATATCACAATTTCTTACACTTTTGCCAATAAAGAATTTTGGTCTGTAATCAGTGACCTTAGAGAAGGCATGGGAAGACATAGCATAAAATCCGAGAGATTTTACTATTTCCTGACCCAAGATATTACCTCAGGTAAATCCTGCCTTTTAGGTCACTTCTATGTAACTATCAAGTACTATTTTACAATTTGACATTTGAGTGAGAAAAATGTGCAGAAAATATGCCATTGGAAAAAACACAGAATTAAATGTAAATGGAAAAAAAAGGAAAAAATATATTTTTAGACAGAAAACTATACTTTTCTTGTCTATTTTTTAAACCTGGAAATGCAAGGTAACAATTTCTCTTTCATTGTTCTTGTTCTTGTGCTGATGGCTTTAAGTTTTTAAAAAATCATTTCCTATTTTTTTCTTTTTAAAAAAATAGGCTCCATGCCCCCAAAACCATTTCATATTTTGAACAGTCAAGGTGTCATTCAAAAACAGAAGATGTATACAGAGGAACACAGTTTCTAACATCTGTCCATTTCCCATTTGCATCCTCAGTAAGTAACCATGGCTATGTGTATCTTTTGTATCCTTACAGAGAATTTTTTAGTGGATGTATATACATAAACACAAATATATATGGTATTTCACTCCTTTTAAAATGTAAATGGTAGCAAAGTACTCAAATGAATTTTTTGTTATTTTATTTTTTATTTGACATATTATGGAGATTACCCCAGAAGAGTACATGAAGAGCTTCATCATTGTCTTTTTTCAGTCTGGTTTTACAGCTGTATAATATTTCATTGTATGGATATATAGTACTAAGTAACCATCCTTATTGTCAAATGTATTCTGTATCCAGAAGTTATATTTACATTTTATTACTATTGCAGAAAAATATTAACTTCAAATGTACATAAACTAAAGTCACATTTCCTTTGGTGGGAAATTATTTCAGGTATCTTTTTTTGTCTGTAAGCCAAGTTTTAAAATACAAGGATTTTCAACAGGTGCAGGTGCTGATACCATGTTTCACACTAGGGGTCGCCAAAACAGTATTTAACGCCAACAAATAGACTGGTGGTTGAGAACATTTTGTAACCAGGTCCCAGGAGTTTCTCAACCACTATAAGAATAAGCAGTACCTGTGGCAGAGATGCTAAAGACAAAATTTTGGTCTGCTGTATTTTTAAAGGCACGAAGGCTTGGATAATTTAGGAGGAAAGCAAGCAATCCTTCTCAGATTTTACTTCGGGGTTTTATATTTAGCTGAATTAAACAGTGATGTGGAATTTTTAGAATTTAGAATTTAGGGAATTTTTTAAAAGTTTGCTAGACATGATCTTCTTTTCCTGTGATTAAAAGTGTCATTAGCTTCAGCTTTTCTTTCCTGGGTATCGTGGGTTTCATACACCTGAGCAGATCTAGAACTCAATTTTTGAAGGGTTTTTGCCTCTAATTGGGCATATGTGTGGAAAGACATCTGTATGTATCACTTTTATAATTGCTTCTGGGGAAAATATGATAGCCACAGGTATGCATTTTATAACTCTTCGTTTGAGATTTAATAGGCTGTCCCTCTCTGTTCTTTAATGATTACATTAAAACACAGGGTGTAATTTTTGAACAAAAATTTCTCTGGAGAAATTTCACAAAGGAACTTTGAAGTATTTTATACATGTTCCATTCATTGCAGTGGTATGAAATCTTGCAGCTCAAAGATTAATGGTTGGCATATCACAGGGATTAAGTTAATATTTATTGAATAAATTGATGAATTAATGTTTATGACAATGTCTTGAGTGACTACAAGGATTGAAAACAACTTTATTGTCAACAATAAAGGAATAATTATGTAAATTATGGTGTAATCTGGATACATATGACATATCTCACTTAAATATAAGTTTTTTTGAAATATGTGACTTTTTTCTCCATTATATTAGCATAATGATTTACCCATTGCTGGCACTCCATAAATACTTGTTGAATTAGAATACTTGTTCTCGGGGCGCCTGGGTGGCTCAGTGGATTAAGCCGCTGCCTTTGGCTCAGGTCATGATCTCAGTGTCCTGGGATCGAGCCCTGCATCGGGCTCTTTGTTCAGCGGGAGCCTGCTTCTCTCTCTCTCTCTCTGCCTGACTCTCTGCCGACTTGTGATCTCTCTGTCAAATAAATAAATAAAATATTAAAAAAAAAATACTTGTTCTCATGCTGGATTAATCAAGGAGATATCCAAAATCTCCCAGCATCCCCCTGGAGTTGGGACTAGTTACCCCAAAGTTGCCACCGTTCTTAACCTTAAGCTTAAGAGATGTGGATTGGAGGGGAACAATTTTTTCTCTGGAGTTATTGGTAAAGCAAACAAACAAACAAACAAACAAACAAAAAACAACAACCTATGACTAGGCTTTGCAAAATTGTGAATATACTAAATTTTAACTGCTACAGAGTTGCTTCAGTGAGTTATCCAAAAGGACTGTGAGGAACAGTTTTTCATTAGCTGAGCCAGGTGCTTGAATATCAGTAATCACAAATTAGAGTATGGAATCTAAGAACAAGAAGTGAAATGGATGGGACTGACCTCCTACAACATTTCAAGTACCCAATTAAACATGTTGTTCATTATGGTCCACCTAGAGTAAAAGTTGTAGGTGAAACTGTAAGAAAGGAGCTGAGTCTAGACTTTCCTTTGATTTGAATTTGAGCAAGTGTAAGATTTGTCCAGTTCCTAGAGAAGGATTTAATGCCTCTTCGTTTCATTGTTTTAAATAGGCTCCAAGCCCAGTGTGGGGCTTGAACTCACAACCCTGAGATGAAAGGTCACATGCTCTACTGACTGAGCCTGCCAGGCACCCTGGTGCCTCTTGGTTTTAAATCAATTCAGGGAAGTTGTTTCATTTTGATTTTTTAGAATAGGTACATGTGTAAAAAAGAACTGATAACATCCCTTTCAAAGTATGATTTCTTTCACTTTCTACAAGTTGCACTTACTTTCATGCATCAAACAGACCATGTTTCAAAATCTCGATGTGAATTTTTGTGATTTTCATTTGTCATACATTTCGTTTATATGTCACCTATGATTGTTTCCTAACTTAGAAATCCCACAGGATCTATGTTAATATGTTGTGTAGAATGCCCCACATCAAATGACATAAAGGGGCGCTTAGGTGGCTCAGCCAGTTAAGTGTCTGCATTCGGCTAAGGTCATGATCTCAGAATCCTGGGACTGGGCCCCCCATCATGCCTCACATCGGGCTCCCTGCTCAGTAGGGAGCCTGCTTCTCCCTCTCTCTCTGCCTACATCCCCCCTGCTTGGTGTTCTGTGTCAAATAAATAAATGAAATCTTTAAAAAAAAATAAGAAAATGATATAAAAGCAAGGCTCAAAAATTTAATGCTGTTAATTTGGTTATAGTAGTTTAAGGCCAAAAAGGAATTTAGGGATGGAACAGATTAGCACACACAGCCATGGTAAAGGACCAATGATACTATTTGCCCACCTGTTTTTCTCACTTTTTCTTCAGTTTACATAAACCATTGTGCAAACACAGTTTCAAGTCTCTCCTCTTCCAAGTAGTTGTCTGCCTCTAAGTCTCTCTTGTCTTATATCCTTTAAATTCTAGCATTACCCCCAAGAACTGCTCTAATAATACATTGCAGTAGGTTAAATGCTTTAGTTGTTTGAGGAACTGATTTATTCTGTAGAGATATAAAATATTTCCAAAGTCTCTTCCTTGGATCCCTCAAGGTAGCCGAAAGCTGTTGGCATCCTTTTTCTTTTTAAGATTTTCTTTTTATTTTTAAGTAATCTCCAAACCCAACATGGGGATCAAAACCATACCCTGAGCTCAACAGTCACATGCTTCACTAACTGAGCCATCTAGGCATTCCGTGCATACCTTTTCATTTCTATGTTTCTGTCCCTTTATTTGCAAGGATAATCTTTGTATTTGGCTTAATGGCTTGGCTTAAAAAGGTCGGAAAAGCACCTGCAGTTCTGTCCCAGTTTTAGTGCAGCTCTTCCCTGAGATTAAGACAATAGTGGGCCTTGCCCTTGGTCCCCTCCCTGCAGAGAGTCTTATTTGGCTTTCCCCTAGCTACAATCTCCCAAGAACTAAAAAGTCCATGGTTCAAGGAAACATACTCATCCATGCTCCCACTCCCCCAGCCCCTGACTCAAGCACACACAGACTTAGCTTTGAAGCACAAATTCCTAGTACAAATGACCCCAAGCTCACCTCCAGGATCTGTGCAGGCTTTTTCCCTGAGTCTGTCCTCCGAAAGGCTGACCTCACAGCTGATGTGCTGTGAGTGTGTCCACACTCCTTGCTGCAGTGTGTCCAAGGAATGGCTGGCTATTCACTGGGATGTTTACCTTGTGAACTCAGAGAGGCAGGTTGAGAAATCCCTTCTGAAGAGTTTGGGCTTGGAGGCCATGTAACTTAGAAATGATTTTTCGAAGAACTCGGGTGCGACCTGTAGATTATCCTGTACTTAAACATTCCCCAGGTCCCCATCCAATCTCAAACTCTTTACTGGCAAGTAATCGTACCACCATAAGTGATATACTTGGTAATAATGACTTGTTCCAGGAGGTAACCTCAGTTCTCCTGAGATGAAACTTCTTATCCCTTTCAATATTAAAGCTGCTTCATTTAGAAGGTGAGTGACTTTTCAGTCAGAGAAAGATTTATAATACAAGGATGATAAATAATATTAGAATTAATATGTTAGACTGAGGAATAGCCTATTTATGTAGTTCAAGTGTAATACTTTAAAAACTTTGGCATTTTAGACTAACAGATTAATGTTGTGATTCTATTTATTTAAAATTTGGGGACACCTGGGTGGCTCAGTGGGTTAAGCCACTGCCTTTGGCTCAGGTCATGATCTCAGGGTCCCAGGATTGAGCCCCACATCACATCGGGCCCTCTGCTCAGAGGGGAGCCTGCTTCCCCCACTCTCTCTCTGCCTGCCTCTCTGCCTACTTGTGATCTCTGTCTGTCAAGTAAATAAATAAGATCTTAAAAAATTTTTTTAATGTGTAATTGACTTACAATTTCAAATTAAAAAAAGAATGTGACCAAGTTTGTAAATGGTATTCTAATATTTAAGAGAAATGGGTTTACCAAATACATACATTAAATTTAGACTTATAAGAGCCTTTGAGATGCTTTGGAATATTTTTCTTACTAGGAGCATGTGCTTTCTTGGTCAGACATTTGAAGTGCTTAAAAGTAAATTTAACATATGAAACCCATCAATGAAGTTAAGGGACGTTGATGGATACAAAATCAATACAAAAAATAACAGTGTTTCTATATTTCAGTAAGAAGAAAATAAAATGGTGTCCACACAAATGGATACTTGACATATGACAGAGGTATATTGCAGGGAGCTGGGAGAAAAAACAATATTTCTAATAATAGTATCATATGGTTTCACTCATATGTGGAGTATAAGGAGTAGCACAGAGGATCATAGGGACTGGGAGGGAAAACTGAATGGGAAGAAGTCAGAGAGGGAGACAAACCATGAGAGCCTCTTGACTCTGGGAAACAAACTGAGGGTTGTGGAAAGGGAGATGGGTGAGGTGATGGGGTAACTGTGTGATGGGTTTTAAGGAGGGCCCATGATGTGATGAGCACTGGGTGTTATACACAACTAATGAATCATTGAAAACTACATCTGAAACTAGTACAGCTGTACTATAAGCTGGTTAATTGAATTTAAATTAAAAAAATAAGGTGCATGCCAAAAAGTTCCATTTTGATAGAAACATTCTGTTATTTTTACGAAGTAGAATTGGCTATAGCAGTTGAATTAAACTTAGCCATCATGTATTCAAAAAAAGAGTCAAGATTAGTGCATTTAATTACATAAAAATGAAACACTTTTGTTCTAAAAATACCATTTAAAGAATAAAAATATAAGCCATAGACTGGGAGAAGACATTTACAGTCTATGTAACCAAATACCATCACCATCAACAACAAAAACTAGTTTCCAAATACATAAAGAACTCTTTAAATTTGATTTTTTAAGAAAGGCAGAAAATCCAATAGAAAAGCAGATAAACACCCTGATTGTGCATTTCACAGTAGAGATCATTCAAATGGCTAGTAGACATTGAAAAGTTTAATAAACCGAGAAAGGTTAATTAAGCCAATAAACTGTCACTGCACACCTACCATATTGGCAAACTTCTAAGTTTTATAATCCTAGTGCTGGTGGGGAATTCTAAATTTTGGTAGGAATGTAGTACAATCACTTTTGGAAACCAGATTAGGATTATCAAAATTGAAGATCTTCATACCCTATGTCCAAGCAGTTCCCCTCCTAGATATATTCCTGAGAGAAGTGGTTCTCAAAGTAGAGTCCTTGGATCAGCTGTAGTAGCATCATTTAGGAACATTTAGAAATGCAAATTCTTGGGCCCTACCCCAAGTCTACTGAACCTACTGATCTATTGGGGATGGGGTCCAGCCATCAATGTTTTAACAAGACTTCTAGGTGAGTCTGATGCATTTTGTGCATGTATATATAGCAATACATTAACAAGAGAGTTCATAGCATTTTGCATAATAGATCCCTAAAATGAAAGTAGCCTAAATGTTCATTGTTAGTAGAAAGGTAAATTCATTTTTAATTTGGGAACAAAGGAAGTATCATTACATACTGAGAGTTGGAAACAAATGGGAGAGCAAAGGCAGGTTTAAAGGAGAAAATAATTTGGTGGAATAAGTTGAAAATCAGATTAAATCTAACTGGGGAAGTTATTTGAGGTGAAAAAGAGAAGTTTTTCTGAAAGACTAGAGAAGGAATGCAGAAATTTTACTGAAGGTGGGAGAAGAGGAGGAATTGAAGTTTTTTCATCCATGAGAGCATTTTTTTTTTAAATTTGTTAGGAATCAGAGTCCTATGCAGAGGGGAGGGGATAGGCTGGGCAGCATGAGAGTTATGAACGTTTGAAATATCGTAGGAGTGGACTGGGTTAAGGTGTGGAGCAGCCCAGTTCTTTTTTTTTTTTTTTTTAAGATTTTATTTATTTGACAGAGAGAGACACAGAGAGAGAGGGAACACAAGCAGAGGGAGTGGGAGAGGGAGAAGCAGGCTCCCCACCCAGCAGGGAGCCCGATGTGGGGCTCCATCCCAGGACCGTGGGATCATGACCTGAGCCAAAGGCAGACGCTTAACGACTGAGCCACCAGGTACCCCTGGAGCAGCCCACATCTAACTGCACATTTGGAACCTGTTACAGTGGATATAGGAATGATACAATTACACAGAATTGCCTTATCGTTTCTGTTATCTCTCTAGCACTTACACACATTCTTCATCCAATCTTTGTGAACTAGTTATTTCAAGTAATTGCTTCTGTTGAAGAAGAAAGCTTCATCTTAAATACTCTTTTTTTTTTTTTTTTTTTTTTTTTTTGAGAGGGACAGGGTGGGAGGGGCAGAAGGAGAGCGAGAATCTTAAGCAGGCTCCACACCCAGAAAAGAGCCCAATGCAGGGCTCGATCTCACAACACTGAGATCATGACCTGAGCCGAGTCAAGAGTTGGATGCTTAACTGACTGAGCCACCCAGATGCCCCTCAAATACTCTGAATACAGTGTTACATTCTGTAGCAGCTGCTCAATGAAAAAAATTCTATCAGTGACGGAGGGTTAGCAAATGGTGGTGGATAGCATTACAGAGTGAGTGTGACTAAGTCAAAGAAGAAGCTCTTTGGAGATGAACAAGTACACACACACACACACACACACACACACACACACAATAATAGTGACTCTGCAACTTCATAGCTGTTCTGATCCTGGGAAACGTGCGGTTCTCAGGATAGGTCCCCTAGAAGCACAGCCTGACGTGGGGATTCTTGGGTAAGAAATTTATTGAGGGAGAAGTCTCAGGAGAAGGGAAGGAAAAGGCAAGTTAAGGCAGGAGGAGTAAGTTCAGGTTCAGCTGATCCCTTAGGTGGTGATGGAACTCAGATTGCCCACAGAGCTCATCTCACCTTGAAGCGAGAGTGTCCACAGTCAGTATCTCCCAAGTCAGTCAGTTATTGGAATGGGCTATCCACCCTAGTGGAGATAACTTCCCAGGCAAGGGGCCTTTTGCTTGGCCAAGGTCAACTCTGTAGAAAAGGAGGCAATTGTAGGCATTTAGAACACAAAATTCCCAGCAGCCTAAGGATTAATGCATTGATCTGGTTAAGGATATCTAGATAAAAAGCAGCATTAACTACAATTCACCCCTTGTACCCACATAGCTCTAATTCCATCTTACCAGATTTTTGGTTGGTCACAGTTTCTGGGAAAACCAACAGGAGAAAGATTAGTAAATCTAATGTAGCCTCTCACTATGGCAGCTGGTTCCAAGTTTGTAACTGATGTTTATCATTTCCCTTTAGCACCACACTCCAGATTCCCCTCCTCTCCAGCTATCACCTAGGTTGGTCCAGGTAGCTTTCCTGTTAGGCTAAGGCAGACTCTCTTCTCATTCAGGGTATCTCTAGGTTGCCCTACTATTATTGAGCTGTGGGTACTGGACTTCTGGGTATAAGCCAACCAAAGGACACTCTAGTAGATGATGTGAGTATCAAATATATCAGTGTCATATGATGATAAGGATCAAGCTACCCTAACAATATGGTAACTCCTTTCTTTGATGGCTCATTTACAACAGCCATAGTTTTAAGTTTAGTGGTTTTCTTACTATGTTCTTTGGTGGAAGCATCCCTTTCTGGGGACGAGGACCTTTAGACCCACAGAGGCTAAAACTGTGGGAATAAGAAACATAATTTCCCCAGAGAGTCACAGGAAGTAATGGTGGGACCATTCTGACTTTTATTTGTTGGTTCCTATTGGACCCATGTCCCATGTATTCTACTGAATGGGGACACAGACATATAGTGGCTGATGGCTTAAGATATACTCTGCATCCTGAAGGATAGTGCCCTGTCCTTTGCAAGGTATCAAGTAGCTTGTGCCTTGGCTGTAACTTCGAGATGCTATTGCACTGTTCTTCCAGGCTTAGCAGTTTCTGGGTGGTGAATATATATGATCTATAATTGTATGCCTGGGGTCATACTTACTTTACTGCAAAGAAGGTCCCTTGGTCCAAAGATGATGTTAGGTGTGACCCCATGCCAGGATATCATATGCTTCATGAACCCTCACATCGTGGTGATAGCTGAGGCACAACAGGCAGGAAAGGCAAGTCCGTATCTGGAATAAGTGTCAATCCCATTGGAAATAAAAAGGTGAGGGGGGACTTGTTATGTGTCATCCATTTAGAGAACCAAAAGGAGGTTCTGTGGAAATTCCAGATGGCCTGGATCCCTTTGGACCATAATGGTAAAGAATTAATAGAGAAGTAATATAGCATGGGGGCAAGACCATCCTGTTTAATGGCAAACTGTTTATGATTCTCATTCTGATGGATATAAGATAAATAGATGTAGACATAACTGCAAACCATACACCAGGGGCTGTGGTCATCTGTTAGAGTAAATACACTACATCTAATATAGCAGATGCAAATGAAGCTACTACTTGGATAAATTTGTAGTAGCTCAATGTCATGTCCTCTGATTGACCTGTTAAGCCAGAATGAATTAAATGGGGGATATAGTGACACCCATCACTCCTACATCCTCTGTCATTCCTTTCCTGAGATGTAAATTGTTTTTGATTTACAGTCTTGGCTGAGTGTTGGTGTCTTTTCAGGGACTTCTACTTGCCCTTCTTACTACAACAACCCTTATTATACAAATAAAGGAACTAATATAAAGGCTCTGTAAAGATTCCCAACTCTATAATCTATAGTTACTCTTTCCCCACAATTCTCAAACTACCTGCTGGTGTAGCTCTCTCCCTTTATAATCCATCAAATTCACTACAAGTGGAAGTTTTAGCAATCTCATCTCTATAGCATGCCAGGAATGCTGTCCTCTACCTACTACTAGTGACTGCCAGCTGATCAGTGAGTGAATCAACTCCAAAACCACATTTAAGAATCTATGTCTTAAGATTATTTTCAGGACGAGTTATCTTAGGTTGAAATTCCAAGTAGCAGAACTTGAGGAAAAATAAAAAGTATATTTATTGTTGTTCATAGTAGTTTCCTTTTATAAAAATAAAGATTTAATTAGTTAATTTATTTGAGAGAGAGAGAGAGAGAGAGCGGGTGTGCATGTGCACACACGTGAGCAGGGGTAGGGGCAGAGAGGGAGGGAGAGGGACACATAGACTCTGCACTAAGTGGGAACCTGATCTCACCTCCCTGAGATCATGACCTGAGCTGAAACCAAGAGTCAGATGCTTAACCTATTGAGCCACTGAGATGCCCCAGCAGTTTTCTTTTTATTTTTAAATTTATAATAATAATTATGATTATTAATTTTTAAAATTCTAGTGAGGTTAACATACAGTATGATTTCAGATATACAATATAGTGACTCAATGATTTATTACTAAGTGCTCATCACAAACAGTGCACTCTTAATCCCATTCACTGATTTCATTTGTCTCTCCCTACCCCACCCCTCCTCTGGTAACCACCTACTTGTTCTCTATATTTAAGAGTGCGGTTTTTTGTTTCCTTTTTTCCTTGTTTGTTTGATTTCTTAAATTCCACATATGAGGGAAATCATATGGGATTTGTCTCTCACTGATTGAACTATTCTACTTAACATTACACTCTTTAGATCCATCCATGTTGTTGCAAATGGCAAGATTTCATTCTTTTTATGGCTGAGTAATACTCCATTGTGTATGTATGCCACTGTTTATTCATTCTTCTATTGATAGACACTTGGGGTACTTCCATGGTTTAGTTATTGTAAAGAATGCTGCAATAAACATAGGGGTGCATATATCTTTTCAAATTACTGTTTTCATATTCTTTGGGTAATTACCCAGTAGCAGAATTACTGGATCACATGATACTTCTAGTTTTAACTTTTTGAAGAAATTCCATACTATTTTCCAAAGTGGCTGCATTTCCATTTGCATTTCCACCAACTATGCACAATCGTTTTTTTCTCACATCCTTGCCAATGCTTGTTTTTGAGTTTAACCATTATGACAGGTATGAAGTGTTATGTATACGTTGTGATTTTAATTTGCATTTTCCTGATGATTAGTGATGTTGAACATCTGTTCATGTTTCTGTTAGCCATCTTTATATCTTCTGCACATTTTAATTGGATTATTTGTTTTTTGGGTGTTGAGTTGTTTTAAGTTTTTTGTATATTATGAACATTAACTAGAATATTCTAGATATTAACTAACCCTTATTGGATATGCCTTTTACAAATATCTTCTCCCATTTAATAGGTTATTTTTTGTTTTGTTGATTATTTCCTTTACTTTTCAGAAGCTTTTAATTTTTATGTAGCCCAAGTTATTTATTTTTGGTTTTGTTTCCCTTGCCTTAGGCGACATATCAAGAAAAATGTTACTGCTGATGTCAGAGAAATTACTGCCTATACTCTCTCCTAGGATTTTTATGGTTTCAGGCGTCCCGTGTAGGTCTTTAATCTGGGAAAACCTGTCAGTAGATAGCACTGTGATTCTGCAGATATTCATGAGTATGTGTGTGAACCCTCTGGGAACTCTCAAGCATTCTCTAGAATCACCTACTCACTGTCAGGCTGATAGAGCCTAGGGAAGCTTGGAAACAGCTCTAGCATACTTAGAACACTCAACGGAGTACAAACTCCTAACAGATTCTCAATCCATTTTTTCACTCATCCCTCCCCTATTCAGTGCCTTGACCCTGCTGCCTTTCTGTCACCAAGGAGGCAACCCTGAATACACTTTTTAATTACTGTCAGTTTAAGGAACCCTTGCTTCTGGACATACCCTCTCATATTCTTGCACTTAGTGACAGTATCTGTGAAAATCTGTTACTTTTAATTAAATTCCAGAACGACAACAATTTTTTCAAAGTGGGTGGAAGAATCAATAACCTAGAAAATCTAGTATTCAAAACTAGCTTTTGCAGAAATATACTGTTTTGTTGTTCTTGTTGTTATGTTTTGTTTTGTACCTGAATAATTCCACCCATGAGTCACTGCCTGAATGATTTGTCTTTTCTTTTGTTTTCCTTGCTCTAGAAAGTTAACTGACTTTCCTTATATTAAAAAACAACTGAGGGGAACCTGGATGGCTCAGTGGGTTAAGCCTCTGCCTTCGGCTCAGGTCATGTTCCCAGGGTCCTGGGATTGAGCCCTACATTGTGCTCTCTGCTCAGCAGGGAGCCTGCTTCCCTCTCTCTCTGCCTGCCTCTCTGCCTACTTATGATTTCTCTCTCTGTCCAATAAATTAATAAAATCTTTAAAGAAATAAAAATTTTAAAAACAACTCAAAATTGGATAAAGAGTTAGAATAAAAAATATTAACCTTATAGTTTATTTTTATTCCATTTGTATATTTTCCTAAATTTTCTTCTAGCTCAGGATTCAGCTGGAGTGATATGTCATCCTGAGCTTTGATTAGTGCCCCAACTCTTCCCATATAAGTAGGGTTAATACAAAGTGCATGAAATAGTTTTAGTCAGATCAGAAACAAGAACTAGGGACACAAAAAGAGGACAGAGAGGGTATAGGAGAAGGATAGACAGAGGGACAAATAAAATTACAAAAAGGTTAAAATGAAATCCTATTTTTCAGAAAAAGGTGTCCTTATGAGGCCAATATGGGGTCGATTTTCAAATAATTTATTAATTTTAATTGAGAGTTTATTGTTTATTTCAAATTCTATACCCATATTTTCCTGTCTGAATCTAATACATAGAGAGCTAATTGAGAAATTGAGAGAAATTGGCCAAAATGGACAAAAGATTAATATTAAATAGATCTTGTGGTCATATTTAACATAAACAATTCAATGTTGAAATTATTTTAACTTCTACCTGCTGTCCAAGACAATTAGAAGCAATCAAACTATAATTTTCTTCTTTTGTTATTTCTGAATATGCCTGAGAGTTAAAATAGAAAGTAAAGTAACACAAGTGACAAACTAAATGACCTAGCAAGTGTTTGACTGAGATAAGTTATAACACTTCTGCTAAAAATTGAAAAACTGCCACTTCCTTGTTAGAGCTGAAAATAGCTCTTACAAGTTGTTCTTTCTGAAGTAAGTCCATATTAAGCTTTATATATTAACACAAATCACTCAAAACAATTCCACATAAGTATGTACAGACTTCAAATTATGTAATAAGTAATGCTATATTGTTGATAAAACATTTAAACCAGTTTAAATGAATGTTTTACTCAAAGAGAGCTGACTTGAGATGTTTCTCTTTCCTTCTATAATTTTAGTGGTTACATACCAATTCCATTTAATAAAAATGTGTTGTGCAGCTATTAGGTAAACATCCAGAGACTAGGTGTACCCAGGACTGCAAAGTTAGTAATATGTAGTGAATACTGTGTAATTTACAATATAATCATGATTACAAATATGAAAATGTATAACTTATTAGAATGGAAGGCAGCATAAAACAGTGGCCATTCTGAGAATGAGTAAGTCATTTTTAATAGAAGTGATGAAAAATGAGTTTATAAAAGTAATATCATTATAATAGTAAAATATCATTTTACAAAAGTAATATCATTTTGTACAGTGTTTCAAAAGTTGGTGATGGGGTTTTAGGGAGCTGATTCTGGTGGAAGTTCTGTCATGATGAAAGTTATGGAGAACTGGGGTGCCTGGGTGGCTCAGTGGGTTAAGCCTCTGCCTTCAGCTCAGGTCATGATCTCAGGGTCCTGGATCAGAGTCATGGCATGGAGCTCTCTGCTCGGCAGGGAGTCTGCTTCCCCCCTCTCTGCCTACTTGTGATCTCTTTCTGTTAAATAAATAAATGAAATCTTACAAACAACAACAACAACAGCAACAAAACAAACAACAACAATGACAAAAAAACCAAAGTTACGGAGAGCTGAAAATTCATGGTGCCCCATTCAGGGAATGGCCAGTTGAGAGGATAAGGAAGGGTAGGAAAGAAGAGGGAGATCAAATGAGATGGTACTATGGACTATATTAATATCATGTTAAGCAAAAGAGTTTGGGCTTAATCTACAAATAGTAGGGACCCACTGAAGATTATGGGACAAGAGAGTAATGTAATTAAACCTGTGCTTTGAATTCATGACTCATGACAGTGACCGAAGAGACTTGAAAGTGCAGGCAGTAGACAAGGGAGAGGGGGATTCCAACACAGGTGGAAGAGGAGGTCACATTTGGGAGAGCCTTGAAATGTTAGGTTCCTGTGACAAGGACAGTGTTTTGTCTTCCAATATCCATTTTCCCCATCTCCCTTTGAGTGAAAATTAATCCTTGCCTTCTTTGCAGTTGGGTGGGGCCGTGTGTCTAAAGTCTGGCCAATGGATGAAGAGGAAACCATGCAACTTCCGTGGACTTCTATCAGAGGAAGAGGTTTCCTCTTTATCTTTTCTCCTTTCTGATAAATATAGTGCTATAGACCGAATGTTTGTGTCCTCCCTAATCCCTATGTTAAATCCTCATTTTTTCTTTGTTTGTTTGTTTGAGAGCAAGTGCACAAGCACAGGAGGAGGGGAGGGGCAGAGGGAGAAGGAGTCAGATAATTCCGAGCAGGCTTCCTCTTGAGCACCTTTGTCAGATCTGTGGCTTCCAAATCTTGCGTTCTCTTTACAAGGTCTTTCACGACGCAAAAGTTTTTTTAATTTTGGTAAATTATTGATTTCTTCTTCTGTGGATCCTGCTTTTGGTTCTTATATAAGCACTAGCCTAGTCCTGTCCCAAAGAATTAAAAAAACAAAAACAACAAAAAAAGAGGGCACATCAAACTGTTTGAAGTTAGTGATACAGAGAAAAAATTTTAAAGGTATGTTAAATACAGGCTTTATAGTGCTGGAAGGGAAGTTACAAAAGGAATGATTAATATTTTAATGTCATATATCTATTTATCTGTATACACACACACACACACACACCCCACACTGGGAGGTGTCCTTACATAACTGGATAAGCAGACTCTGTAAAACTGATACCTGAACTTGAAGACCAGAGCGCAGGTGGACAGGAAAGCAACATAGATGTAAAGCGGGGAAGAGCAAGAACAAGCTGGAGCTTACAAGGACAGACTGAAACCCTTGTCAGTTCTCACTGCCCCAGGCCTTGGTGTGAGTGTCCTGCAGAGCCTGAGGCCCCTCAGGATGGAGCTAATCACACACACCTGGCCTAGGAGTCAGACAAGGTAAAGGAGGATTCTGGGGGAGGTGGAACAATCAGAATCCTGGCTGCTACCTCACACCAATGCGGTCATCCAGCAGATAAACAACTATAGGCGTGAGCTATAAAAATTTCCCCCAGATCTCATGTAAGACTCTGTCCTGTGGCCCTTCCCATGCAGAAACAGGCAGGGGAATTCTGGAAAGTATAACAGCCTCGCTACCACACGTGATGTTTTGGTTTACTTTAGAACAATGTAATAAAGTGAAGATAACGATAGGGATACCTGAAAAACATCTGGGAAAGGGAGTGCACTTGTTTGGTTGTTTGAGATCTAGTTTATTGTGGAATCCATCCCCCAGAAGTTTCATAAACTTTGCTTACTGGAGAATATACCTGGCTTGGCTCCAAGAGAAAACAAGTTCTTTTTAGGTAGATTTTGATGAGAATCTGTTAAATTTACCTAAATGAAGGAAAACTGAGGTCTCTAGAGCAGCACTGACAGGAAGACTTCCCTTCTCCATAGCTCCAGTAGGCTGAACTCCACTGGAGCTGTGCTGATCAGGAGCAGTTCCAGCCAGAACCTCACCATCACCTAGAGAAGAACAGAAGAAGGAGGGTTGCCTGGGTGGCTCAGTCTGTTAAGCCTCCGACTCTTGATCTCAGGGTTGTGAGATGGAGCCCGCTGTCTGGCTATATGCTCAGCTTGGAATCTGCTTGAGATTCTGTCTCCCTCTGCCTTTCCTCCTGCTCACATGCACTCCCTCTCTAAAATAAATAATTTAAAAACACTCCCCCCAAAAGAAATACCCTAACCCAGCCTCATTCTTTGGGTCTCCTGGGAGACCCATCCTAAAGCCTCCTGGGACTCAGGGCAGCAGATACAATGGTACAAAATGGGTCTGGGATACACACAGAGAACAGCTAGCTCAGTGAATGATATCTAATTTGGCCAAACTTCCTAACATTTACCAAAGAGCCTGAAATAGTTATAATGATAAATAATCTGGTGTAGAGTTTGCATTTTTTTGTGAAACTTGTTCTTTTCCACTGGTGTTGAAACATATTCATCATCATTCTGACAAATGCCATTAATTTTCATTTCTCCTCAAATGGAACATTGCCCTATAAATTATTTTCATAGCAACGAGTGACTCTACTCTCAATAAAAGTGATTTACGGAAATCTGCCATGTTCTCACTCTGCTACTCATAAATTTTCCACATGTAGTCAAACTTCTTTAAGTGTTCTGAGTCACAATAACTCACGGTCAGGCACTGAAATGCAATTCAACTATTTGAAAGGTGAACGCAAACAATGGGTTGATATGTCATTCAAGTAATAACATAAGAAAGCGAGCAGCTTCAACAAAGTCAAAGCACTTGATGAACTTAGTTCAAGAAGCTGGTGGATTCAAACTCATAAAGTCAGTGCCATAACAAAATATTCCTCTTGTGCACCCTCACTTTAAGTATAAGTTTAAAAAGTCAAGTGTAAATCTCTGGCTATTTCTTTGGAACACATTCAGGGCTCACCCACTCTTCCTTCCTCCCTCCTTTCTTTCCTCCTGTCTATTCTTCAGTCACTTCCACGTACACCATCTTATTTACCCCTGAATAGAGGTATTATCCCCATAATGCAGATGAAATACAGGAAGTTTAAATAACTTGCTCACTCTACCCAGCCAGGAAAACTAACACTCCATAAATTGAAAGCAGGTCACTTGCTTCCAAACACTCTAATTTCAATAAAATACTTTCTAATATATTAAAAGGACATGTAGGGGCGCCTGGGTGGCTCAGTGGGTTAAGCCTCTGCCTTCGGCTTGGGTCATGATCTCAGGGTCCCGGGATCAAGCCCCACATCGGGCTCTCTGCTCAGCAGGGAGAGTGTTCTCCAACATTCTCTCTGCCTGCCTCTCTGCCTACTCATAGTCTCTCTCTGTCAAATAAATAAAATATTTTTTTAAAAATGCCATTTACCTGCTTGCTGACTCTGTAACCTATATTTTTCTGTGAACTGTCATACTAAAAATCAATCTTTTGACTTCATTCTTATGAAGGCCCTGCCTTGTGAGGAAGAAGTGTAAGTATAGCCTTATGGAAAAAACTTTTTAAAATTTTAAAACCTCTTTGCAAACTTATTGGGTCTACAGTGTTAAAAATGAATATACAAACAAACAAAACCAACTCAAGAGGTAGCAGCAACCTTTGAAAGCCACTCTTTAGGTCAAGAGACCAGAAGTTGACTAGAGAGACAGAAGTCATCAAATGCATCTGAAACACAAATGACCAATTCAAAATCAGTACAAAAAAGGAACTCTGCCAAAAGCTTGTGTTTGTCTATTTTGTCTTCTTCAACAAGCACTGGAGAATACAGAGTAGTGTGGAGGGTTTTCTCAGACATATATTTTCAGGGAAGTCTACTCTTACCCACCATTTTCCTTCTATTCATAATGATAATATTAATAGTATTTATTGAGTTCTTACTTACATGCCAAGCATTCTCAGATCTTTTTAGAGTAAACTCACTAATCCTCATATAGACCTTGTGACATAGGTGCCCTATTTATCCTGACTTTCAGATAACAAAGCAAGCAGACAGAGGTGATGTAACTTGGCCCATGTCACCCAGCCACTCTGGGCAGAGTCAGCCTCTGAGCCCAGATGGTCTTACTCTAAATCACTGCATTGTTTTGTCCTCCAGCCTAAGCCTTCACTGAGTCCCTTAGATGCATACCTGGTCACCTGAAGTCTCCTTCCAGAGCAGGAGCCATCTGTACCAGAAGAGTAGCCAGTACTATGAATGCTCAACAGGTTTATTGTATGGTTGATAGAATGAATGATAGCAGGAAGGAGGAATGAAAGAATGAGTATAAAAATGTGTTCTGAGAATTGGAAAAAGAAGAAGCTCCTTTAGAATGGTAGGAAGAAAATTTTCCATCAAGAAGCCTTGACTAGTGATAGAATTTCAGTAGGCAGAGATTTTTAAAAAGGGCATTTCAGGTGGAATATTTATATAAACTTGGAGACATTGGAAAGCCTAAAGATACATTCAGAGACCAGCAAGTTGCACCAATTGGCAGTGTCTTGGGCTGCATGAATGAAGTTAATGCAGGGAGAAGTCTGATCAGGTTAACTTGAGGTTAGTTTGCTGAATTTTTTTCATCTTAATAGTTTTTTTTTTTTTAAGATTTTATTTATTTATTTTAGAGAGAGATGGCAAGTGAGAGCGCAAGGGAAGGGTGGGGAAAGAGAGAAGAAGGAACCTCCTGCTAAGCAGGGAGCCTGATGTATGGCTGGATCCCAGGACCCCGGGATCATGATCTGAGCTGAAGGCAGATATTTAACCAACTGAGCCACCCTCATCAAATGATGAGCACCCCTCATCATAATAGTTTTTATTTAAGGTCTTATATAAGATTACTTTATTCCTGCATCTTTTCAATTGTTTCTTCTTATATTTGCCCTTTTCCTTTCCTATTTGGTGAGATTTGGGTTTATGTTCAAGGATCTTTTCATGGCCATTGTCCATTTTTAGTCTAGTGATAACTACCTCACTAGGGTGAATGGCCACATGGACAGTTGTGCCATTTGCCTTTTCTTGCTGTACTCGCTCAATGTAGATAACAGATTCTTCCTGTGAACCCGGATGACTTTGCCAGTTTGCTGACCTTTACAGTGTTCTTTCCCAACTTGTACATCATCATCCTCTTGGATGGGGATGGATCAAACATTGTAACTTCTGTCTCAGTTCTTTGGAAAGAAAGGAAGACACAATCTTCCTGCAAATGTGGGAAGGTACATCAAAATACTTTTTATGGTTTTTGCTGTGGTCAGAAGTGGCAAAGGTATTCAACTTCATTTTGGCCGCTGGTGCTTCAGCCAAAGTTAAAAAGTACTGAGTGTTTTAAATAGCAGGCTGAAGGAACTACTACTTAAGGAATTGGACACCTCTGAAGGAGTGTGAAAGAAGATGTAACCATGAGAGACCGTGGACTCTGAGAAACAAACTGAAGGTTTTGAGGGGAGGGAGGTGAGGAGTTGGGTGAGCCTAGCAGTGGGTATTAAGGAGGGCACATATTGCATGGAGCACCAGGTGTAGTGCTTCAACAATGAATTTGGAACACTGAAAAAAAATCAAGTTTAATTTAAAAAAAAGAAAAGATGTAAGAGGATGATAATCTTCGGACTGTGCTTTCAGGAAACTAAATGAGCAGTAATTGTCAAGAATTTAGAGCAGGGGCTGCTGTCCTATGCTGAATAAATTCCTGGATGAGTCTTAGGAAGTCTGTGAATCACTGAAAGACACACAGAGTTTTGTCTATATTTCTGTATGCACACATTTCTATTGACACTGTGTACAACTTCTCAGTGATTTTCGAAAGATGCCACCATTCCATATATCAATATATCTTAAGATTATAAATTAAGTTAAACTGTTAAACAAAATCTGTTCCTCATTCTATCTTGGCAAACATAACCTCATATTATATAGTATAACAATGATATTCAAATTTTACTTTGACTTTTATAAAAAATGTAAGAACATAAATGTTCAAAACCTCAAAATATTAAATAATATATTAGAAATTATTAAAACTCAAAAGCAATTAAAATAAGAATGAGATAATACTATACATCTATTAGAATGATTAAAATCGAAAATACCAACACCACCAAATACTGGTCAGGATGTGGAGAAACAGAAGCTCTCATTTACCACTGGTGGGAATGTAAAATGGAAGACAGTTGGACAGTTTCTTACAAAACTAAATATACTGTTATCATATGATCTGGCAATCCCGCTTTTCAGTTGGTGAGTGGATAAACAAACTGAGCATATCCAAACAATGGTATATTATTCAACAACAAAAAAGAAATGAGCTATCAACCCACAAAAAGATGCAGAGGAAATTTTAAATGCACATTATCTAGTGGAAGAAGCCATTCTAAAAAAAATACATACAGTACGAGGGGGGAGGAGTCAAGATGGCAGAGAAGTAGCAGGCTGAGACTATTTCAGCTAGCAGGAAATCAGCTAGATAACTTATCTAAAGATTGCAAACACCTACAAATCCATCGGCAGATCGAAGAGAAGAACAGCAATTCTAGAAACAGAAAAACAACCACTTTCTGAAAGGTAGGACTGGTGGAGAAGTGAATCCAAAGCGAAGATAGACCCAGGGGGGAGGGGCCGGCTCCCGGCAAGCGGCAGAGCAAGGGAGCACAAAATCGGGACTTTTAAAAGTCTGTTCCACTGAGGGACATCGCTCCAGAGGCTAAACTGGGGTGAAGCCCACGCGGGGTCAGCATGGCCCCAGGTCCCGCAGGGTCACAGAAGGATCGGGGGTGTCTGAGTGTGGCAGAGCTTACAGGTATTAGAACGGGGAAGCCAGCTACGGAGACAGAGCCAACAGTAAGCTCACAGCTCGGGGTTACCTTGAACCGGTCGCAGGCTCGGTGAGCTCGGAGCGCGGCCAGAGGTCAGGCAGACGGGAGTAATTGGGCGCTGTTCTCTGAGGGCGCACTGAGGAGTGGGGCCCCGGGCTCTCAGCTCCTCTGGGCTGAAGACCAGGAGGCCGCCATTTATATTCCCGTCCTCCGGAACTCTGCGGAAAGCCCTCAGGGAACAAAAGCTCCTGAAAGCAAACCTGAGCTGATTACTCAGCCCGGCCCCTGGTAAGGGCGGTGCAATTCCGCCTGGGGCAAAGACATTTGAGAATCACTACAACAGGCCCCTCCCCCAGAAGATCAACAAGAAATCTAGCCAAGACCAAGTTCACCTACCAAGGAGCGCAGTTTCAATACCAAGGAGAGCAGCAGAATTCCAGAGGAGGAGAAAGCAAAGCATGGAACTCATGGCTTTCTCCTTATGATTCTTTAGTCTTGCAGTTAATTAAATTTTTTTTCTTTTTCATTTTTTTCTCTTCTGCTAAAATTTTTTTTAACTTTTACTTTTCTTTTTTAACGTTTTTAACTAGTTTATCATATATATATATTTTTTCTTTTTTATACTTTTCTTTATTCATTTTCTTTTTTTAATTCTTTTCTTTCTTTCTTTCTACCTCTTTTTATCCCCTTTCTCCCCCCCATGATTTGGGATCTCTCCTGATTTGGTTAAAGCATATTTTCCTGGGGTTGTTGCCACCCTTTTAGTATTTTATTTGCTCCTTCATATACTCTTATCTGGACAAAATGACAAGGCGGAAAAATTCACCACAGAAAAAAGAACAAGATGCAGTACCGAAGGCTAGGGACCTAATCAATACAGACATTGGTAATATGTCAGATCTAGAGCTCATAATGACAATTCTCAAGGTTCTAGCTGGGCTCAAAAAAAGGCATGGAAGATATTAGAGAAACCCTCTCGGGAGATATAAAAGCCCTTTCTGGAGAAATAAAAGAACTAAAATCTAACCAAGTTGAAATCAAAAAAGCTATTAATGAGGTGTAATAAAAAATGGAGGCTCTCACTGCTAGGATAAATGAGGCAGAAGAAAGAATTAGCGATATAGAAGACCAACTGACAGAGAATAAAGAAGCTGAGCAAAAGAGAGACAAACAGCTACTGGGCCACGAGGGGAGAATTCGAGAGATAAGTGACACCATAAGACAAAACAACATTAGAATAATTGGGATTCCAGAAGAAGAAGAAAGAGAGAGGGGAGCAGAAGGTATACTGGAGAGAATTATTGGGGAGAATTTCCCCAATATGGCAAAGGCAATGAGCATCAAAATTCAGGAGGATCAGAGAACGCCCCTCAAAATCAATAAGAATAGGCACACACCCCATCACCTAAAGGTAAAATTTACAAGTCTTCGTGACCAAGAGAAAATCCTGAAAGCAGCCCGGGAAAAGAAGTCTGTAACATACAATGGTAAAAATATTAGATTGGCAGCAGACTTATCCACAGAGACCTGGCAGGCCAGAAATAGCTGGCATGATATTCAGAGCACTAAACGAGAAAAACATGCAGCCAAGAATACTATCTCCAGCTAGGCTCTCATTGAAAATAGAAGGAGAGATTAAAAGCTTCCAGGACAAACAAAAACTGAAAGAATTTGCAAACACCAAACCAGCTCTACAGGAAATATTGAAAGGGGTCCTCTAAGCAAAGAGAGAGCCTACAAGTGGTAGATCAGAAAGGAACAGAGACAATATACACTAACAGTCACCTTACAGGCAATACAATGGCACTAAATTCATATCTCTCAATAGTTACCCTGAATGTTAATGGGCTAAATGCCCCAATCAAAAGACACAGGGTATCAGAATGGATAAAAAAACAAAACCCATCTATATGTTGCCTCCAAGAAACTCATTTTAAGCCCAAAGACACCTCCAGATTTAAAGTGAGGGTGTGGAAAAGAATTTACCATGCTAATGGACATCAGAAGAAAGCAGGAGTGGCAATCCTTATATCAGATCAATTAGATTTTAAGCCAAAGACTATAATAAGAGATGAGGAAGGACATTATATCATACTCAAAGGGTCTGTCCAACAAGAAGATCTAACAATTTTAAATATCTATGCCCCCAACGTGGGAGCAGCCAACTATATAAACCAATTAATAACAAAATCAAAGAAGCACATCAACAATAACAATAATAGTAGGGGACTTTAACACTCCCCTCATTGAAATGGACAGATCATCCAAGCAAAATATCAGCAAGGAAATAAAGGCCTTAAATGACACACTGGACCAGATGGACATCACAGATATATTCAGAACATTTCATCCCAAAGCAACAGAATACACATTCTTCTCTAGTGCACATAGAGCATTCTCCAGAATAGATCACATCCTTGGTCCTAAATCAGGACTCAACCTGTATCAAAAGATTGGGATCATTCCCTGCATACTTTCAGACCACAATGCTCTGAAGCTAGAACTAAACCATAAGAGGAAGTTTGGAAAGAACCCAAATACATGGAGACTAAACAGTATCCTTCTAAAGAATGAATGGGTCAGCCAGGAAATTAAAGAAGAATTGAAAAAAATCATGGAAACAAATGATAATGAAAACAAAATGGTTCAAAATCTGTGGGACACTGCAAAGGCAGTCACGAGAGGAAAATATATAGTGGTACAAGCCTTTCTCAAGAAACAAGAAAGATCTTAAATACACAACCTAACCCTACACCTAAAGGAGCTGGAGAAAGAACAAGAAAGAAACCCTAAGCCCAGCAGGAGAAGAGAAATCATAAAGATCGGAGCAGAAATCAATGAAATAGAAACCAAAAAAAACAACAGAACAAATCAACGAAACTAGGAGCGGGTTCTTTGAGAGAATTAATAAAATTGATAAGCCCCTGGCCAGACTTATCAAAAATAAAAGAGCAAGGACCCAAATAAATAAAATCATGAATGAAAGAGAAGAGATCACAACTAACACCAAAGAAATACAAACTATTATAAGAACATACTATGAGCAACTCTACGCCAACAAATTTGACAATCTGGAAGAAATGGATGCATTCCTAGAGACATATAAACTACCACAACTGAACCAGGAAGAAATAGAAAGCCTGAACAGACCCATAACCAGTAAGGAGATTGAAACAGTCATCAATAATCTCCAAAAAAACAAAAGCCCAGGGCCAGACAGCTTCCCGGGGGAATTCTACCAAACATTTAAAGAAGAACTAATTCCTATTCTCCTGAAACTGTTCCAAAAAATAGAAATGGAAGGAAAACTTCCAAACTCATTTTATGAGGCCAGCATCACCTTGATCCCAAAACCAGACAAGGATCCCATCCAAAAAGAGAGCTATAGACCAATATCCTTGATGAACACAGTTGCGAAAATTCTCACCAAAATACTAGCCAATAGGATTCAACAGTACATTAAAAGGATTATTCACCACGACCAAGTGGGATTTATTCCAGGGCTGCAAGGTTGGTTCAACATCTGCAAATCAATCAATGTGATACAACACATCAATAAAAGAAAGAACAAGAACCATATGATACTCTCAATAGATGCTGAAAAAGCATTTGACAAAGTACAGCATTCCTTCCTGATCGAAACTCTTCAAAGTGTAGGGATAGAGGACACATACCTCAATATTATCAAAGAAAATATCCCACCGCAAATATCATTCCCAATGGAGAAAAACTGAAAGCTTTTCCACTAAGGTCAGGAACACGGCAGGGATGGCAATTATCACCACTGCTATTCAACATAGTACTAGAAGTCCTAGCCTCAGCAATCAGATAACAAAAGGAAATTAAAGGCATCCAAATCGGCAAAGAAGAAGTCAAATTATCACTCTTCGCAGATGATATGATACTCTATGTGGAAAACCCAAAAGACTCCATTCCAAAACTGCTAGAACTTGTACAGGAATTCAGTAAAGTGTCAGGATATAAAATCAATGCACAGAAATCAATTGCATTTCTCTACACCAACAACAAGGCAGAAGAAAGAGAAATTAAGGAGTCAATCCCATTTACAATTGCACCCCAAACCATAAGATACCTAGGAATAAACCTAACCAAAGAGGCAAAGAATCTACACTTAGAAAACTATAAAGTACTCATAAAAGAAATTGAGGAAGACACAAAGAAATGGAAAAATGTTCGATGCTCTTGGATTGGAAGAATAAATATTGTGAAAATGTCTATGCTACCTAAAGCAATCTACACATTTAGTGCAATTCCTATCAAAGTACCATCCATATTTTTCAAAGAAATGGAACAAATAATCCTAAAATTTATATGGAACCAGAAAAGATCTCAAGTACCCAAAGGAATATTGAAAAAGAAAGCCAAGTTGGTGGCATCACAATTCCGGACTTCAAGCTCTATTACAAAGCTGTCATCAAGACAGCATGGTACTAGCATAAAAACAGACACATATATCAATGGAACAGAATAGAGAGCCCAGAAATAGACCCTCAACTCTATGGTCAAATAATCTTCGACAAAGCAGGAAAGAATGTCCAATGGAAAAAAGACAGCCTTTTCAATAAATAGTGTTGGGAAAATTGGACAGCCACATGCAGAAAAATGAAATTGGACCATTTCCTTACACCACACACAAAAATAGACTCAAAATGGATGAAGGACCTCAATGTGAGAAAGGAATCCATCAATATCTTTGAGGAGAACACAGGCAGCAACCTCTTCAACCTCAGCTGCAGCAACATCTTCCTAGGAACATCGCCAAAGGCAAGGGAAGCAAGGGCAAAAATGAACTATTGGGATTTCATCAAGATCAAAACTTCTGCACAGCAAAAGAAACAGTTAACAAAACCAAAAGACAACTGACAGAATGGGAGAAGATATTTGCAAACGACATATCAGATAAAGGACTAGTGTCCACAATCTATAAAGAACTTAGCAAACTCAACACCCAAAGAACAAATAATCCAATCAAGATATGGGCAGAGGACATGAACAGACATTTCTGCAAAGAAGACATCCAGATGGCCAACAGACACATGAAAAACTGCTCCATATCACTTGGCATCAGGGAAATACAAATCAAAACCACAATGAGATATCACCTCACACCAGTCAGAATGGCTAAAATCAACAAGTCAGGAAATGACAGATGCTGGCAAGGATGCGGAGAAAGGGGAACCCTCCTACACTGTTGGTGGGAATGCAAGCTGGTGCAACCACTCTGGAAAACAACATGGAGGTTCCTCAAAATGTTGAAAATAGAACTGCCTTATGACCCAGCAATTGCACTACTGGGTACTTACCCTGAAGATACAAACGTAGTGGTCCAAAGGGGCACGTGCACCCGAATGTTTATAGCAGCAATGCCCACAATAGCCAA
This sequence comes from Mustela nigripes, assembly GCF_022355385.1. Taxonomy (NCBI): domain Eukaryota; kingdom Metazoa; phylum Chordata; class Mammalia; order Carnivora; family Mustelidae; genus Mustela; species Mustela nigripes. The sequence goes on from NC_081561.1 coordinate 91,886,859, forward strand.
ACTATGGAAAGAACCTAGATGTCCATCAACGGATGAATGGATCAAGAAGATGTGGTATATATACACAATGGAATACTATGCAGCCCTCAAAAGAAATGAAATCTTACCATTTGCGACAACGTGGATGGAACTAGAGTGTATCATGCTTAGTCAAGCAGAGAAAGACAACTATCATATGATCTCCCTGATATGAGGAAGTGGTGATGCAACATGGGAGCTTAAGGGGGTAGGAGAAGAATAAATGAAACAAGATGGGATTGGAAGGGAGACAAACCATAAGTGACTCTTAATCTCACAAAACAAACTGAGGGTTGCTGGGGGGAGGGGGTTTGGGAGAAGGGGGTGGGATTATGGACATTGGGGAGGGTATGTGCTTTGGTGAGTGCTGTGAAGTGTGTAAACCTGGCGATTCACAGACCTGTACCCCTGGGGATAAAAATATATTATATGTTTATAAAATAATAATAATAATAATTAAATCTTTAAAAAATAAAGTTTTTTTTTTAAAAAAGTAAATTAAAAAAAAAAAAAGAAAGAATCAGACAAATAACTGAGCCATCCAGGTGCCCCCTTCATAACCAATTGTTAAATGAAATTGGACCATTTAAAGTGTAATCTCTCCACACATGGGAAGGAGCCTCATCAAAGTCTACCTAGTTCCCCTTTACAATTTAAATAAATAAACAAACAAACAAACAAACAAAAATACAAAAAAAAACACAGTACAATTCCAACTATATAACATTTTGGAAAAGGCAAGACTGTAGAGACAGTAAAAGGATCAGTGGTTACCAAGGGTAGGAAAGACAGGATGAATAGGTAGAATGGAGGAATTTTTAAAAATATATTTTAAAATATTTTATTTATTTATTTATTTATTTGAGAGAGACAGCAAGAAAGAGAACACAAGCAGGGTGAGTGGGAGAGGGAGAAGCAGGCCTCCTACTGAAGGAATTTAAAAAAATTTTTTTAAGTAGTGAAACTATTTAGCATTATACATGTGGATTCATTTGTCAAAACTCAATTGAAGAAAAATCACACACACACACACAAACACACACATGTGCACACACACTCCAGAGAATGTACAATACAAAGAGTGCATCCTAATACATACTATGGGCTTTAGTTAATAATGTATCAACAGTGGCTCAATTAATTGTAACAAATGAACCCCACCTATGAAAAAGGTCGGGCAGGGGGGTACTCTGTACTTTCCACTCAATATTTCTTGTAAATATAAAACTATCCTCCAAAATAAAGTTTATTAGTTAAAAATTAAAAAGATAAATGCAAATTATAATGAATATAAAACTTGAGAATTATTTCAATAGACCAGAATTGTATTAATTTATTAACTTGTGTTTTTGGAGCTTTTATTAGTACATAAACCTAAGATTATTTCCTCCTGATTAATTGGTCTCTTTATCATTATATTACTTTATCACTACTAAGATTTCTGCTCTGAAATGTATTTTGTCTGACATTAATGGAACTTGCTTCCTTTTGATTTGTGCTAGCATGCCCTTTTCTCCATTTTTTGCTTTTACTCTGTTTGTCTTGATATTTCTTTAGTGATTTTCTTGTGGACAGCATATTGTGCTTTCTGTCCAATCTGACCATCTCTGCCTATTAATTGGGTGATTAGACCATTTATACTTAATGTGATTATTATGTATTAGATTGAAATCTAATCTTGCTACTTGTTTTCTATTTTTTCCATCTTTGTTCTCTTTTCCCTCTTTTTCTGCTTTCTTTTGAATCAATTGAGCATTTTAATGATTCCCCTTTTTTCTTTTGCGGGCAAGTTAGTTATTTTGTTATTTTAGTTGCTTTGGGTTAATAGTATCCCTCACTCACGTATCCCATGTATTACTTTTGAGGGATATTATACCACTTTACAAATAGTATAAGAACCTATTTTAAGGTTCTATTATTGTCATACATTTTATTAACATATTTTACAAATCCCACAATACATTTTTATTATTTTTGTCTAAAGAGTTAACTAGCTCTTAAAGACATTTAATAATAAGAAAAATTCTTGTATATTTATTTATGTAGTTACTATTTCTGGTATTCTCCATTTTTCTGTTTGTAGATTTCTGTATTTCCATCTACCATCATTTTATTTTTGTCTAAAAGGCTTCCTTTTACATATTTTATAGTCTTCTGACAGTTAATTTTTCCAGTTTTTATATATCTGAGAAAATCTTTATTTCATCTTCATTTGTGAAAGATACATTCACTGAATACACAATGATAGGTTGACAGGTTTTTCCCGTAATATTTTTTCTTTTAGTCCTCTGTTGTTTCCCTAGTATATTATTTCTGCTGTGAAGTTCGTTATTATTTTCATCTTTTTATCTTTTTCCTCTCTACACAATGTGCTTTTTCCTCTGGCTTCTTTTAAGATATTCTCTTTATCACTGGTTTTGAGTAATTTAGTTACGATATGCTTTGGTATACTTCATGTTTCTTGTGCTTGGGTTCACTGAGCTTCTTGGATCTGTGGGTTTATAGGTTACATCAAATCTGGAAAAGCTTTAGACATTATTTCTTCAAATATTTTTTCCATCTCTCTTTTCCTTTAGGAGATTGTGTGTGTGTGTGTGTGTGTGTGTGTGTGTGTGTATGTGTGTACTGAGTTTTCCTATATTATACCTTGTTGGGTGGCTAGGTATTTTTTAATTATTGTAAGTGTTCTTGAACTTTGTTAAATTACTTGGAAACAGTTTGATCCTACTGAGACAAAAGTTTTTGGGCCGCTCCTTCCGGTAAATTATGATTAAATTTTTCCATCTGATTTGTGAAAATAGGCACCTTTTCTGGCCTTGTATAAGCAGCTCTGATAAAATCCTTTTTATCTGGTTTTGCCCCCAGTCCTAGGTGGTTTTCTGACTTTCATTAACTGCTAAATCTTCTGCTGAATACTTCAGGGGGATCTTGTGCAAATCTGCTGGGATCTCTCTATATTCACCTCTCTCTCCCCAGTACTCTATCCTATGAACGTTAGTCACCTTGGTCTCCCTGGACATTCAGATTCAGGAAGTCTGCCTGGTTTCTTCTCTTTGCCATGTGCTGGAGGCAGCAAGATGGGACAAGAAGGGCTTACATTGTGTGTTTTTCATATTTTGAAGATCACAGTCCTTCATTATTTAACATTTAATATTGTGAAAGTTGGTGTTTATTTATTTTGTCTCTACTTGTTATTCAGTTGGGAGGATAAATCTGGTCCCTGTTACTCTATCATGTTTGGAATCAGAAATCTATGTATAAGTATTAACTAAATAGTAGAGTAGTATCTAGGCTCATTTTCCTCGGTTGAGGATTGTTAATAACAAAGGCCTACAGTGTAATTCCACAAGTTGCTGGATTTGTTGTAAACTTTTAGCATTAGAAAGATATGCAAAAACTACCTGGTGTAAAAGGATATAATGCCTGGGAATAGTCTATGATAGAAAGCATTAGAATAAAGGATTATATTGACCATGAGCTAATCAATTTTCAGCTTAGGGATTAACTATTCTAGAGACTTTTGTACAGGCCCAATATTTGATATAATAAAAAGTTTAAAGAATTATCTAGACCAACTCTTTGATTTTACAGATAGGAAAACCTGTTAAAATAGGGTATGTGACTGTGTTGGGACTGGCGTGATGATGATGATGATGATTACTACACTCAGAAAAGTACTTTCTCTTTTCATCCTGCACAAAACAAAAAACGATGCAATGATTGTTTGCAGAAAGGTGAGTAGGTCTGATTTATTGTATATATGTATATTGTATAGTATACATAGTATACTATGTATACTATGATGGAAATTTGTAGTTGTTGCAAATAAAGCTGAAAAATGATGATGATGATGATGATTATAGCAACTTACTACTTTCTATGCACTGTTATAAGTAGTTTGCATGAGCTATCTCACTAAATTCTCACAACTTCCATATATAAAAAATAGTCTGCAATTTATATTTTTCCACATTTGACATTTCTGAAGTCATAAATGACTGTTGAAATAGTATAGTTATATCAATCTGGATAGCTAAGTATTTTAAGAGAGGGTATACCTTTGTTTCAGCCAGTCATTTGGTGGTATAATCAAACCAGTCCACTATAAACTATCTGTTTAAGGTCGTTTGTCCCACACAGGTAATATAAATTCAGACTTCAAATTTCCATGACTACTGATTTCATACAATTCTCAGGGTAGATTTTTTAAGCCCCTACATCTAGTCTCAATTAGAGATACAAGTAGTACCTAGATTAAGACAAGATGGCAAGCCTGCAATGAAGAGTCATTTCCCCCCAATATACCTGATTAGCATCTTGGTTCTCTATGGCAGTAGCAATAGTAAAATAGGCCATATTAAACAGAACTAACTCGAAACTTTTATTTCCAATTCCAAGTGGAGCTTTATATATATGTTTTCCATAAATTTTTAAAAATATTTTATTTATTGATTTATCAGATGGAGATCACAAGTAGGCAGAGAGGCAGACAGAGAGAGAGGAAGAAGCAGGCTCCCTGCCAAACAGAGAGCCCGATGTGGGGTTCGATCCCAGGATGCTAGGATCCTGACCTGAGCCAAAGGCAGAGGCTTAACCCACTGAGCCACACAGCTGCCCATAAATTTATGCATTCTTCTCTTCCAGATGACCATAGATGCAAAGTAGAGCTTGATTTGACACTTTCAACAATGGATAGATCATCCACATAGAAAATCAATATGGAAACATTGTACTTATACTATGTATTAGAACAGATGGACTTAACAGATATTTAGAGGCTATTCCATTCAACAGTAGCAGAAGGCACATTTTCTCAAATGCGCATGGAATTTTCTCCAGGATACATCATTTGTTAGGTCACAAAACATCTCTTAATAAATTTAAAAATACGGAGATCGTATTAAGTAATTTTTTCTTTTTACCCTAATGGTATAAAATTAGAAATAAGCTACAAGAAAACTGGAAAATTCACAAATATGTGGAGAGCAAACAACATGTTACTGAACAACCAATATATTAAAGAAGAAGTTGAAAGAGAATTAAAAATTTCTTGAGACAAAATGAATATGGAAGCACAACCTTCCAAAACTAATAGGATGGAGAAAAGCAGTTCTACCATAGCAACAAAAGTCTACATGATGAAAAAAAAATTACTTAAATAAACATTTTACAGCTCAAAGAAATAGGAAAAGAAGAACAAATTAAGCCTAAGGTTAGCAGAAGGAGGCAAATAACAAAGATGAGAGTGAAAATAAAGGAAGTAGAGACTATAAAGACAATTGAAAAGATCAATGAAACTAAGAGGAGGTTTTTTGGAAAAGGTAAGCATAATTGACAAACCTCTATCTAGACTTACCAAGAAAAAAAGAGAGAAGACTCAAATAAATAAAGTTAGAAACAAAGGATGTGATGTTACAATTGATACCACAGAAATACAAAGGATCATGAGAGACTGGGCAATTACAGGGCAACAAGTTGGACCACCTAGAAGAAATGGAAAATTCCTAGAAACATACAACCTACCAAGGCTAAATCATGAAGAAAAACAAAATCTGAACAGACCCTTTACCAATAAAGTAATTAAATCAGTAATAAAAACCCTCCCAATAAACAAAAGTCCAGGACAAATGGCTTCACTAGTGAATTCTACCGAATATTTTAAGAATGAGTACCTGGGATGCCTGGTGGCTCAGTCAGTTAAGCATCTGCCTGGGATCAAGCCCTGTGTTGGGCTTCCTGGTCAGAGGGGAGCCTGCTTCTCCCTCTCCTGCTCCTTCTGTTTGTGCTCTCTCCCTCTGTGTCAAATAAATAAATAAAATCTTAAAAAAAAAAAAAAGTACCAATCCTCAAACTCTTACCAAAAAAAATGAAGAGGACAGAACACTTTTGAACTCATTTTACAAAGTCAGCATTACCCTGATAACAAATCCAGTCAAGGACAACTACAAGAAGACAGAATTACAGACCTATATCCCTGATGAACATAAATGAAAAATCCTCAACAAGATATTAGCAAGCTAAATTCAACAATATATAAAAAAGACTGTACACCATGATCCAGTGGGACTTATTTCAGGAATGCAAGAATGGTTCAACAACCACAAAGCAATCAATGCAAGACACCACATTAACAAAGTGAAAGATAAAAATCTCACTATCATCTCAATGGATGTGGAAAAAGCATTTGACAGGGTTCAACATTGATTCATGATGAAATTTTGTAATAAACTGGATATAGAGTGAACATATCTTAACATAATAAAAGCTACAATGACAAGTCCACAGCTATCATCATGCACAATGGTGAAAAGCTGAAAGCTTTTCTTCTAAGATCAGGAACAAGACAAAGATGTCCACTCTTGTCACTTTTTTCAACTTACTGCTAGAAGTTCTAGTCAGAGCAATCAGGCAGGAAAAAAAATAAAAGCTATACAAATCAAAAAGGAAGAAGTAAAACTTTATTTGAAGATTACATAAAATAGATTAAAAAACCCTAAAAACTACCTCCCCCAAATTTTTAGAATAAAAAAAGTCAGTAAAGTTGAAGGATACAAAATCATTATGCAAAAATCAGTTGAGTTTCTATAGCATGCCAACACACTATCGGTAAGAGAAATTAAGCAAGCAATCCATTTATAATTGCATAAAAATGAATAATACACAAAGAATAAATTTAACTGAGGGAGAGAAAGATCTATGCAGTAAGAACTATAAAACATTGATGAAAGAAACGTAAGAAGACAAAAATAAATGGAAAGATATTCTGTACTCAGGGATTAGAAAAATTAATACTGTTAAAATATCCTTATCACTCAATACAATCCCTATCAAAATTCCATTGGCGTTTTTTCACAGAAATCATATGGTATTAACATAAATATAGACACATAAATCAATGGAATGTAATAAAGAGCCCAGAAATAATTCTACGCATATGTGGTCAATTAATTTTGTATAAAGGAGCCAGAAATATACAATGGAAAAGGAATCATCTCTTCAATAAATGTTGTTGAGAAAACTGGATAATCAAATGCAAAAGAGTGAACTTGGACCTCTATCTTACACCGTACACAAAAATCAACTCAATTGCTGTGAAGTGTGTAAACCTGGCGATTCACAGACCTATACCCCTGGGGATAAAAATACATTATATGTTCATAAAAAATTTTTTAAAAAAGCAAAATTCAAAAAAAAAAAGAGCTCTAGGGATTGGCAGGTTAGTAAATTTCAGTGGATTGGTGAGAAAAATAAAGAGTACCATTCAGGAAAAAAAAATTAACTCAAAATCGATTAAATACTTGAATGTAAGACCTAAAACCATAAATCTCCTAGAAGAAAATACAGGGGGTAAGCCCCTTGACAGCAGTCTTGGCAGTGATTTTTTTCAGGTGAGGGGGTACTTGACAACAAAAGCAAAAATAATAAAAGCAAAAACAAACAAGTGAAACTACATCATATAAAAAGCTTTGCATAGGAAACATCAACAAAAAGAAAAAGCAGCCTATTAAATGGGAGAACATTTTCAAATCATATATCTTACAAGGAGTTAATATCCAAGACATATAAAGGACTCACAACTCAATAGCAAGAACAAAACATTTTAAAAATGGGCAGAGGAATTGAACAGACATTTCTCCAAAGAAGACATACAAATGGCCAACTGGTATATGAAAAGTTGCTCAACATCACTAATCATTAGGGAAACACAAGTCAAAAGTACAATGAGGTATCACCTTCGAGATGTTAGAGTGGCTGTCATCAAAAAGATAAGAGATAAGTTGGAAAAGATATGAAAAAAAGGGACAGCCTGTGCATCATTGGTGGGAATGCAAATTGGTGCAGCATGTATGGAAAACTGTATGAAAACTCCTCAAAAAATTATGAGGTCTGGGTGGCTCAGTCAGTTAAGCATCTGCCTTCAGCTCAGATCATGATCCTGGGGTCCTGGGATCAAGACCTGCATGTGTCCCTGTTCAGCAGGGAACCTTTTTCTCCCTCTCTCTCTGCTATTGCCCCTGTGCTTTCTTCTCTTTTCCTCAAATAAATAAATAAAATCTTAAAAAAAAAGAAAGAAAGAAAACTCCTTAAAAAATTAAAAATGGAAGTACCATATGATCTAGCAATCCCACTTCTGGGTATAAATCCAAAGGAAATGAAAATAAGACACTCCCATGTTCCTTGCAGCATTATTCACAATAGCCAAGATATAGAAACAACCAAAGTGCCCATCAATGGATGAACCAATAAAGAAGAGGAGGTGTAGACATACAATGGGGATATTATGCAGCGAAAAAGAAGGAAATCTTGCCATTCACTGACAACATGGGTGGAACTTATGGGCATTATGCTGAGTTAAACTAGCTGGAGAAAGGCAAATACTGCAAGGTATCACTCAAGTGTGGAAACTTAAAAAAGAAAAAAAGTCAAATTCATGGAAACAGAGAGTAGGAAAGTGGTTTCCAAGGGCAAGGGGTTGAGAGAAATAGGAGAGTTTGGTAAAAGGGTACAAACTTTCAGCTATGAGATGAATAAGGTTTGAGGATTAAATGTAAAACATGGTGACTATAACACTATAAGTGTATATAATTGAAATTTACTAAGAGAATAGAACTTTTTTGCTTCATCAAAACAACGTAGAAATGAATGCTATTTATCTTAATATCAATTTTATACTTTTAATATGTAGATTTGTTCAAATTGTTTAAAGTTATTTATTTTAATTCCAATATAGTTTACATACAACATATTACTTTCAGGTGTACTGCAGTATAGTGATTCAATAACTTTGTACATTGCTCAGTGTTTATTATGATAAGGGCACTCGTAATCCCCTTCACCTATTTCACCCATCTTCCCACCCACCTCCCTTCTGAAAACCATTAGTTTGTTCTCCACAGTTAAGAGTCTAGGAGTGCCAGGGGGGTTCAGTTGGTTAAATGTTTGACTCTTGATCTCAACTCCAGTCTTGATCTCAGGATTGTGAGTAAAGCCCGGTGTTGGAGCCTACTTGGAAAACGTACCCAGTGTGGAGCCTACTTAAAAAAAAAAAAAAAAAAAAAAAAAAAGTTAAAGCATCTGTTTGTTGGTTTCACTCTTTTTTTCTCCCTCTGTTCGTTTGGTTCTTAAACCCCACCTATGATTTGTTTGAATTTTATAGTTTTCTAATGAGGTTGTCCCCATAAGGAATTTATACCACGTTTATGTAAGTACCATTATGTTTACATTACATTATATTATACATTATACATTACATTATATTACATTACATTTGTCAGAACTAAGTGTCACTTATTTTTTTTCCTTGATGAGGGGTCTACTAACTACTTAAATTGGAGAGATGATGTCCTAGGACCCTGAAAAAAATAAGGCATGAATAGATTATAGGCAACACCCACATTTGCATTGTAATCAATCATGAATTCCAATTTGCCTGGGGGCATTTGTTTTGTAAATGTTTCTTTGTGACTAGGGATGTAGAATTGTGGCAAAAGTTCCTGTTTCATAATTGACTATGCCTATCACCAACTTGTAGAAAATAGGGTTTAAAGAAATCAGCTAGAGTGGCCTGCTTTCGACACTGAGACTTAGTGATGCAAGGCCCTGTCAGCTCCCACCAAAGATTCCTATTCACGCTCTTGGCACATAAGTAAGGTGAGGAGCTGCGGACTGAGGGGAACATCTGTCAGCTTCTCCAGGGTCTCCTCAACAAGATCATCATTCCAAGAGGAGGTATCCACAAGAAGACTGTTCCCTCAATCTGTGAGTTTACTGCTGAGACTTCAATCTGTTCTTACTGTGTCACGTTTAGTAAGCTCATCTTTAAAATATATTCACCATTTGAGATCTCTTTGTTTTTTGTGGTGTCAATATTGTACTTGTAAATTTTCCTTATGGTCATGGAAGGATGCTGGCCGTGGTCCAAGCACTCAAAGAAATTATAAACCATTTTTGAGGAAGGACTCAGTCCTTTTGAAGATTGTGTTAAAGGGAAAAGTAAGACAAAGTCATGGAGCTGCAAGAAGAGGACGAAATGAATGAAGAAAAAGAGAAGAAAATCATGTCTCAGCCCCAAGGTAAGGCTTTTTGGTGTAGAAAAACACAGTTTCTAAATGAATGGCACAAATTCATCTAAATGAACAAAATATGGATTATAAAAATGTTTAGTCTGTGAAAATTATGCTAGTTGAGAACAAATTTAATTGTTGCAATTCAAAACCAATATTTAAAGGCTCATGATGAAACCATTACTTTATTATTAAAAGGCATGGCTTATTTATAACATTCTGTTTATGCTTTTCTGTTTCACTTTTATCAGTTCCGCAGGACAGGGCAGTGGTGCAAAAAGGGGTTTACCAGAAGTGAGTATTGAGTAAGTCTCATCTTAAAATAGTTTTGCAACATGTTATGCAAAATCACAGTTGCAGAAAAATCATTGAGAGCCATTAAGCAGATCAATTATACTATCTCTAGACCTGATATTTCTTTAGTCCATTCTCTCTCTGTCTCTCTCCCTCTCTCTCTCTCTCTCTTTTTTTTTTTTTTTTAAAGATTGTTTATTTATTTGAGAGAGAAAGAGATAGTGAGAGAGGGAACACGAGAGGAAGAAGGAGGCTTCCCACCTACCAGGGAGCCTGATGTGGGGCTTGGTCCCAGGTGCTTAAGGGCTGAGCTACCCAGACACCCCTAGCCCATTCTCTTTGACAGAGCATGTTCTATTTGTACACATAGAACATCTGTACATGCTCATCTTCAACCCTCTTGCAAGTATACCAGTATACAGAGGGAAGTTTTCACATAATTGCTATTTGGGTTAAAATAAAAATACAGCCATGTCATTTCAAGAATTGTAGGCAGGAAGATTTAACTAACACCCAAATAGTCCATTTTCACCGCTAATTTTCTACTTCTCCTTGTGTATTGTGCACAGAAAAATAAGCTTACTATACAATAAGAAATTTGCTTTTCTAGGAGTTATCTGTTGCATTCTTTTCTTTCTTTCTTTTTAGTAATTTTTCTAAGCTTATTTAGATTAAGACATCACTTTTTGAGTGTAGGTAACAGGTTAAGAGAAATTTGCTTCAGATAGTCCTTATTTTTTGGTTCTATGGTCTTTAATGCTGTTCTTGGATTCTTAATTGAATCCAATAATCTTGGATTCTTAATTCTTTTTTGAAAATTTATTTTATTTAATTTTTTAAGATTTTATGTATTTGTTTGACAGAGATCAAAAGTAGACAGAGAAGCAGGCAGAGAGAGAGAGAGGGAGAAGCAGGCTCCCTGCTGAGCAGAGAGCCTGATGCCGGGCTGGATCCCAGGACCCTGGGATCATGACCTGAGCCAAAGGCAGAGGCTTAACCCCCTGAGCCACCCAGTCGCCCCTGGATTCTTAATTCTTAAGAATAAAACTTTTGTGTTGGACACAAGGATTTGAATCTAGGATCCTTTGCCTCTTGGTGTTGGGGCAGTGGGCAGGAGATTTTAAGGCTCATTTCCTCCTCTATCAAATGAGGTTGAATTGTACACCCCTTATAAATTTGTAATGAGAAATAACATATGAAAGTGTTAGCATAGTAGTAGTTGGCACATTGTAACTAAGCAATATGTATCAGTTATCTTTATTTTATTTTTTTAAGATTTTACTTATTTGTGTCAGAGAGAGGGGGAGCAACAGGCAGACGGAGAAAGCAGGTTCCCTGCTGAGCAAGGACCCAATGCAGGACTTGATCCCAGGACCCTGGGATTATGACCTGAGCTGAAGGCAGATGCTTAGCTGACTGAAACACCCAGGCGTCCCCAGTTATCTTTAATATAAGTATTAGCATTATGGGGTTTATATATTTTTAAATGAGCTGATGTCTGCTAATAATTGTACCTTCAAATATTGAGCTTTCAAAGTGTGTCTTAGTCCACGTAGGCTATATGCTATAGCAAAAATACACGAGACTTTATGGCTTATAAATAGCAGAAGTTTACTTTGTCACAGTTCCAGAGACAAGGAAGTCCCAAGATCAAGGTGCCAACAGATTTGGTATCTAGTGAGAGCCTGCCTCCTGGTTCACTGATGGCTGTCTCCTTGCTGTGTTCTCACATGATGGAAGGGGCAAGAGAGCTCTCTGGGAACTCTTCTATAAGAACATGAATCCCGTTCTTGAAGGTTCCATCCCCATGACCTAATCACCTCCCAAGGCCCCACCTCCTAATATCATCACATTGGGGATTAGGTTATAACATTCGAATTTTTGGCAGACACAAACATTCAGTGTATAAGAAAAGGTTAGAAACTATATTCTCTGGTAAACTGTGTATTTTGAGAAATGATGGTTTGTTTGCAGTGCTGAGGTACAGATTTTCCCATATCCAGAAATCATCTAGATATCAAGATATTTAATATCTTAAACACTAACCTATTTATTTTATAATTTTCTTTATATATTTCCACAAACAATATTTTATGTAGAGAAAATATATGCAAGAATATGTGCCTATGAATCAGAATATTCTTCTAGTCTGAGTGTACTGGAGAAAAATTTATATTATATGACATACAACATGGTTTCTTCAAAAAGCTAACCGGTAGATTGAAATAAAGAGATGCTAATATTATCAGGGAATATTTTTGTACAGACTGTAGGTATAAAAGTTTCAAAGCAGGAATTTATAGACTACAGTCTAGCTGATTAAGGATGGCTGTTCCCACCATGAAACAGAGACATGTTCAAATTAGAATAATTCGATGAAGGTTTATAAATAAAGGTAATATTATAATGGTATAGGCAGAGTGGAAATCTTCGGGACTCTCAGGCTGTCATACTACAGGCCTGAGAATCATGAGTAGGGAGAGGTTTTGAGAACCAAGAAGAAGAGGGAATCATGTAAAACAGACCATCTTAGAGGAATAGTGACCTTCTGTTAGGAACAGAGATAGTCCTTCTGCTTGGAATAAATTCCCCGACCTCATCCTCTGCTTCTGCTCTCCTGCTAGATCTCTCTCTTGGCTAAACCCAAGGCAAGCCAAAGAGAGGAGCCTGTTGCAATCATTCATTAAGATCAACCATCCAGGGTAGAGAGCAGAATGGAAGAAGGTAGCAAGTAAATCTGAAGGGCAAACAGAAGGTATGCTCACACATGCTGACATTATTAAAATCTTTAAAAAAGATTTAATAAAATTCTTCATTTTTTTCTTGTTATTATATTCATTGGTGGCTGGTGTTTATAAACAAGTTGAAGCTTTATAAACATGCACTAGACAAGATCCTTCCAGGAATTTTTGAGCTACTTTTTAAACAATAAGAGAAAAGAACACGGCTTAAAATCCCTGTATTGTTTAAAAAGAAAAAAGTGTTAGATCCATATTCTTCAATCTCTTTATACCAGGGTGTCACCCTCTAAAATGTTATCTTAGTGTCCTGAGCTCCCAAGTTCTGCTCAGTGCTTACTTTTGTCATTTATTCACCCATCATTCCACAAATATTTATTAAGAATCTCTAATGTCGTAGGTATTGTGTTAGGCTTTGGGTAAAAAGTAGTAAGTGGAAATATAACCTCCATTCTGAATCTAAAAATATTTTTTGAAACCAATGGTTTAGTAGATAACTATTTTGAGTGACATAAAGACTTACCTAAGTTAGCAAATCTGTGTTCATCAAGGTAATCATCTAGAACAACAGAACCACAAAATCATGGAAAAGTGCAAATCTAATATTTAAACACAAAAATTTGAGACCTTGCATAGCAGGCACTTATATATGAAGGGCCTTAGACTTTTTAGATAGCATATTTCTTCCCTCCTCAAAGAAAGACCTTTATCTTAAATTTTAAGCTGTGCAATTCTGGAAAAACTTATCCAAATATGATTTGTGGGACAAAGCACAGGGCACTAGCAGGATCTAGAAAGCACTGCCCAATATAGTAACCAAAGAACTGGAAATGTTCACCGTGATGTTCTACTCCCTGCAGTCCAATAAAGCGGGCACTAATAACCACTAGTTATGGTGACCGTTGGGCACTGAAAATGTCACTGAGACAGAAAAACAATTTAAATTTTTGCTTAATCTTAATTAATTTAAATAGCTACCTGTGGCTACAATAGGGGACAGTGTGAATCTAAAACAAGATGTGCAAGATGGGGCTTGCCAAATCATTTAATCTCATTTCCCTTTTCAACAGGGTTAATGACAGCTGTTCATTTACTCATATAGCATCATGTGTCCAGCAGCGTGTTATGAAGAGAAGAAATCAGAGATAGGTTCTAAGAAGTAACAAGTGAGGCAAGGAGGTAGAGATATCAGAATGCTTGTGCTTTGCTAGTGTAAGTGTAAAACAGTGCAGCTTCTGTGAAAAATGGTGTGATGATACAACAAAAAAAAATTATAGAGACAATTACCACAGGATCCAGCAATTCCACATCTGGGTATATATACCAGAAAAATGAAAGCAATGACCGAAAAAGAAATATTATTCAGCCTTTAAAAGGAAAAAAGATTCGGACACACATGCTGTAACATAGATAAACCTTGAAGCCATAATGCCGAGTGAAACAAGCCAGTTTTGAAAGTACAAAGATTGTGCCATTCCACTTACAGGAATGTCTAGAGTAGTCAAATTCATAGAGACAGAAAGTAGAGTGGTGGACGCTAGGGGTGGGGATGTGGGGGATTGGAGAATTAAGTGTTTAATGGGTACAGAGTTGTCAGTTGGGGGGGTAGATAAAAAATTCTGGAAATGGATGGTGATGGTTACGTGACAATGCTAATGTACTTTTGGAGCTGAACTTTACACTTTAAAATGATGACAAAGGTATATTTTATGTCACATATATTGTATCGCACACAAAAAAGACAGGTGAAGCATACATCCTCAAGGAGTTTGCAAATTAGTATGGCGAAGAGAAATGGTGGTTGGGGATTGCTGCATGGTGTGGGGATAAAAAATGACTATTTACTGAGGGTGGTGGAGGAGTTGTACTTGAGAGGCGTGGCTGGGCTAGATGACCTGCCAGTCCTGAGGTTCAGTGGGTTTATGAGCGCTTCAAATTTGGGATGGCAGGAGGATACAAAATGGTGTATACAGAGGACAGGACTTCATTTCATGTAGCTACTATGGCCCTCTCCAAGCGCTTGTCCTGCTTTATTTGGGTTTATCCTAAACTCCTCATCCATACTCATGGTTCAGAAAATCTGCACTGGAGGTGAGAGCCAAGCTCTCCAGAAAAAAATGTATAAAACATAGGAGACCTACCTGGGAGCCTAGAAGTGGGGGTGGGGGGCATAGCAATTGCTGAAAGCCCAGGTCAGTCTAGACTTTGTTATTATCGGTATCTTCAGCCATTCAGCATCTAAGTCTTGAAGATCCCACTCTCTGATAACCAACTTGCATTTTCCAACTGAATCTCTCTAATCCCCCACTGCACAATTCCTTGACACGCTGGAGCCTCCCATCCATTAACCTAACACCTTTTCATTTTGCCTCAACACCGTCATTCATGTCCTCTCTTCTCTCCTTGGTTTAAATGCCATGTCCCTTCCTTATAATCATTCCCTTGCATAGATGCTCCACACTCTTGTCCCTCTCTCCTCCATCATATTCAGTTGGCAACTCCAAACTCTGGTTGTATCTGGACCTCTGCCTAGCTTTATTCGAACCCAAATAGGCGAACGAGGCTGGTGAGAACACACAACTCTACCAACTTCATGTCATGGTCCCTGACTTCAAATGAACCCTTAGTGTTAACCAGTAATCTGACTATACTTTCAAAGTCTATTTATTGTCTCACTGTCCCTGGATGATATTTCATACTTTCTATCCTCTTCTCAAACTTCTTCTCTTTCCATTGATAACCTTGCTTCTTCATTGATAGAACATTTTTATGCCTCCACGTTTACCAGAGTCTGTGCCCATATGTTCTGCCTCCCCACCAGCTATCAGAAAAGAATTCTATTTTCTCTATCTTCTCCAATTTAACCCCAATATTCCTTTTGTTCATTGGATCCCACCCCTGCTCATTTATTCAAGAACATTGCTACAACAATGATCTTTACTCCTCGGCATCATCACTTTTTCCTTCTCTTTTAGTTCATGGCCATGAGCATACAAACAGGCATATCTTCTAATCAAAAATAAAAATATCTCTCTTGACCATATATTTCTTCCAGCTATTGGCCCATTTTCTGACTCCATTTGCTCTTTTTTCATTCTCTCTGGGCCCAATCCAGACAGGCTTTGATCACTACACACCACCAAAATTCCTAGCAAGTGTGCCAGTGACTTCCAGGTGGCCAAGCCCATTGCTGTTTTCAGTTCTAATTTTACCCACTTTAGCAGCATGCAATAGAGTTAGTAATTCTTGAAACATTGTTTTAATTTGGCTTCCAGAATACCACTGTTAGTTAGTCTAACTCCTATATCACTGATTATACCTTCTCATTCTCCTTTTCTGATTCTTCATCTTCCTGATCTCTGACTTTCAAAGAGTCCTGGGCTCAGATTTCACACATTTAAATTCTATCTGGAGTGCCTGGGTGGCTCAGTTGTTAAGCATCTGCCTTTGGCTCAGGTCATGATTCCAGGACCGTGGGATAGAGCCCCAACTCCATCGGGCTCCCTGCTAGGTGGGAAGCCTGCTTCTTCCTTTTCCACTGCCCCTGCTTGTTGCCCTCTTTTGGTGTCTCTCTCTCTTCATCAAATAAATAAATAAAATATTTAAAATAAATAAATAAGTAAATAAATCTATCTGCACATCACCTATATGCTAAACACTCCCAATTAATAGCATTATCATAGACTCATCTATCTAAATGCCTTCTTGGCAACTCCAAACTTAAAGTGTCCAAAATGGAACTCAGTCCCTAGCAACCCTTTCCTCCCCTCCCCCAACCTCACGACTTACTTCTCAAGCAGTCTTCCCCAGTTAGCATAAGAAACCTCTTTTCTTCTAATTGCTCATCCTGATCCTTTTTACTCTCTCATGTCCTACATTCAGTTAATCAGATCTTGTCAGCATCTCCTTGGGAATATATCCAGAACCTGCCCACTTCTTACCAGCTGTACTGCTGGGGGTTTGAATCAGTGAGGGTTGTCAGAGAAACAGAACCATGTATATATGAATGAAACATATATATTATGGAGGCTGAGAACTTCCAAGATCTGTAGTCGGCAAGATGGAGACCCAGGAAAGTCCGTGGTATAATTCTTGTCTGAGTCCAAATGCCTGAGAAGCAGGAGAGTAAATGGTGTCACTTCCAGTTTGAGAGCAAGTCTGAAGGCAGGAAAAAACTTATGTCCCAGCTTCAAAGAGGACAAATCCTCCCTTCTCCAGCCTATTGTTCTATCTTGGCCTTCAACAAAGTAGAGGAGGCCCACCCATACTAGGGAGGGCAATTTGCTTTACTCATTCTATAGATTGAATCTATAATGGTGTAGAGGATATAAATCTCCCCTGAATTTGTAAAATTGGGCTTCTTCCACCCTCTTCTCTAATTTGTAAACACAACAGTTAAAAAAGAAAGAAAGAAAGAAAGAAAGAAAGAAAGAAAGAAAGAAAGAAAGAAAGAAAGAGTGAGCTATATCAGGTTACCCTTCTACTAAAAATTCTTTAATGTTTTCCTTTCTCAGTCAAGGTAAAGTATTAAAACTATCATGACCACCAAGGCCCTACATACTCTGTTCTCCACCCCTAGCTCCACCACCCATTGTCTTTCTCCCAATCATTCTGTTCCCCCCACACTGACCCTACTCCTAGAAGCCAAGCATCCTCCTGCCTCAGGGCCTTTACATCTGCAGATCTCTCTGGTTGAAACAGTCATAACTCAAATAGCCACATTGTTTCCTCCCGCACACTGTTTTATCTTAGAGGTCTTTGGAATAAACCCTTTTTTTGTTTTGTTTTGTTTTGTTTTTAGTTTATTATAACACCCCTCATCTCTCTTATTTTGCTTTACTTTTAAAATTAATTTCATGTTTTGGAATAATTTTAGATTTACAGAAAAACTGCAAAGATAGTATAGAGGGTTCACCTAAACCTTGTTCCCATTTTCCTCTACTATTATAATCTTACAAGTAGTATGGCATATCATCACAACTAATGAACCAATCTTGATACTGTACTGCTAATGAAAATCCATACTTTATTCAGAGTTTATTTGTTTTTTCAAAAGATTAATTTATTTATTTGAGAGAGGGAGAGATCAAGAGCAGGAACTTGGTGGGGGGGGGTAGATGGAGAATCTCAATCAGACTTCCTGCTGAAGGGAGCACCCTCTAAGGTTCCATCTCACAGCCCTGAGATCATGACCTGAACTGAAATCAGGAAGCAGACTCTTAATGGTCGGAACCACTTAGGTGACCTCTCCTTAGTTTTTACCCAATGGCCTTTTTCTGTTGTAGGATCCCATTCAGGATACAACACACATTTAGGTGTAATGTCTCCTTAGCCTCCTCTAGGCTGTGGCTGTTTTTCAGAATTTTGTTGTTTTTGATGACATTGACAGCTTAGAGAAATATTGGTGGAGTATTTTGCAGGATGTTCCTCTGTTGGAATTTGATGTTTTTCTTATGATAAACTGGGGTTATGGGCCTGGGGAGGAAGGCCACAGAGGTAAAGTGACATTTTCATCACATATCAAGTGCTTATACTAACAACGATATATTTATGACCATTAATGTTGACCTTGATCATTTGGCTGAGGCCCTGTTTTTTAGGTGTCCCCACTATGAAATTACTCTTTTCCCCCCCTTCCATACCTTACATTTTGGGATTAGTCACTTTGAGCACCCCATATTTAAGGAGTGAGAAGTTTAAACTTTTACAAATTCTTCGCAGGAGAGATTTATCACCTCTCCACCATTTATTTATTCATTCAACTACTTATATCATTAGAAACTCATGGATTTTCTTTTTACTTTGGATTGCAGTCTAATACCACTTTATTTGTTAATTTTCTCAAATTGTTCTAGCTTCAGCCATTGGAAACTCTCTCAGTTGGCTTCTTCATTTCTCTGAAACTCCCCATCAATGAGGGTTGTTTTTGTTTGTTTGTTTTTTGGGTTTGTTTGTTTTTAGTATTTCCTAACTTTTGAGCTTCAGTCTTGTTTTTCGAGATACCACCATTTCACATAATACAACCTTTATCCGTTTATCTTTCCGCACTGGAATGCCAGGTCGTCGAGGACAGGGTCTCGGCGCTACTTTTAACCGGGAGAGCATCCCCAGTCCCTGAGCGGACTCTCCGTCGGTTCTGACTAAATGAATGAACCCCGCTGGGTCTCAGGGCTACTTGAAAGGGGTGAGTCCGAGGAGGTTCTGGCAAGACGGTGCTCAGCCTTCCTGCCCGCCTCCTGGCGGGTCCCTCAGGTGCGCGCCAGCCCCAGCCTCTCGCAGTCACACCCACACCCAGAACCTGCCCCGCGCGTCCGCGCCGCGCCCAACGCAGCGGCCGGCAAACGTCACCAGCGCCAGGGGGATTCCCGGGGAAAGTCCGGGGCCTCCGGGCCCCCTCCCTGCGCGGAGATTGGGGAGCCGGTGAGGTGCCTCGAGCAGCCCGCGGAGAGCGCCCGTGGGCTCCCAGCAGAGCAGAGGCGGCCGGAGGGGGCCGAGCCAGACCGCCTGCTCTCGGGACGCACGGACTCGGGGCGGGGCGGGGAGGGGCGCGGGGGGGGGCGGTGCAGTCGTCCCGGGGCGGGGCCTGCTCCCCCAGCTGTGGGCGCTGCCGACTCCAGGGGCTGGGCCGGTGGCGTCCAGATGCGGCGGCGGCGGCGCGGAGCTCGGGTGACTGAGCAGCAGCCCAGTCCCGGCAGCGGGAGGCGCCGGGAGCCTCGCCGCCTGGCGTCTCGCAACAGGTTTCCTTCCGTCTCACGACTCCCAGCGTGGGACCCGCGCCCTTCTTGGTTCGCACGCTCCGTCCTTTCCTGGTTCGTTTTCCGCCTTTGTACCTGACTTTCTCTCCTTAACTGCTCCAGGAGCGAGGATGCGCCCCGCTAGGCTGTGCGCGGAGAGCCGCGGGGGGCGCCGGTTGGCCTAGCTGGCTGGGGCCTCCAGGGGTGGCTTTGGGGGGATTTCGGGTCTGGCCCGAGGGCTCATGCCGCCGCCTCGCGCCTTAGGGAACTCGGCCCTGAGTTTCTCCTGTACAGCGGGGGGCCCCCCCCCCCCCCCCCCCCCCGGTCCCAATAGGCAAGGGACCGCGCATTTAGGGCTTCGTAACAAATTATTTCAGGTACCTGTTGATAGGCTTTCCTTACTAAGTGTGCACCTAAGACTACTTTGGTTTTAAGTCGAGAGACTGAAGGTCTTCTGAATTACCAGGGACATTACTTCGCTGTGATCACCTGTTCTCTCCCTCCCTTCCTTCATATACTTATGAGAGAGTGAGGAGGGGGGCGGGTGGGGGGGGGGAGAGAGACTGAGACTCTAAAGCAGGATCCACACCCAGCGCAGAGCCCAACTCAGGGCATGATCTCAGGACACTGAGATCATGACTTGAGCAGAAATCAAGAGTCTGTTGCTTAACCAACTGAGCCACCCAGTTGCTGGTCACTCCCAATTTTAGGTTGCACTTTCTCAAAAACACCGGGATGGGTACTTCTGAACTTGAACTTAACAATGGGAATCAGGAGCCAGAAAATACAGAGAAATTGATATTGCCTTGAAATAGCTCCTTCCAAGCCGACATAAAAAGACTTTATTTTTTTTAGAAGAATAAAGACAAGAAATAGTGGCAAGGAAACTTCAAGAACCACACGGTCCTGAGGGAATTCTAGACTTCTCTGACAATAGCTGAGATCTGTATTACTTCCTGTGGTTCTCATGCACTTGTTGAAGGCGTTTCTCAGCAGAGGGAGGAGTTGTTATTTCCACAGGGGTATCCAAAAATGACTCACAGCGCTGCTCGTTTAATTATGAGGCTTTGTTAATGAACTTTTGAAAAGTGAGGTTTGCTCTGGGTGTGTGTAAAGTAAGACTAAGATGTAAAGTTCTTGCGCTGCTAAACTGGGACTGGTGGTATAGGAAGTAACAGTTCAAGTTTTCAGTTTCCTAAAGCTACTGATGGTACCGCCTACCAGCTAGGGTCACTAGGCTGATGTAAGATAAATATTCAAATCATGTGCTTTGCTGCAGAGGCCCAAGAGAAAAGTAAGTAAAAGCCATATGTTATTACTTTCACTGGTATGGCATGGTATGGTATGGTAGAAAAACGTCATTTTACATAGGGATTGAATGTCACTCTCTGAATTCAAATATTTTGGACAGTTTGTTTTTAGGAAATTAGTGCCACATGAAAATATTTGAAGATGGTGGATACCTGTTAGAAGGTATTTAAGATGGTGGATACCTGTTAGAAGGTATTTAAGCTGATAGGTTCCAATGCAGCTGGATTGTGGCTCTTCAGAAAGGACTGTACAACTGTCTTAAGACACAGTAGAGAAGGGGACAGCATCTCTGTTGGAGCTGAGTTGAGCTGAGGTCAGCCCAGCAAACAGTTATCAAACACCTCCTCTGTGCCTTTTCAGAGAGCTCTGGTTATAGTCATGAATAAGATACGGTGTTGCTGAAAAGGGCCATAAACATTAGTGTGGACGGTTGGAAAATCCCATGAAGGAGACCGGCGCTCTGACAAATCTGTGTCCATGCTAGAGCTTCCGTCCCAATATGTTTCTGCAGATTTGAATGAACTGTGTCAGCATAATGAATAAGCTGTGCTTATTCAGTAAGCATTTCATTTAATGAGTGATTTAGCAATGCTTTAATTAGAAAGGCATGATTCTTAAAGTGTTTGAATTAACCATATTTCATATTATTTAATAACTATGCTAAAAAACCAAACAAACCCAGCTTCTTATTACCCCCAGACAATGGCAGACACTCAGAGTTACTTACCTTTTAAAAACAGAGAGGCGGGATGCCTGGGTGGCTTAAACCTCGGTGGGTTAAAGCCTCTGCCTTTGGCTCAGGTCATGATCCCAGGACCCTGGAATCAAGCCCCGCATCGGGCTCTCTGCTCAGTGGGGAGCCTGCTTCCCTTCCTCTCTCTCTGCCTGCCTCTTTGCCTACCTGTGATCTCTGTCTATCAAATAAATAAATAAAATCTTAAAAAAAAAACCAGAGAGGCTAGTTAATGGCCTATAAGTTTATAATACCATATTGAAACAACTTTCTGGTTATTGTTTTTTAGCAGTCAAATCAATTCTTCCTAACACATCACAGCTGTACAAGTCAAATGTACAAGTCATTTAGTGATGACTAAAGCTACTGTGTCACAGTTTACAGTTGAGATTAAAGTCTGGTGAGGTACTTTTGGACTGGATGCCAAAATATATTTAATTTCTACAATTCCATAAGGTATGTCACTAGTATTCCAACTAGTGGGGGAAAGAATGCTAAGTCTGAGACAACTCTACTTCAGTTTTCATATTTCACTTCTCCCTCGAGGGCCTCAAAGTTACTATGAGAAAGAAAGGATCGAGTATGTTCTTCATCATTGTACTCCCTGACCTTGGTACAGGCATTACATCATGGCAGGTATTAGGAAGTATTTATTGATTAGATAATGACTCTCAATGTAAGAGGCAGATGGAGGGATAGTTGACTCAGCAGAAACATCAGCACTGTACTGTCAGGCTGGTTAGTATGGGCACAGGGTGAGGGCTGCGGAGGCAGATTGGGTCACATCACCAAGTCCCATGTGCCATGTTGGACCTGTGACTTCATGCTATAGAAGACTTCAGCAGATGAGTGATTTTGTTAGATATGTGTTTTTGGAAAGACAATTTAGAATCAAAGTGGAGAATAGGTTGGATGAGTACAATACTAGTTTTAGGGAGACACACAGGAGATTACTATAATATTTGAGAAAAGAAATTGGAGAAGGTTTTAGTCAGGCAGTGATAGTGAGGATTGGAAAAGAGGGAAGGAGCTGACATGTCTAATGAGAAGAACTTGACCACATCTTTAGGGCTAGACAGTGAGGGAGAGGAAGGTGTATAGGATGACTCCTACATTCCTAGTTAATGATTAGGATAGGAACATAAGTAGAATAATAGGTTTGTGCTAAGGGACCATGGGGCCCTTATACAATGAATAGTAATAGCTAAAATGTATAATGCGCTTATTAGGGCCAGGCACTATTCTAGGCTCATTATGTGAATTCAGTCTTTTATTTCTCATTGTATTCCTGTGAGTTAGGTCCTATAACTGACTGCTTTTGACAGGTGAAGAAAGTGTAATG
Organism: Mustela nigripes; assembly: GCF_022355385.1. Taxonomy (NCBI): domain Eukaryota; kingdom Metazoa; phylum Chordata; class Mammalia; order Carnivora; family Mustelidae; genus Mustela; species Mustela nigripes. The sequence continues at coordinate 91,910,093 of NC_081561.1, forward strand.
TTAGTAACTGATAGAGCTAGCAATTGATCCTATGTATTTGGTTCCAGAGCTTACGTTCTGAAACACATTGCTTTGATATGGCATCTTTAAGAATGAATGAATGCATACATGAGTGGTTGAGTAAGTGAATGAATGAGGGAACAAAGTCTCAGACACAGCGGTCAACTCAAATCACTGTCTTGACATCAATAATTCTTCCTCATCCAGGGATGGCCCAATATGTAAGATGGGCCCTCAGTGGCCCTATTGTGCTGCATGGCATTGTTCCCCCTACCTTCACCCCAAGATATATTTGGTTGGTCTAGGAATAAGCCTAGAAACTCCCCTTATCTTTACTCCTCTACCCCTACCAAAGTATTTAATCAGTTCTTTCTCACAATCTGGGGAAAGCAGCTTTTTCTGCCCAAGGGTCCTGTCTTCAAGCTTTAATAAAACCACCATTTTGCACTTTAAAAAAAAAAAAAAAGAGGAATAAGCCTAGAATAATCAGAGAATTTATCCTGGGAATTGTAAACACTGTTATGGAAACTCACTCTGGCTGTGAATTTCCAAAACTTCAACAAATGTCTTTGGAGCTGCCTTGATTACCACTCTCCCCAAACACTGATTATTACTGCTTTGCATTTCTTAAGTGCAGTCAGTGATCTGCTGCTGAAATCTGTAGTATCCCTCATGTGGGGAAACAGAAATGTTGGCCAGGGGATATTAATCGACAGAGCAGGTTCCAATGGTAGGAAAATTGCTAACAAATTCTGGCTGGAAAACTCCAAACCTTAGACTCCTGGTTTGTGATCTGCCTTCTGGGGCCCATTTTAGTCTGGTTTTACCCTGAAGCAGGTGCTTACCTGCCTCTGACTTCCAGAATCTTACTAAGTGAAACTGGCCTGCAGTGTCCTCCTGCCCGCCCCCCACCAGTCCTCTTGATTTTAATAGGCAAAATGACTCAGATTTCTAGGGGCTGGGGCCTGTTTTCTATTTTTAGTATCCAGGTAGAGTCCTTTGGTCCCAATAAAATTATTTTTGACAAACAAGCCTAGCTTCCCACTTCCCCCCCAAATCTGGCCTCAGCTCTTCACTGTTCTCTTGATTTCATGAGTTAGGTTAAGACTTTGATATTTGTTCAGCAAGCAGGGCCTAATTTTTTTCACGAGAAACCTCTTCTTTGAACTATTTAAGGGTTATAAGCTCTGAATTAATATTCTACCCAAACTGAATCGGCAAACTCGTCTTAAGTTTGAAGTTTTAAAATACTTTCTCCACACATGAAGGACATGTTTCATTCAGGATTTCTTTAGGCTTAACAGGAAATCATGGTATTTATAGCTTCCCATTATATGGGAAGACACTATATGGGGAAACATAGCTTCCCACTATATGGGGAGACATGAAGCCTTCTGAAATGATCCAGCCCACATGATCACCCTTTGGTCTGAAATCCTGTATGCCTGCCTGTAATTCATTCAGTGCTCTCATAAGAAACAGAAGGATTTTGGCTAATATTTCATGTGGCTTTGTCTTGCCTCTTCATTTCAACTGTGGTTTCTCTGAGAGCAGAGCATCACTGAACTTGGAAGATTTCATAGGTCCTTCAGCTTCCTTCTAGTTATAATCATTCTGTGACTTTTGCTGATAATAAAGCCATCTGTTAGATTAAGCCGTTTGTTAGCCACTCCTTCTGAGGATTCAGGACATTATTTGTGTAACTCATAGAAGTTCTTGATAAGACTCAGTAATTTGGTAGTTTTTAATAAAAAGCACAGTTTTAGAATTGATAATTTCCAGTTACTCTTTTTGAACTAACAGCATTTTCAACTTGATTTGTGTATTTTTTTTCTTTTCTTTTTAGTGGATACAGTATCGAGGTAATCCAGAAAATACTTAGTTGCCTGGAAAAGTATTCCTTATTTTATGTACTTGTTTCCCTGTTCAAAGTTGTAAAAGAGATTCCATTACTCATTGCATAACTTATTGTGTAAAAATGTGAATTCTGACTTTAGAGAGGAGTGGAAATTGCTCTGTTGCTATCTTCACATGGAAACAGTGAACAAATATTGTTCTGTCTTCTGTTTCAGTTTCGGGATTGTGGTAATATGCACCAGACCTCCTGGTTTTATTTCTTTTTCTTTCTTTCTTTTTTTTTTTTTTATTGTGTGCCTCGCTGTATTGATTAGTAACAAATATGTTGATTTGAGAAAGTAGCACCCAGTATGTAAGATGAACTATATCATATTGGTAGATATCCTACCTCTTCCTCCCCTCTTCCTTGATTACTACGTGGTAAACCAGGATGTGGTGATGTTAGCTAATAGTATTATTTCAAAGTACTCTCATACATGTTTTCTCTTTTAATTCCCATAAAAACCTGGCAAAACAGAAATGGTAAGTATTATTGTTGTCATCTGTATTCGAATTTTATACTTGAGGAAGGACACACTTAGAGAAATTAAGCAACCACCCGATTACCCAGGCGGCCAGATACAGAGGTCCACTACACTGTGCTGTCAGTGCTTGACTGAAAAAGGCAAGTTCAGCATCTTCGGTCACATTCCTTGCAAATAGACGGTGAGGTTTGCAGACAGGAGATTTATGGGAAATGATGTGGGAACAGCACTTGTCAGGGAGAGAGAGCATCAGGATTATGCAGAAGGAGAAATTAAACTTCAGCACAGGCACAGTGGGACCCCAAGAGCAGTAAACTTTGGAGCAGGAATGGCCCTTCAGAATTGCTCTGCATGCAAGCTAGCTGGTCATTGGCATTCCCTGCATTGACTACTCACTGGATATGGGCTACACCCAGGCACGAGGTGCAGATTCCTTCAGTCAAAGGCAATTCCTGGAGCTCTGAGCCTTCAGGAGCCAACATTTCTGGCAGCTGGGGGAGTGAGGGCCTTGGTCCTGAAGGGGTTCCGAATATCACATCATCCACAACCATTGGAAGATCTGAATATCTCATCATCCGCAACCATTGGAAGAGAGCATTCTCTGCTGCAGCCTTGTTTGTGTCTTTTGACCCAGACTATTGTTCTGCTGAGTGGAGCCCAGAAAGTTGGCATTTTTTCCAAGGCCCTTAAGGATTTAGAATAGCTGACACAGGTAGCAAGAAGACAAAGTAGCTTTAATCCTAGGAAGATGAGGAGCAGAAAGGAAGCCCAGTGTTTGAAGGCTGGGATGAGTGGAGAGATGGTGCCTCATAGAAAACTCACTTCTGACGCCCACAGTTAACAAAAGCCCTTGGCTGTCCAGACGCAGAACAAGGTATAATGCATACTGGCTTTTGCTGTAATTCAGGACTTTACCATTGTTGAATGGCAAATAATTTTGTGATATTAACCTATGTTTTCTCTCTCATTTCTCCCTTCTTCCCTCTCACATCTTTCTATGCCTTTGAAAAGACCAGACCAGTCCAGTGACTCTCAATATGTAGCCTGTAGATTATAATCATCAGAATTTCTTGGAGTCTTTAAAAATGAGCCCCCAAACCAAACACCCAACAAAAAAACCAGAAAGTCCAGGTCCACATTTGATATCTATTGGAACAGAATCTTTAAGAGTGGAGCCTATGAACTGTTATTTTCAAAAAATTTTCTCCAGGAGATTTTTATCCATACTATAATTTGAGAACCATTGACCAAGACTGTTATGCTTTTGATGGTGACCAAGGCTAGTGGGATTCTTTAAATAAGCAAGAAGTTATGAAAACTGGGACAACAGAGGAACACATGAGCCTTATTCCCAGCAGGTTTGATAGAGCTACATTTACCCCTTGTCTTTCATAGAAATTCTCTGGTGTGGTCTTGAGAGACTATCCTGAATTCTTTGGCTGGCTTCCGCCCCAGATTGCTGGAAAGAGAGAGAAATGAGTCTGATGTGGCCCTCTACCAGCTGGGTGAGAGATGCCAAATTCCTTGAATAGTTGTGGGGAGAAGTCAGTGCATTTATAGGAATCAGTAAACGTTCTAGGAGAATAAGAAGGTTCCAAGAAATTTATCTCCGATGAAGCTTTGAGACATACTCTTATAATTTCAAATGACCATCCAATAGGATGAGAAAGAGAACTATGACAAGAAAATATATTTTCTTATTCATTGAAATAGGGATTATTGTTTTTCAAAAGGGAAGACACTTTGAAACCTACCAATTCTGAGCCTGGTCATTGCAGGAAGTATTAGTTACCTAAAAAAGAGTGATAACTCCTAGGACATTTTATGCTTTATGCTGGGTGCTCCAGGGTACATGGCAAACACAACAGGTACAGCCCCTTATGGAACTTAGGGGTAAGCAGAGAGGATGGCAATTAAACAGTTAACAATAGACTATAGTAAGCATCAGGAAAGAGGAAGTGCCAGAAGGTGTGAGATCATAGAGCCAGTCATCCAGCTCAGTCTGAGGTCAGAGAGTTTCCCATTTTCCTGAAATCTATTAAAATAGAAGCTATGAGGCTGGCTTTGATTCCAAGAGAAAGGGCCTCTTTGTAACAAAGGAAAATCTTTTGGTCTATCTAATTTCAAGTCGACCAGTCCTTCACGTGTGTGTGTGTGTGTGTGTGTGTGTGTGTGTGTGTGTGTGTGTCTCCTTCGTGTGTGTCCTTCGTGTGTGTGTGTGTGTGCAGTATGTGAACACACAGGTTGGCAAAAAGAGGTCAAGAACATGCCTCCTTCCTTTAATGAGGAAAATAGAGAGCCAGGAGCAGAGAAGGAAGTCTCCTTGCATATCATTTGATGTGCCACTGCTTGAAGTTAATTAATATTTTATTTTATTTATTTATTTTAAATTTTTATTTATTTATTTGACAGAAATAGTAGGCAGAGAGGCAGGCAGAGAGAGAGGAGGAAGCAGGCTCCCCGCTGAGCAGAGAGCCCTATGCTGGGCTCAATCCCAGGATCCTGAGATCAGGACCTGAGCTGATGGCAGAGGCTTAACCCACTGAGCCACCCAGGCACCCCTTGAAGTTAATTAATATTTTAATATGTTATATATAGTAAAGAAAATACATGTAAAGCTCCGAAAACCATGGGCTTATATCCCAATTTTTTAAAAGTTAATTTTAAGAATTTGAGGATGATGCCCTTGGAAGGTACTTGACAACTTTGCTTCCGGGCTCTGTTACAGATCAAGTTTGAAGCACATTTGCTCAGTGGTCAATGTCTGTTCTCACTCCTCATCTTCCCGCTTCACATTCTTGGTCCTGGTGAGAGAGGGTGCAGCAATGGTGTTGAAGTTCAGAGCCTACTCATGACCCTGCAGCTCACGCCAGGCCCTTGTTCTCCTTTTCTGGTCAGTTCTTGCACTTTTAGTATTTCTGTACCGGCTCCCCCCCCCCCCCATTAATTATAAACTACATCCAGGGCAGGAATTGTGATCTCTGGATTTTTAAACCTGTGAATCTCCTGCAGATCTTCTACTATACTCTATCACATTAAGCAAATAACCTATAGTATCTGAGTAAAGAGGTGATCCCTGGGTTGAGAAAGTAACCAAATTAGTTCTCTTTTGAGAACGTATTTCTTTCTTTTTTTTTTTTTTTAAGATTTTATTTATTTATTTGACAGACAGAGATCACAACTAGGCAGAGAGACAGGGAGAGAGGAGGGGAAGCACGCTCCCTGCCAAGCAGAGAGCCTGATGTGGGGCTTGATCCCAGAACCCTGGGATCATGACCTGAGCCAAAGGCAGAGGTTTTAACCCACTGAATCACCCAGGTACCCCGAGAACATATTTCTTATTTAACGTGATATCACAAAGCAAATATGTCAAGTGCGAACATGTGCATATTTATCCTGTGAATGTCTACTTTAATTACTAAAAATACCATCCACCCGGCAGAGTGTAGGGAAGGGAGGATTATGTCATCAGGGAGCAGCACTTATTGGACATAGATGGAGGAACAGAATGCTCTTCTGGGTCTCACGTAAGTCCACTTAGACACGTCCACACCATCCAGCATCTTGGAATAACATTGATACTAAACTTAGAGTTTATGCAGGGGCTCCTGGGTGGCTCAGTGGGTTAAGTGTCTCCCTTCGGCTCAGGTCATGATCCCAGGATCCTGGGATCGAGCCCGGCAACGGGCTCTTTGCTTAGTGGGGAGTCTGCTTCTTCCTCTCCCTCTGCCCCTCCTGCTTGCTCTCTCTCAAATAAAAAAATAAAATCTTGGGGAAAAAAAGCATATTGTAAGTGAAAATATAACTCGGGCTTGAAGTATGACTTTCCGTGAACAGACATGTAATGTCCTGTGATGACCATTTACCATGTTTTCTTATATCTTTCTTCTCATGTCTTGGCAGGTTCCTTGGTTTATTTCAAGACAAATCAATTTATGCTCTAACTTTTTATCTTGCTTTTACTGTAAATACTGTATATAGGGAGTGCATGAATGGTTAGGGAATCGCTCTCGACGTTTGTTCTTCTACTTTCTATTTTGTGTAGTTATTGCTGAAGTACAGGTTAAAAATGAGGCCACTGTGAATCTGGTTGAATACGTTGTTAATTGTAAATTAGTTTAACTTTGATATTTTTATTAAAAATTGGGATTTCTTAATAAAAGGCTATGTTGGTAAGATGAAATATTTTCTCCTTTTGAAAACTCTTTAGAAGATGGAACTTGTTCCCTAAAGAATCAAAATGTCAGCAGTGTCAACTTATCTGAAAGAGGAAAATCCCAGTTAGTTAGTATGTTTTGTTTAATTGGAAAATTTGTCAGGTTTTTAATTGCCCTTTGTTGAAACTCAGTGCTATAAACACTTCCTCTTTTCTGTTGACATTGTCATACCTGTACCCACCACCGATAACACCATGAACACAGAATAAGGATATTTATTTATTTATTTATTTATTTATTTATTAGAGAGAGCGAGAGAGAGAGCGAGCGCACAAGCAGGCAGAGTGGTAGGCAGAAGCGGAGAGAGAAGCAGGCTCCCTGCTGAGCAAGGCGCCCAATGTGGGACTCGATCCCAGGACCGTGGGAGCATGACCTGAGCCAAAGGCAGCAGCCTAACCGACTGAGCCACCCAGGCATCCCAGAATAAGGATTTTTAAAGATTTATTTTTATTTTTTAAATTTTTTGAAAGATTTCTTATTTATTTACTTATCAGAGAGAGAGAGAGAGTGAGAGACTGTGCATAAGCAGGGGGAGCGGCAGGCATAGGCAGGGAGAGAAAAGCAGGCTCCCTGCTGAGCAGGGAGCCCATGTGGGGCTTGATCCCAGGACCTTGGGATCATGACCTGAGCTGAAAGCAGAAGCCTAACCAACTGAGCAACCCAGGCTCCCCTAAAAATATTTTTAATTGAAACATAGTATATAAATATTACATTAATTTTAGGTGTACAATATAGTGATTTGACATATGTATATATTACAAAATGCTCACCACCGTAAGTACAGTTACCATCTGTCACCAGACAACATTGTTACAATAATACTGGCTATATTCCCTATGCTGTACTTTACGTTCCTGTGACTTACATATTTTATAACAAGAAGTTTGTACTTCTTAATCACCTTCATCTACTTCTCCTATCCTGTCACCTCCCACCGCTCTGACATCACCAGTTTGCTCTCTGTAATTATGAGTCTGTATCTGTTTTATTTTTTCATTTGTTTTGAAATCATTCAGTATTTGTCTTTGTCTGACTTATTTCTCTTAGCTTACTTAGTACCCTCTGTGCCCTTCCATGTACAGAAAATGTGTTTTCATTTTGTATTCTTTCCATCTTGTCCTAGTAACTAAAGCATAGATAAATATTATGTCCTGATTTCCCCACTCATTTTTGGCTAAGACAGTAAGTCTGAACTAATGTCTTATTTTTAATTTGTATTTATTTGCTAAATAGTAGATGATTTCATATTTGTATTAAGAATATTTTGTCTCCCGTGAAATGCCTTTCTACATGTTTTGCTCAATAATTTATTGTCATGTTATTTTCTTACCAATTGGGATCATCTCTGCACATAATATTGAGTCCCTACACAATGTCTATTATGTTTTGTGCAAACATTTTCTTCCAGTCTCTTGTTTAATCCTTAAAATTGTTATTCTTTTTTGTTGCAGAGAGATTCTGCATTTCATTTAGTCAAATTTGGTTATCTTTTTCTTTGAGATTTCTTCCATAGCCTCACATATCACAGAAAGTTACTGACGTTCAACTTTACATCTCACAGAAAGTTATTTTCCCAGAGTACTGATGTTCAACTTTACTTTCTATTAGTGTTTCTGTTACTGAGTTTGCATTTTTAGTTCTTTGATGTCCCTGAGGCATATTATAGAGTCTCCTGTAAGGATTAGAGAGGACCCCTCCCCCAGAAGATCAACAAGAAATCCAGCCGAGACCAAGTTCACCTACCAAGGAGTGCGGTTTCAATACCAAGGAGAGCAGCAGAATTCCAGAGGAGGAGAAAGCCAAGCACGGAACTCATGGCTTTTTTCCTGTGATTTTTTTTAGTCTTGCAGTTAATTTAATTTTTTCTTTTTCATTTTTTTTTTCTCGCCTTCGGGTAAAAATTTTTTTTTTTTAACTGTTACCTTTTTCTTTTTTAACGATTTTTTACTAGTTTATCTAATATATATATATATATATATATTTTACATTTTTCTTAGGTGTTTTCTTTTTTTAAAATTCTTTTCTTTTCTTTTCTTTCTTTTTTTTTTTTTTTCTTTTTTCTCTCTTCCTTTTTGAACCTCTTTTTATCCCCTTTCTCCCCACTCACGATTTTGGATCTCTTCTAATTTGGTTAAAGCATATTTTCCTGGGGTTGTTGCCACCCTTTTAGTATTTTACTTGCCCCTTCATTTACTCTTATCTGGACATAGAGAGGAATAAATTCTTGCTACTTGATTATACCAGCCTAGTTGCTTAAAATTCTTTTCCTTCACTTTACTTTTTAATGGTTTCCTTCACTTTACTTTTTTCTTCAGATACTAGCTTTTATACATAATTGGTCTATTTCTTAATGTTGTGTTCATGTCCATTAATCTAATTTTTACATTTGCAGGATTATTATGCTTTTAATTATCATTTTATGATACGTGGTAATATCTGCTAGGGCTTTCCTCATTTCACCAGTGCTAATTCCTTTTCAATTTATAAAAAAACTTTAATCATTTATTATTTGAGTTTTATTTAAGGATCATTTTCTTTTTTAGAATTTTTTTAACCCCAGCAGGAATTATGGGTTTAGTTCAGTCAAAAAAATGAACTTGGCTGAGAATTCTAGATTCCATTTATAAATGTGTCTAAGTATCCATTCAAAAGTGGACTCTGTAAACAGATGGTTATGTGAGAGAGGAGGAGAGAAATAAGCAGGCAGGATGGAGAGCTCCTGGTCACCGTCAGCCAAAATTTACAACCTTGCCCTTTTAGCTAGCATTTTGGGTTTCCAGAAAGCCTAGTTTGTTCTTTTTTCCTGCTTGCTCTCTCTCTCACCGCCCCCCACTCTCTCTCTTCCTTGCTTTCCTTTCTTTTCTTTTTCTAGTTTTATCAAACATAGCTACATAATTAAAGAGTCAACTAGTTCTATAAAACGAATGAACAGTGAAAGTCTAATGAAAAAAGGTCAGGGGTGCCTGGATGGCTCAGTCAGTTAAGCATCTGTCTTTGGCTGTAGACATGATCCCCAGGTCCTGGGATCGAGCCCCATGTCAGCTCCCTGCTCAGTGGACAGTGTTCTCCCTCTCACTCTGCCTGCTGCTCCCCCGCTTGTACTCTCTCTCTCTCTGTCAAATAAATAAATAAAATCTTAAGAAAAAGGAAAAAAAAATCAGTCCCTTTCTGTTTCATGTCCCTCTCCCCCAAGGCAAATATGTTTGCTCTACCTTTTCTTTATTGTTTACTATGTTTACTAATTCTTTTAGTGTTTATATTTATATCTCTAAGTAACATACTTCTATTACTATTTTTTGATTTTTCCATTTGGGGCATTATCTGTTGATTTCCCTGTACAGAAGATGATGATTTAGTTCATTTTAGCCCTCGCTGCCAGAGACATGCACCTCTCTTGTTCCTTCATCCAATCGTCCCAATACAGCAGAATCCCAATTTGAGTTAGACCAGTATTTTTTTTTAAAGATTTTATTTATTTATTTGATAGAGAGAAATCACAAGTAGATGGAGAGGCAGGCAGAGAGAGAGAGAGGAAAGCAGGCTCCCTGCTGAGCAGAGAGCCCGATGCGGGACTCAATCCCAGGACCCTGAGATCGTGACCTGAGCCGAAGGCAGCAGCTTAACCCATTGAGCCACCCAGGTGCCCATAGACCAGTATTTAATAGTTATATGCTTAGGATTATGAACATGCTAATCACAGGAGAGCCATGTTTTATATCAGGATTACTCTTTTATAACTACATAATCTGTTTTTGCTTTCCTGGAGGTTAATTGTCTTGGCTCGTTGCTGTCGTGGTTGTTAGTTTAGTTTTATTTACACTTACAACCTATTCAATCCCAAATTGTCTAAATCTCCTCCCAAGAAATTTTGACCCACCAGTAATTTTGAGTTTCATCTTTCTTTCTTTTTTTTTTAAAGATTTTATTTATTTACTTGACAGACAGAGATCACAAGTAGGCAGAGAGGCAGGCAGAGAGAGAGGAGGAAGCAGGCTCCCTACGGAGCAGAGAACCTGATGCAGGGCTCCATCCCAGGACCCTGAGATGATAACCTGAGCCGAAGGCAGAGGTTTTAACCCACTGAGTCACCCAGGCGCTCCTGAGTTTCATCTTTCTGAAGAAATCTCTCATGTAAACTATTCACCTGATCTAGACAGATGGTCTTTCCAATCAAGTCAAGCTCTCATCTTGGAGTTACCCTTGGCTGTTGTCCTGGACTTCTCTCTGCCTCTCCTCTGTTGGAGTTCAGGCTAGGATTCTATAGTTGGTGTCTTTTTTGCTTCACTTCCATGTTTTGTTGGAATTCATTCCCCAGTCTCTTCCCGAGAAAGAACATAAGAACTTTTTTTTTTTTTTTTTGAGAATTTGTCTATCCGAACATGTTTTTATTCTACTTCATATTTGATGGACGGTTTTGCTGAGCTTAGAACTCTGGATTGAAAATACATTTTCCTCAAAAGTTTAAAGGTATTGTTCCATTATTATTATTATTATTATTTAGTTTCCATTAGTGTCATTTAGAAGTCCAAAGTGTCTTGACCCTTGATGCTTTCTTTGTAGGTGATCTGATTCTGTACCCACCCCTCACCACCGTATGATGTCTTCTCTCTGAAATTCTTGTTATTCAGAATTTGAATTTAAAGTACTGGACCTCCAAATTCTTCATCTTCTCTTTATTATTACTATTTTTTTAAAGATTTTATTTATTTATTTGAGAGAAAGAGAGAGAGAGAAGACAGAGAGAGAGGACGAGCTGGGGGAGGGACAGAGGCAGAAGGAGAAGCAGAATCCCCGCTGAGCAGGGATTCCCCATATGGCTGGATCTCTGGGCCCTGAGATTATGACCTGAGTGGATGGCAGATGCTTAATCCACGGAAGCACCCAGGCACCCCAATTCTGCTTATTATTTTAAACCTCTTTATTTCTTCCTTTGTACTTTATGGAAAAGATCTCTCCTTCTTCTGCTAGAGAATACGGGTCTCTGGAGCCCCTACTGTGTGCTTCACAGTCGGTGTAGGAAGAGGGCTTGGAGGGCCACATTTCATATTAAAAAAAAAAAAAATTCTCCTCCTTCTCCTCTCTTCTGATAAGTAGCTTTCCCCTGGTATAGATTCGGAGTCTAGCCTGTACTCTCCTGCCAAGATGGGATGAGGGATCCTTCCCCTTCTTAAAAAGACTTAACCCAACTCAGTTGTTACTCCGTCATTACCTCCTTTTTCATAGGTCCTCAGCCTTTAATTCTGATTCCCGGGTATTTATCTCATGGTTGTTTCTTGAGCTTCTCCACTGTTACCTTAGGATTCAACTTTTAAAATATCTGCTAGGTTAGTTACCCCTCGTCCACTTGCTTTACAACTTTCAGAATTTTACTGTTGCTCTCTTCTCTCTGCTCTTTCTCCCTCTTGGTGCATGCCTTTGAAATACTTCTTTTAGTAGGATTTTGGAAGGGAGCAGGAATACTGTTTAATTTACCATTTCATCCAGAATATAGAGGTTATCGTTAAATTTTTTTTTAAGATTTTATTTATTTATTTGAGAGACAGTGAGAGAGAGCATGAATAAGGAGAAGGTCAAAGGGAGAAGCAGACTCCCCTTCGAGCCGGGAGCCCGATGCGGGACTCGATCCTGGAACTCCAGGATCATGACCTGAGCCGAAGGCTGTCATCCAACCAACTGAGCCACCCAGGCGTCCCGAGGTTATCTTTAAAAATACAAATGTGTTTTCTAAAATGAGTGGTAAATTAAGGTACCACATAAGAACAGATTTTTCATCAAAATAACTATTATTGCTTTAAAAAGTAGAGACAGGAACATAGGACTGGGATGTTTAAGTGGACAAGTTTGAATTTGCCTGAGGGATGGGGAAGGGGAGGGTCATCTCTGATTGAAGGGCATGTCTAAAAGGAGGGCAGGATAAAATGGCCATAGTGGAGTTTCTTTAGGCCAAGATAGAGGGAGGACAGTAAGTAAAAACCAAATAACTCAACTATCATCTACAAATTTTCTGTTGATGTTCATGGAAATTGTGTATGTTTACCATGAGGAGTAAAACCATTAAGTACTACATTTGTTGAAAATTCACTCCTTGTGGATCAGGCACCTTACTGAGCACTCCTTGAGGTTGGTAAGTGTTTTCCAGTTTGCTCAGAGCTGGGAGTTCAACGCAGGTTTATTACACTTTAGTTCCTTTTTTAAATACTAAACTATTATATCTTTGTGTCATAGTTGGAACGAGTTATTGAAACTAAGAAACTTTTGGGCATTGCACAGAAAACCGAAGATGTATCTCCCTCATTATCTTCATAGTTCTGTCTTTAAGAATGTCGAAAATCAGGAAGTTGCATATGTTGGTTTTGGTTTCAGCTCTGTCTGTACTTTAAATATGTCAGAAACCTATTTCACATTTCTGAATTTTCATGTTTTTCTTTAAAAGTGCTTTCTATAAGCTTTTTGTTGTTATTGTTGTTACTTATTTAAAAAATACTTTGAAAGGACTGAGACCACATCTTTTTTGCTCATTGAGCTAGTCTTATCCTCTTATATTGCCTGGTATATGGTAGGTACTCACTAAATATCTGTTGAATAAACACATAAGTCTTTCTTATAGTAGCCAACACAAATACATGTGTCCTGATGGATGTGCACAGGAACAGCAATTTTTTGCTTTTTTTTTTTAACATTTTTAACAAATTTTAAATTTTAATTTTAAATTTTAAAATTTTTAACATTTTATGAGTGTTACTTAAAAGTTAGTTAACAGGGTGCCTAACTTGGTTTATAAAAATAAAATAAACCTAACATGCCATAATTTCTATGCTGTCATATATATTTTAGCTAATAAAATTGAGATATTTTAATATAATGCCAAAATCTAATAAATGCTCAATAGAAAGTTATAGTATTTAAAATTATATGCATTTTATGGTTGTTGGAATTAATCTACAGGGTGTTGACAGTCTGTACATGGGGCTGGAGACTTTTCTGCAACTTTGGACAGGTTGGAATTTTTAAAAAGATTTTATTTATTTATCTGAGAGAGCAGGTGAGAGAGAGAGAGCACAAGCAAGGGGAGTAGCAGGGAGAGGGAGAAGCGGACTCCCTGCTGAGCAGGCAGCCTGATGCAGGGCTCCATCCCAGGACCCTGGGATCATGACCTGAGCTGAAGGCAGATGCTTAACCAATGGAGCCTCCCAGGTGTCTGACAGATAAGAATTTATGTATTGATTCCAATTATGAATGTTACCAATACTACTATAGAGATGCAACTTCCCTTTTATCCAAAATAGAAGCACCCACATTAGGGAAATTGTAAATTCTGTTAATATTGAAACATTTATAAGACTACTTTTCAACACCTGAAGGCGTTGATTCTACATAGCACTATACGGCACAGCTGCTATGTGGGACGGTTTATATTAGGCTAAATGTGTAAGAAAATTGGTCAGCTCCTGCTTTTAAGTTTGTTACTTTTATTTTACAAGGAGCTCTTGTCTTTTTTGACAGTAATAATCAGAGATACTCACTTTGAAAAAGAAGTTTTCATTATAGAAGAGTTTTTTTTCCTTGGCCCTGCTTCGTACAGTAAATAAAAAACATCCAACCCATACTTTGTTGTGCTTCAGAGTGAATATAGGGCATTAATATTCTGTCCCCTGAGTAATTTAATAATGTAGAAACTGGTAAAGAATAGTTGGGTGGTGTTAGAGGATCATTGTAGATCATACGGTCTGTACATGTTTCTTAAGTGGTAGTCCTTGTAGTATTTTGAATGAATTACCTAGTGAACTGATTATGGATGATGATGTACCAAATAACTCCTAGTACCATGTTTGTCAAATACTGTAAGATACATGGAGTGCTTTTACATGCATTACTTATATCATTTAATGATCTCCATCCCCACTTTCCCCTAAAAAGACCCTTATGAGATAGGTGGTGTCATTACCATTTTACAGGTGAGGAACCTGCCATTCCAAGTCCTGAGAACTTTCGCTCAACTTTATACAGCTGGAGATGGAAGTAGGGATAAGTGCTCTGGCAGCTAGCTGAGCGCCCTCTCTCCTATACCACGTTTGCTTTCAGGACTCATGTCAGCTAGCCGAGGGGCAAGGTTTCTTCCCTCCATGGTCCTGTATGTAACTGGAAAGCAAAACAGAGCCCACCACTACTAACAAGAAGACTTTACTAGTGGAGTGGGGAATAGGGTTTACCTTCGTGAGACCTGTACGAGGGAGCTCCTCAGTGGCTGTTTCCTGAACTAAAATTGTTAATCTGCTCCCCAAAGAAAACCTGGTCACTGATTTTATAAACACTGAATCTTGAAGATAGCAGTCCTCAGACGGACGTAGCATCTTTAAACTCTTCTGCCATCTCTGGGATATGTGGAATTGGGGTCACCATTTTGAGATTCTTAAATATGAAAGCAAAAGTGAAGGATTCTCTTCCTTTTTAGAACTTCCTTCCCTTTTTTGTTTTCATTGTTCCTGAATTCACCTGCATAAAAATGTTCATGGTAGAAAGTACAGTGGGATATGCCCTCCAGGCCCGTCTCCCTGAGGAGCTCTCTGTCAGGCCTCTGGCTGGAAGAAACCCCAGACAACTCCTGTGGTTTACTTGGAACAATTCCATATTTCCATATTTCCCAAAGTCAGGATCAGTTCTGACTGTGATCTCTTAAGTATTCACAACCTTATAAGATAGAAAAGAGTCTGGATTGATTGTTTTATATAGTTATTATAAATAGTAGTATTAGATGATGTGAAGGTTTTATTCTCTATATAGAAAAATTCTGTATCATCTGATTCCTCTTCCTTCTCCTTCTTCTTTAAAAAAGAGCATGCATTGGGACACTTGCGTGTCTCAGTCGATTAAGTGTCTGCGTTTGGCTCTGGTCAGGATTCCAGAGTCCTGGGATCCATCCCCGCATTGGGCTCCCTGCTCAGGAGAGAGCCTGCTCCTCCCTTGGGCTGCTGCTCCCCCTCCTTGTGCTCTCTCTCTCTCTCTCTGACAAATAAATAAAATCTTTTAAATAAATAAAAATAAAAAAGAGCATTGTTGCTTTTGTACTAAAAAAAAGGGGGGGATTTTACAATAAAGAAATTGAAACAAAAATTATTTAAACCCCCCAAATATGGGTGAGAGGGGTAATAAATTGTTGGTGGTATATTAGCAAATGCACTATTTATGTGAATAGTTGCTGAATATCCCTTGTTTGTTTGTTTTTCTTTTCTTTCTTTCTTTTTTTTTTTTTTAAAGATTTTATTTATTTATTTGACAGAGAGAGATCACAGGTAGGCAGAGAGGCAGGCAGAGAGAGAGGAGGAAGCAGGCTCCCTGCTGAGCAGAGAGCCCGAAGCGGGACTCGACCCCAGGACCCTGAGATCATGACCTGAGCCGAAGGCAGGGGCTTAACCCACTGAGCCACCCAGGCACCCTTTTTTTTTTTTTTTTGAGTGAATTAAAAATCATGAGGAAACAATAACAGGGTATAAGAGAGCTTACTCTGCCAGGCACTCTTTGAAGACCTGTAAATGGGTTATCTCATTTCATTCTCTCTACTATCTCAATACCATCATCATTCTCAATACCATCCCAGAAGGCATTTATACTTGGGGAAGGTAGAGAGAAGAAACGTGACATAAGCAGAGGTTTGAAAAACACTCATCTATTAGGCATTGCCTTCTCTTACTCCTGGGAACCCTGAAAGTGAAGCAGTCCAGGCTAGACCCAGTGTTGGCAGAGCTGGCCCAAAACTTAGCCACTCTCCTAACATTTCCCTGAGCATATGCAGAATCTGAAGCAGATTCTACAACCCTGAAAAGAAGTATCCTGATTGCCTTTAACACCCTGAGAGGTTAATTGGGCCATAATCAATTTCTGATTTATGTTTCTTCAAAACCTAGTTCACAGCCTTCTAATTTTTATGCTTTTTTAGTATGATAGCAGGAAACATCTCCGGCTCAGTCCTGGAAGACAGAGGAAGGTGTGGAATATGGCAGTGGAGTCATAGTCCATATGTTTGGAAGTTGCATTTTGTCTGCCCAGTGTTCTTTATTTTGGCGATTTGAACGACAGACTTGTGATACACTTAAAACCATCTACCTCCATTTCAAAACTGGCTCTTCAAGTTCTCAAAACCTCTTATCAGACTGAAACTCAACCAAGGTTAAAAGTGCTGTGTCTTTGTGCTGTCCTGTCCCCACCACTCAAGAACTCTTACTTAGCACGCTGCATTACTAAACAGTTTCTGGCCTTTCTTGTGGAGGCTGCTTGTGTGTGAGATAATCTTTTTTTAGCATCTTTTTTTTTTTCCTCTCTTTACTCTAATTATGACCACAATCTTCAAAAGGAAAGGAAGGCTGTCCTCAGACATGCTAAGAAACACATACTCCTTTTTTGTGTATGCTTTATATTAATGTTTGCAGACAATATAAACAGGATATTATAAATACACACTGCATTAAAATCCAAGTATGTAAGTGAGCCATGATCATCAAGTAGGTGACCTGCAGCATTATGACAGTCTTTTGGTACATACTGTTTCTGTGTGTGTGTGTGTGTGTGTGTGTGTTTACTTTCCTCCCAGAAATCAGTTTATTACTTTATTTTAAAAAAATAATTTTTTTTAAGATTTTATTTATTTATTTGACAGACAGAGATTAAAAGTAGACAGAGAAGCAGGCAGAGAGAGAGGAAGGGAAGCAGGCCCCCTGCTGAGCAGAGAGCCCGATGTGGGACTCGATCCCAGGACCCTGAGATCATGACCTGAGCTGAAGGCAGCAGCTTAACCCACTGAGCCACCCACGTGCCCCGATTTTTTAAAAATTTTTATTTATTTTTAAAATTTACATTCAGTTAATTAATATATTGTATTATTTGTTTCAGGGGTACAGGTCTGTGATTCACCAGTCTTACATAATCCCCAGTGCTCATTACATCACATGCCCTCCTTAATGCCCATCACCTGGTTACCCCATCCCCCAACCCTTCCAGCAGCCCTCAGTTTGTTTCCTAAAATTCAGAGTCTCTTATTGTCTGTCTCCCTCTCTGGTTTCATCTTGTTTCATCTTTTCTTCTCTTTTCCTATGATCTTCTGCCTTGTTTCTTAAATTCCACATATCAGTGAGATCATATGATAATTGTCTTTGACAGAGAGAGAGAGATCACAAGTAGGCAGAGAGGCAGGCAGAGAGAGAGGAAGGGAGGTAGCCTTCCTGCTGAGCAGAGAGCCCGATGTGGGACTCAATCCCAGGACCCTGAGATCATGACCCGAGCTCAAGGCAGAGGCCCAACCCACTGAGCCATCCAGGCACCCTATGTTTGTGTTTTTAAATCACAAGTGAAAAACTTTCATTCTAAATGCCTGAGCATTTACTTTAAAAAGTATGATTTATCCATGATTCGTGTCATTCTCTCAGTTCCTCTTTAAAGAAGGATACTTACTATAAGGGTACAAAGAAACCTAAAGAGGGGAATGTCAGTCAGCCTCGTCAGCATAACTAACTACCGCCCAGATCATACTCTCATTTCTCACAGGTAGGAGGATTAAATGAGGTAATTCATGTAAAGCTTCTACAGTGGTATGTGATGGAGAGCAGGTACTGGGTGTTTCTTCTACTTGGCTCAGCTGAACTCAGTCATACTGCAGTGGTGGGTAACCTGGGGGCTGCCTCTGTCTCCATGTGGTCCTGACCCTCCAGGAGGCTTAACCTGAGCCTCCATGTAGTGGTTTCAGAGTTTGCAGCAGTAAAAGAGGATGTGCCCCAATGCGCTGTGCTCCTCAAGCCTCTGCTTGCATCCTGATTTCCATTGTCTTCTTGATCAAAGAGAGTTTCCCAGCCAAGCCCAGATGCAAGTGGGGAGAAACTAACACAACTTCTCGCTCAGAGTTACAGCTGAGAATCTGTGGCCCTTTTTGTGCAGTTAAGTATAGCCTGACTCCCGCAAAGTGTATTCACATTTCTGCCATGTTCCCCTCCATCCTGGGATTCCCAGGAATCTCATTATGACATCAGCTTTCTAAGTCCAGAGGCTCCTCCAGGATCCCTTCTGGACACTTCTGGGACTCCTCAGACCTAGCTCTTTGCATGTGGATGCTCTTGATCCTGAGACAAAGAACAATGAAAAAAAAAAACAAAAAAAAACAAAAACCCAGTTATCTCCCCATGCACACCCAACATAGAATTATGAAATAGGGAAAGGACAAACAAAAGACATAACCCATTAAAATAAAAACACATTAACAGGTTATAAATAACCATCACAGTTCCATGGCAATTCTATCCAGGTCTGTATTGCTGGTACCCCCACGCCTGGGCCAGGGGGTGATTGATTAGGACCCAGTTCTGCATCTCAGGAATGGTTCACAGGTTCCTATTTCTTCACTGCTCCTGGCTCCACCTTCTGAAACATTCCTGTTTTCCTGTAAGAAATGATTTATTTCTACTTCCAAAAAGCTTCTTTAGCCTACTTCCTGCTCATAGGAAAGCAGGCACCCAGAGACCTCTTTTCCTCTGAATAATTTCTGACTTGCCTTTGTGCTTATGAGGAAAATTCTCTTTAAAACCTTGTGGATTTCCTAAGAATCCCATAGAAGCCCCGCCCCTAAAACTCACGTCCACATTTTTTTTCAAGACAGACCTCTACTTCGGGCCAAATGTCACGCTGCCATGAGATCACACGTTTAGGTGTCTCAGAGCCCCTTTTGCCCTGCTGAGAAGGTCTGTGAGGCACCACGTTAAATGTTACCAAGGTATTTACACGGAGGCCATTTTTTTTTCCTATAAAAAAGTTTTCTTCCAACTGAGGAGACTGAAGGTAAACAGTTCTATTTTCCAATCTCGCACATTCTGGCTCTTCCCTATCTTCTCCGCATAATGCTTATGATCTAGATCACTCGGGTTTTAGCACACCTCTCTCTTGCAGAATGTTATATGCAGCTAGAAGCACTCAACGAACACTTTTCGCCTTCTGCCTGGAGACCTCCGCAGCTGGATTCAGCTTTCACTGTGGGCATTTTCAATCTTCTGTCTGCTGCTGCTGCTGTCTTGCTGCTATATAATATGGGTTCCCTTTCCCCCAACTGCTGCATAGTTTCCTCATCACTTTTTCCACCTCTACTCACATTTTGCATGCGATTTTCCCAGTTTTTGCTCATAGCTACCTCACTGCTTTTCACCTGCTCTCTGGTCCCAAAACCATGGCTGAATGTTTCAGGTTTTGCAGCATGCTATTTCTAGCAGCAGTTTCTGGATCAGTTAGTTTCTGCTATGCTGTGCTGGGGCTCCCTGTGCCAAGCCCTCTTGCACAGTGCCTTCCAAGACGCTCGCATTATCACTTTTTTCCTCACATCATCATATTAGGTGATGTCCCATTGGCCAAAGCAAGTCCCCTGGCCACGCTCCAATTCAAGGAGTTGGAAAACAGTCTATACCTCTTGAGGGGAAGAACTGCGAAGAACGTGTAGTGAATTTTTCTTTCAAACTTCCCCAGAAGAGTATGTACAAATCTGGGGAGGAAGAATGAGGGCACTTGGGAGGCCAGGTCAAGAAAATAGGATGTGAATTGGTGGTCATCACATCATGGAAATAATCTAACAATTTGATGTTTTTATAGTTCAGAGACTATGAGGTGCCAAAAAAGTAAAATTAATAGCAATTACTTATCGAGGCTCCTCTATTAAAGTTCTAATATATACCAGATTCATGAAAATGCTATACATATATTAGTATCTTTTTGCTATAAGTGGAAATGTCTCTTCCATAAGAATTTTTCCCTTCAAATAGCCATCCCTTGACCATTATTTGTAGGGTACTTAAATATAATGAACTTCTCTTTCTTTGTCTTTAGAATTAAGGCATGGATGCAAGATAATCGCTAGTCTTTCTGCTTCTCTGACATAATTATTGGATTGATTGAACAGAGAACCAATAAATAACTTTTCCTTACCCATCCGATTTCTATTCCCATTGAAATAGAAGGAAAAAACAGAGGCCAAACTGTTACCTTTGTCACCAATAAAGACGAGGTTGAAGGAAGTGGCTTCATTGATAGGGAACTGTGCTTTATGTCCCTGAACCTTGAGTTAGATAGACATACCCTCCCCATCAGCTGACCTCTCCACGCCCACCCAGTAGCACAGTGGAGGAGAACATGGGTTCTCAGTGGTAAGCCACCTTTCAAAAGAAAGAGGGAAGAAGGGGCTGGGCTATCATGGGCAGTTTCTCCTTGGAGATTGACCAATCAAATAAGCAACTCTGTGCTCTTTGGCAGGAGGAAGTGGGGAGAGAGGTCTACAGGGAGGGAAATGTCAGAGTGGTGACAAATGTTTCTTCTTAGCAATGCGTACATCACATACCCTCAAGTCTTCTCATAGCTTCAGCGCAGGATTGAGTGGACAGAACATGAACATAGGATCTGGACAGATGTGGGCTTAGATCCTAGCCCTCTCACTTACTAATGGAATGGATTGGATACAGGGAACTTAAATTTTCTGGGATCCAATTATTAGTCAATTGAAAATTTTGTCTCCTCACGAAGTTATTATGAAGGTTATTGATGGATTGTGTATCAATCAGTTGTCTGGTAAAGGGATGGGCTTAAATCAGACACTCAGTTTGTCACTGACATCAGTTTTTCCTTCCCTGCTTTACTTAGTAGGTTTGATCGCAGAGGGTTGTTGATCAACATGCAGTTTACCATGATTAAATTCTTGGCTTTTATCTAATTTCTTACTAACTTCTGCTGCAACCTGTGAAGAGAATGAGAGGAATATCCGTAGTTGGGAATAACTGAGGTAAGGTTTGAAATTTTAACCCTGAGGCAAAAGACGCGTTTGAAAACAAAGTGTATCACCGCACAGTTCAGAGATGCTAATAATGACAATCTGAGAGTCACCAATAAACTGTATGCAAAGTCCTCTCTTTAAAGAGTGGAGTACATCAATATGTTTTAGAAGAGGATTTCCAACAAAAATGAGTGAACCCCTTTCCTATTTGAAGGGAGAAGATTCAGTTAGGCAAAAGTCACTTCCATGGAAAAACCTGCAGTGATGAGGTTGGATAACAGATTCCTCTGCACTTAGGTAAAAATTGTCAGTTAGAAATATTAATTTTTTCCTTGAATAATTGAAGAGGAGTAAGCAGCCAACAGGATTAGAATCAGTGGCTCACAGGACTTTGTCTCAGAGAAAGAGGAACAGGAAAAAATATCTACAGACTACTTGGGTTGGTCCTTAATTATGAGTTGGGAAAGAAAAGGTCATTAATGATTCTTGAAAACTCTATTGATGACTCTATTGATTTCCCCTTTTTAAGAAACTACCCTGTGGGATACATGTAAAATATGAAAGTTTAATCAAAGTCATATTGGGTTGAACATTTATTCCCCACGATGTTTTTTTTTTTTCTACAAAGATTTCTTCTATATTTTCCAGTCATAAATTTGTTTCACATTCAAGGGACAAACCCAAATCAGATGTCGAATACAGTAACTGGTTTTGTTTGTAAATCCACATACAGATAAGAGTGGAAAAACTTGTACAGATAATTCAGACCTTGACCCTGGAACTCTATTGTCTTTACTCTCTCCCTTACCAAGCTCATTCATTAGCCTTTCCTCTGTTACCTCTTCCATGCTCCCGACTGTAAAATTTCTATTCCCAAGAATCAGTGCTTGGTCATTTCAACAGTTGGGTCAATTCTAACTACAGTGACTCTTTTTTATAAGAGAATTATCTGTGAACATTAATTCTTTGGACTTTTGGCAAGTTGTAATGAGTTACTCCTTCTGTCTGATAGAGTAACAGAGCTTCTAATAATGAAAGCATTGTAGTGGGGAATGTAGGGGAAATTCTGAAGTGAGGAAATTATTATGAAATAGAAGGTAATTGTTTAATGGTGCCAAGGTTTTCATGTGTTCATTCAGATCTGAGTTATTAGATGCTAATAATTGTTGCAGATATAAAACTCGATTGAGAAAGAGTATGGTCTGAATGCTTGGGTCCGTCAAAATTCACATGTTGAAATCCTAACCCCCAATAGGTCTTTGGAAAGCAGTTAAGTCATGAGGGTGGGCGCTCATGAATGGGGATGGTGCCTTTATAAAAGAGGTCCCAGAGAGCATGCTTGTTCCTCCTGCATTGTGAGGATACAGGAAGAAGACAACCATTCATAAACTGGGAAGCTAGCCACCACCAGACACAGAACCCAACCATGCTGGCACCCTGATCTCAGACTTCCGGCCTCCAGAGCTATAAGAAATAACTTTCTGCTGTTTATACCTGCTTGTGGTATGTTATAACAGCTCAAACGCACTCAGACAGGGACTATTTCCTAGAAGATTAAAGAGGTCTTTCTTTTTCTTTTCAAATTTTTATTTAAATTCTAGTTAGTAAGCATGCAGTGCAATATTGGTTTCAGGAGTAGAATTCAGCAACTCATTGCTTACATACAATACCCAGTGCTCTTCGTAAGTGCCCTCCTGAATGCCCACCACCCATCTAGCCCATCTCCCACACACCTCCCTCCATCAGCCCTCAGTTTGTTTTCTCTCTTTTAGAGTCTCTTATGATTTGGTTCCCTTTCTCTCTCCCCCCGCATATGTTTATCTGTTTTGTTTCTTAAATTCCACATATGAGTGAAGCCATATGGTATTTGTCTTTCTCTGACAGACTTATTTTGGTTACTACATAATACATTCTAGTTCCATCCATATTGTTACAAATGGCAAGATTTCATTCTTTTTGATAGCTGAATAATATTCCAATATATGTTATATAGGTATTTTATATATAAATATATGTTTATATGTATTTATTTATATACATTATATATTTATATATCATATAAAATATATAATTTTATATATAATATATAATAAAATAAAAAATAAAAATATATGTTATATATATTTTTATATATTATTTTCTAAAAGATTTTGTTTATTTATTTGAGATAGAGACAGTGAAAGCATGAGAGAGGAGAAGGTCAGAAGGAGAAGCAGACTCCCGTGGAACTGGGATCCCAATGCAGGGCTTGATCCCGGTACTCTGGGATCATGACCTGAGCCGAAGGCAGTTGCTTAGACAACTGAGCCATCCAGGCACCCTATTTTATATATTATTTATATATACATATGAATGTGTGTATATATACACACACACAGAGAGAGAGAGAGAGTGATTAAAAAGTGGAGACTATTTGCCCTTTTAAATTATATTCCCCAAAAACGCTTTGGAAAGACTCTTGGCTTTGCTTTAGTGAACAAGGGAAGAAACATTTATTATTATTTCTTCTAGCTTCAGACTTTTATAATTAGAATCCATTTCAAATAACACTCCTCAGACTCTCATGTTATGCTTTGAGTGAACTGCAAAAAATTAAACCGCTAAATGTGTTCTTGCCAGTGTATTTTGGATCCAACACAGCTTCTGTTTCTGATCTTTTAAATTAACCTTTGCAGTAGTAAGAAGATAAGTCTTTTTAGGAACTCCTTCTATTTTAGCCTGTAATTTTCAGAAGTTCAAAGAAGGATTTTTACCTCTTAGATCTGTTATTTTTTAAATCAAGACATAGAGCCGAATACCAGGTTTTACTCATTTGAGTGAAATTGTTTGTGAATCTGAATCAGCCTGTTTGGGACAGCACACTTGTCACCTGCTTAGCGTTGTGTTCCTGTGTTGTGTCCTGGAAGGTAACTGCTAACTTACCACGGCATAGGACCTATGGGACTTCCTGGCCCCACTGACTGGGCAGGAGGGTTAAGAACGGAGCACGCAGGGCAACCATACAGGGCTGTGCAGACTGGGCCCAGTACAAGACGCCACAAAGATGAGAGAGCCTGGAAGTCCATCCCGTGCCCAGTTTGCCAGACGCTGTGCCTGGTGCAGGGCTGTATCACTCAGAGAAAGGGGCACCTTTCTAGCATTCACCATGATGTCATATGGTCCCTACACAAAGGCTCATTAAGATGCCATATGGACTAGTGGTGGATTTAGACATAAAGACACATTCTGATTTGTAATAATCATTTTATGTTTATAAGACTTAATATATGGCTATAAGATCAGGACCTAGGACATACAGATTATATGACCTGAAAATCAGAACATGGACACTTCATTATTTAAGTAAGGGAGTCATTACTCAAAAGTCCTTATTTGGAACTGTCTCTCATGGGGCAGGATATTTTTAGTTTCCTTAATAGCTGATAACTATACAAAGTCTGTGTGTGCATGTGTATGTCTCCCTCTCTCTCTAAATATGCTCTTTTTTTAGTTCTCATTGAAACAAGAAACCTAAACTTTTTGAACTCAAATAAAGAGGAATACAGTCTCTAAAGACATTTCTTTGTCTTAAGTACAGAAAGGAAGCTGGGGCGCCTGGGTGGCTCAGTGGGTTAGGCCGCTGCCTTCGGCTCAGGTCATGATCCCAGGGTCCTGGGATCAAGCCCCGCATCGGGCTCTCTGCTCAGCAGGGAGCCTGCTTCCTCCTCTCTCTCTCTGCCTGCCTCTCTGCCTACTTGTAATCTCTCTCTGTCAAATAAATAAATAAATCTTAAAAAAAATATATTTAATAAAAAAAAAAATAAAAAAAGAAAGGAAGCTCCTTCCATCCTTTTGAATTTGTTCCCCTCCTGTAATTTACAAGCTGATTTTGGTAATAAACCTCACATGACTGGCACATTGCCTTGCATTGAACTGTGTATCTCCAAGTCTGAAGTTTCTCACTACTTGTAAAAAATACTTCAACACATTGCTATGAAAAAAGGAAAGGTTTTGTTTTCTGGAAATAGGCAAAATTTACTTAGTGTATGTATTGCTTAATGTATAATAATATATAGATTACATAAAGACCTTCTTTTTAAAAAAATTTTTTTTTTTACTTGACAGAGAGAGATCACAAGTAGGCAGAGAGGCAGGCAGAGAGAGAGGAGGGAGCAGGCTCCCTGCCAAGCAGAGAGCCCAATGCTGCAATGCGGGGCTCGAGCCCAGGTCACTGGGATCATGATATGAGCCGAAGGTAGAGGCTTTAACCCACTGAGCCACCCAGGTGGCTAAAGACCTCCTTCTAAATTAGTTCCTTCTTTAAAGACCTTATCTCCGAAAACATTTGCATTCTGAGGTGCTGGGGTTACGGCTTCAATACAAGAATTTGGGTGGGTGATATAATTTAGCCCGAAACAATGCATGAACAGTTTTGTTCTTATTCCTCTCAGTAGGCAAAAAGTTTCTGATGTCTGATCAGAGATATGGCCCTGTGCTCTGTTTATGACTGGTTCCCTTACAAGCAAGTAGGAATGTTCATGGTGGTTCTTTGTAGCATCCAGTATGTAGGTTCTTTGTATATCATAACCCCCACTCATTGACCTTCTGAAGTATGTACAAACCTGCCTTCTGAATCTTTTCCTCTTTCTGAATCTTTCCCTGTCAAGTTTGTTCATCACTCAACCTGAGGACTGTTGTAAGTTGTCCAGAACTGCATTGTGTTTATGAATCAGAAGCTGTCATGATAATTATCTATGGAATCAGTCACAAGTTTGGGTGTGCACTGAAATCACCCGAGGATCAACTTAGAAGTCCTGAACTGGAAACTCTAGGGGCTCAAGCATCTGTAGTGTTTGTAGCTTTCCAGAAGATTTTATTGCCTCCTAAAGTCTGAGAACCCTTGAGCTACCATCACTTCTCTGTTCCTGTATTTTTTGGTACATAAAATCTAATTGCCCAATGAAAGAAGGCTTATGTAATATCCCCTTCCTTCCCTGTAGGACCCTGTTCTCAGGACACATGATATGCATGCCTGAAAAGGAAAGTACAAGACTGAAGCAGACTTCTGGTTGTTGGTCATAAAATTTCAGTTGAATTCTTCATCTCCACGTGCTTAAAGCAGGATCTATTTTAGCAACTTTATGAATACAGTTTATTTTAATAACTTTATGAATAAATTTACAAATTTATGAATACAAAAAATGTATTACATTTTGCTTTATCATAGTGAGATAGGATGGTCGATAGAATTGTTTCATTTTCTTTCTCATTTATCATAGTTTCCTTTTTAAGATCTCACAGTACAGAATCAGGCTACTGGATGTGTCGGTTAATTTGATGTTCTTTCAGGGCCTGCTTCTATATTTTTGGTATAACTACATTTTAACCTTTTGAGCAACATTCTTCGAAATAGCAGCTTCGTGGTTCACTTTTTTTCTCTATTTTTAAAATTTACATTTTATTTTTTCCCCCAATTTTTTATTTACATTTCAGTCAGTTAACATATATGCAATATTAGTTTCAGATGTAGAATTTAGTGATTGATCGGGACGCCTGGGTGGCTCAGTTGGTTAAGCGGCTGCCTTCGGCTCAGGTCATGATCCTGGCGTCCTGGGATCGAGTCCCACATCGGGCTCCTTGCTTGGCGGGGAGCCTGCTTCTCCCTCTGCCTCTGCCTGCCACTCTGTCTGCCTGTACTTGCTCTCGCCTCTCTCTCTATGACAAATGAATAAATAAAATCTTTAAAAAAAAAAAAAGAATTTAGTGATTGATCACTTACATACAATACCCAGGGCTCATCACAAGTGTCCTCTTTTATACCCATCACTCACTTAACACACCCCCCTTGCCCACCTCCCCTCCAGCAACTCTCAGTATGTTCTCTATAGTTAAGAGTCTGCTTCCTGGGGGCACCTGGGTGGCTCAGTTGGTTGAGCATCAGACTCTTGATTTTGGCTCAGGTCATGATCTCAGGGTCCTGAGCCTTGCATCGAGCTCTGCAGAGCTCTGCATCGGGCTTCCTGCTTAGTGGGGAGTCTGCTTCTCTTTTTCCCTCTCCCTCCACCCCTGCCTGCATGCTCGCTCTCTTTTTCTGTCTCTCAGATAAATAAACCCTTTTAAAAAAAAGTTCATTGTACAGTTTAAATACTGACCCTTTATCAGATATGACATTTGCAAATAGCTTCTTTCATTCCATAGGTTGCCTTTTAGTTTTGTTGATTGTTTTCTTCTCTGAGCACTAGCATTTTATTTTGATCAAGTCCCAATAGTTTATTTTTGTTGTTGTTTCCCTTGCATCAGGAGACATATCTTGGTAGAAGTTGCTATGCCTCTTGTCAGAGTTTACTGCCTGTGTTCTCCTCTAGGATTTTGATGGATTCCTCTTTTTGGTTGAACTTCTGTTGTAGTTTTCCTAATGCTTGCTCTCTGGCTACCAGGAGGCATCTGGGTCCATGGGACCAACTCAGTCTGGGGTGGGTTTATAAGAAAGGCTGGTAAGAAGGCAAAGTAAAGGCCACATTCTTATCTACAGCTCCATAGAGAATCTTTAATTCCCCACACTGTTCCTTTCATTCTCCTCACTTAATTGTGGACTTGAGCCTTCATATGAGCTTAGTCCTTTGCTTGATTTAGGACCCATGCTTTTATGGTTTTCAAGTCTTGAGAAGGAATGATTATCTCTGAACATCTTCTCCCAAGGCCATTTTCTGTATGATTGATGTGTGTTTTTCTGCTCATATTATGAATGAGATGATCCCCCCAAATAGTTTTTTGGGGGCTTTAGAGGAGCAATAAAGAGCATGGGACCTGTCTAAGACTAGTGGGAGACCAGCAAACAGATTTCTAATATGTTGTGTGTGGTGTTTTACCTTAAGAAGCCATTCATCACCTTCCATTGTAGTGGAAGTCTTGGCCAAGAAGCAAGGATGACAGCTATTCTTATCTGGTTCATCAAATATACCCATTCTCTGTACCATCTACCTGTTGCATAGTAGAATATATTGGATACTCATTTAAGCAAATGGATACAGTTCAACTCCGTACCAGCTAACTAATGTACTTTGTCCAGGTCACATAAGGTTGTTAAATGATTGCAATATATATGTCTTAAAGAAGGGCCTTAAGAAATTAGTCCTTTAAGCAAATAATATTTATAGTTTTATGGATTGTATTTAATTATAAAATCTACATGGGCATCATAAAAACGTTGGAAAATACAGAAAAGCACATGGAAGGAATTAAAATCATTTATAATTCTACAATTTGAAGAAACCAACTATTAACATTTTGATGTATATTGTTCACATCCTTGTTTTAGGATGTATGTGTAGTAGCGTTTCACATCTCCTTCTCTTCACCTACTTTTTCTACCTAAGATGGTATTTATACTTTCCTACCATCAGATAGCCTTCTAAACTGTGCTGGTTTAGCAGATAATACCTCATTTTTGCACACTTAGAGTATTTCTGAATTTCTGTAAAAAGAGCAGTGTGGTGGAAATATTTACAGCAAGGGGCTTCACACACTCCTGCATAAGTTTTTAGAAGAAATGTGCACGGGGCAAAACAAATACACATTTTAAAAGATTGTGATACATATTGCTAAAAAAGATTCTATCAATCTGCTCTCCTATCAGCATTTTTTCAGAGTTCCCAGAATCCTCACCAATTTTCAAACATTATTATCATCATCATCATCATCATCATTATTATTATTATTTTAAATCCTGGTAACTTGGTGGGTGAAAAAAATTGCAGTGCTTAAAATTTTATATTATATATTTTATATTGAATTTTTAATAGTGAAGTCCTTCATGACTCACTTTTATATATTTACCGAAGAAGTTTTGTGTAGTGGTTAAGTACAGCTGCTCTGGGGCCCAAGTGTTCCCTTCCGGGCAATCATGGGTAAGCTCTTTTATCTCCCTGTGTTCACGTACCAGCTCTGATAATGGTAATACTTACTTCATAGAGTCTGTATGAAGATTAAAGAGGTTATTACATGACAAGTGCCTAGAAAGCACTTGGTATTACAGTAAGCAACTGATACATATCAGTTACTCTTACATTCTCTAGCATTTAGATTTCTTCATGTATGTGTTGCTTTTTCATTGTCTTTATTTGGGCAAGTGGTTTTGATTTTGTTTTGTTCTAGCACGAGGTTTTAGTTTATTAAGTACGTTAATCCACTACCTGCATATATTGCAATTTCTCCCAATTTATGGTTTGCCTTTAAGTTTTGTTCAAGGTGTGGACATTTTGGGTATCAGGAAATTCAGGCTAGGGGATGGCATAGTTTTGGTCCAGCCTGGGTCTTTTTTCTGTCCCTAGGCCCTGCCTGTAGGAAAGTTACATCCTTATCACTGGGAAAGTCCGGTATTGATTCTTGTCACCAGATAGCAGAAATGACATTTGGAAGCAGGATATTAAAAATCATTATCTTGGAATAAAACTTCAGCTTACTTTATGTAAATGATGATAGCAGATGACAGGTCATGGATAATATTTCACCACTTCCCAATTATGACTAAATCCAACTCGTCAGCATTCTATAGTGAGATAAAATTAATTTCTTCAACTTGAGAGAAGCTTTTAATTTGAGATCAAGATCCCTCATAGATTGAGCGTCCATTAAGTGCTACTACATTTTCCTTCTTTTCTGCAAATTACACAGTAGGAGGATAATCTTTATAGCCACAAAATCTTGTGCACAGGAGGAACATGTTCAGTATTTTGGCATTTATATGTGCTACTAAAAATGAAAGTTTTTCACTTCCCTGGAAAAAATGTGGACATAGAGAACATTATTTTCCCTTTCTATGTAGCAATGAATTAGAATCACCCTTGCGAAAACACGGAAATTCTGCTAAGCTGCCAACTTGTTTCAAAAAGTCATTAAAAGTACAATATTGCAGACAACACCTGAATGTGTACATGGACACACAATTCTGATATGAAAGTAACATCTGTGTTCATCTGTGTAATATGCCTGTTCCACATCCAGTTTATACTCCTCCCAGATTTGCTCAGTCTCCACTACACCCTAGTTCTTGGCTCTCTGATCAGTGAAGAACCAAGAACCCAGCTGCTTCCTCTGTCGCCTCATCCCCTAACACTGCCATTCATTTCAGCCTCCCCTGAGGACCAGACTTTGGCAAGGCCTCTGTAACATCTGCTACGTGAGGGCCACTGCAGCTCCAGTGTATGGGTGACCTGATCTCCCACAGAGGCTTACGTGCCCTCATGCCTGGTTTCACAGCAGCACCAGGTCATCGACATAGGACTTGCTTTCCTCAGTGGCAGCCCTGAGGAGTAGAGGGGTATTAATGTCCATTGGCTGAATATTGACCAAGAAGAGACAGGAGATAGGCAGGAACCAACAAATTTATTTCATTTATGTCATTTATGACTCCTTTTTCTCCTTCTCATGGACTATTCCAGGTGCCATGACTCAAGGTAGTCTTTCTGGAGACTTCCAGTTGACTAAGCAACTGACTATGTTGTTTTGTGAATCTGTAGCCAGCTCAGTATTTGTCTCTGTTCTTTCCCACCTCACTTCCCTGTTCCCCCTCACCCTGGTGGCCCTGGGATTGTATCACGAGTAATATGTTGGCACATAAAATTTTCTTCCTACTGCTTTCTTGGGAACCTGAGATAAGGCAGCATCTGAGATCTTTCATATACATTTAAATAAATATTTTATATTTAAGTACAGTGTTTAGCATTCAGGTATGAATAAAATACCAGCATGTGCATAAAAACAACAACAAAAGTACAAATATTGCTACTGTGTAATGGTTAAATCAGAGTGTTATATTACTGCTACTAGGGTTATGTATGATTGAAATTTTTCATATTAAAGAAATTTTCAAATAGTTTTGTTAATGATAATACTACAAACCTTGGAAAAACTGAACATCTTGTTTCTGACACTTCATCTGGTTATGCTACGTGATTGCCGCCTAGATGGGTATCTTCTTTCTGCCCATCTCTCCTACTTATTAAAATCACATTAAACACTTGCTTATCTCTTTCACTTTTAGTATCTCCCATCAGAATATATTTTCGATGTCACCCCCTCAAACAGGCACTCAAACTGAAGTCTGTATCAATGATAATGAACAGAGAAGCAAGGAAATTTCAACGTCCAAATTTTATACTTCCTCATTAGATTTTTGTCTTTATTTTGTTGTTTTACTTCAAGAATGTTTTACTTTTATAACATTTTTAAGAAAAAACATTTTTTAAAAATTTTACTTGTTTATTTGACAGAGAGAGATCACAAGTAGGCAGAGAGATAGGCAGAGAGAGAGGGAGAAGCAGGCTCCCTGCTGAGCAGAGAGCCAGATGTGGGGTTCCATCCCAGGACCCTGATATCATGACCTGAATCAGAGGCTTAACCCATTGAGCCACCCAGGCTCCCCAGGAAAACATTTTAAACTAATGATTTATATGTTAACTGTTTTAAGAACTCTTTGGAATCTTGGGACCAGCCATGCTCAGCTGTTGCTGAAATAGACCAAAAATACACAGCCCTTAGAGCTGGTCCTACAGCCTTGGCAGTACATTGATTGTCCTTATTTTAAAATCTTTATCCTTGCAAGTATTTTCTTCTTCTTTTTCCTTTTTCTGTGCCTGTTTTGACTTGGGATTATTGGAAAGTATAAGGCAAGCAAAAGTGATTGGTTCCTCATGCAATCTGAAATTTTACATTGCTGACTGAGTTCCGAGCTGCAGATGTCTCATGGGCTTTCGTGAGGAAGCACGGCTGTGTTCACGCCTCTCGGTCACGTTAGTCCTTTCCTTGTGAGCAAAATGTCATAGAATATTTAGCTCCTGTGGTATATGTGTTGCCTGCAGCCAGGCGTAGAGAACTGGCAGCGCTGGGCAGAAGTTTCCTTGCTTTGAGCTTCAGTGCTCTCAATGAGAGTATTTTGACTCGCTCAAGGAGTTTAACCCCAGTCTCTACTTGTAGGCAAAATGAAGGACCGGCTAGCTGAACTTGTGGAGTTAACCAAGAACTATGACCAGCAGTTCGCAGACGGGGACGATGACTTTGACTCGCCCCACGAGGACATCGTGTTCGAGACGGACCACATCCTGGAGTCGTTGTACCGAGACATCCAGGACCTTCAGAACGAAAACCAGCTGCTGATGACCGACGTGAAGCGGCTGGGGAAGCAGAACGCCCGCTTCCTCACGTCCATGCGGCGCCTCAGCAGCATCAAGCGCGACACCAACTCCATCGCCAAGGACATCAAGGCCCGGGGCGAGAACATCCACCGCAAGCTGCGCGCCATGAAGGCGCTGAGCGAGGAGGCCGAGGCCCGGCACGGCCCCAACTCGGCGGTGGCGCGCATCTCGCGGGCGCAGTACAGCGCGCTCACGCGCACCTTCCAGAGCGCCATGCATGAGTACAACCAGGCCGAGATGAAGCAGCGCGCCAACTGCAAGATCCGCATCCAGCGCCAGCTCGAGATCATGGGCAAGGACGTCTCGGGCGACCAGATCGAGGACATGTTCGAGCAGGGCAAGTGGGACGTGTTCTCTGAGAACTTGCTCGCCGACGTGAAGGGCGCGCGGGCGGCCCTCAACGAGATCGAGAGCCGCCACCGCGAGCTGCTGCGGCTGGAGAGCCGCATCCGCGACGTGCACGAGCTCTTCTTGCAGATGGCCGTGCTGGTGGAGGAGCAGGCCGACACCCTCAACGTCATCGAGCTCAACGTGGAGAAGACCCTCGACTACACCGGCCAGGCCAAGGCGCAGGTGCGCAAGGCGGTGCAGTACAAGAAGAAGAACCCCTGCCGGACCCTCTGCTGCTTCTGCTGCCCCTGCCTCAACTAGCGGATCCGGCCCAGCCGCCCACCCCACCCTTGCCAGCAGTGGCCGGGAAACACCCCGGGGAAGATCTGGGGCTCCTCCACGCAGGGGTGAGGTGCCCCAAGCCTTATGGACTTCGGTCCTTGGAGAAAGAAGAATTCTGAGGGGCGAGAATTCCCACCCTGCTTGTGTTTGGGAAGGGGCTGATGCCGTCCGGTGTTTCTTCAGTAAGGACAGACACCCACTGAAGTGTGAGGTCATCGTCCGGCACGTGGCCCCCTTTCCCTCTCCACGGAAGCCGGACAAAGAACTGACGCTGTAGCTTACTGTACGGTGAATGTCCATGGCATGCTTCCTAATGAAACTCTCAGGGGAAGTCAGTTCTGCATCCGCTGATAGTACGAGCTCGTTATCAAGGCTCAAATTCCTTCACCTTATCCTTAAAGTCCCTTGGTTCCGTCAATTTCACATGACCTGGATCTGGGGGGAAACTGTCCGTCTTTCATTTCTGATCCTTCATCTGGCTTATCCTGTGTGATTCCTGCCTCGATGTATACCTTCTTTCTGCCCACCTCCCCTACTTACCACATTTAACACTTATTGTTTTCTTATCTCTTTCACTTTTAGTATTTTCCGTCAGACTGTATTTTGGATTTTTTTCCAAATATTTTTAAGCACTGAGTTTTGAACACGCACTCAAATGGAAGTATGTTACCCGTCATATTTTATATATTTTTCATAAATAATTTAAAATTTATCTTTTCACTTGATAATACAAATGCACATAAATATGTAAATATAAAGTACTAATATTAACACATGTACAGAAGGACCAACTGGTTTAACTTGACTTTTGTAAATATGGTCTATAAATACCAAGAGCAAGACTTGTACTGGTCATTGGTGTTGGTTTGCTTGTTTTGAGTTTATCTTGCTTCTATCTGCATAGTCACAATTCTATTTTGAACCACTCTGTGTTGGTTGTGGTGGTAGAGACAGATGTCAAAGGCTAAAATGCATACAGAACTGGAGATGATAAAATAATGTCTTTATAAATACTTCTTTTGTTTTACTGTGGACCGTTTCATGTACTGAAAGGGAGTAACTTAAAATAAAATAATCATGTTTCTCAATTTAGCTTAATAAACATTACATTATAATATCCCCTTTGTGTATTTCTATCTTGATCACTTAGTTTGCTTTTTCAGTTATTATTCTTAAAAATTCTTCTACTAGCTGCGCAAGGCTGCAGCGTCTAGATGGAACTCTGAAGAGAAGGGGAAAAGAGGAAAAAAGAATTCACTTGTGGGTGTCCTGCTTTCTTTCCCAAGTTACTTAAACTAGTTTAGCAAACCATCATGTTTGAGAGATTTGGTTTTGTTTGCAAAATTGTAATGCCCTTACCCATGTTTACCATGCTTTCTGTCTTTCTTCTGAGTCAACCCTTAACTGCTTTTACTTATTTACTAAATGAACAAGTTTACTCAGCAGTCAAAATTCTTGGGTCTTTCACACAGATTTTAAAAAGGAATAGAAAGAAGATCCTGTGAACTCTTTGGAACTTATGAACCTACTTAGGCCCATGAAATCTAGCTCTGCCCCTAATTTTAATTTCATGGTTAAATATGAGAATTGTGGAGACCAAGTTCACTGGGCTCCTCTCAGATTTCTCCCAATTTCTTTCCAGCTACCCCATGGATATGTTTCACTTTTAACTGAATTTTCTGCCCCCCCCACCCCCCAAAAAACCTTCCCATGGCTCCATTGCTGTCTTTCTTTGTAGAAAAGTGATATTGTGATATTATTTATATAGACCATCAGCTAGTTTCCCTGAGAGAGAATGGTTCATGAATTTGACTTCTCTAAACATATACAGCATTTTCTTTGCCTAGAACCAATCATAAAAGTAAATGAGTTTGTAGGCTCTGTGTATTTTTTAATTCCCCACATTTCACATTGGAGAATTAAGTAAACACTTTCATTTACTAAGTGGTTAGTGAACTGTTGCATGACAAAGTAAGAATTTTTCTTCTTGCTTTTTAGTAACTCTCTGAGTGTTGCATAGTAGTTAAGCACACTGATTCATGACCTCCCCTCTCTTAGTTTAAATCCTAACTCTGCCTCATACTAGCTACCCTGTTTGTGCCTCAGTTTCCTCATCTGTAAAGTGGACATAATAAGGCCTACTTCATCAAGGTGTTGTAAGAAGTAAAGGCTATCTATGTTCATTATTGTTATTATACAGCTTTTTGGTAGACTGAGAGAGCTAATTCTAATGGTAAGTTAATAGTTATTAACTTCTGAGAGAAAAAATGTTTATTTTTCTGTTGATAGTTTTTAACAAAATGGAATAAAGAAACCAAGACCTATCTTCTTTGAATATTAGGGCTTTTTTTTTTTCTACCACATAAAAACCATTTTCACTATAGCATTTCTATTCCTTCGTATATCCAAACGTGTTCTGAAAAAGTAGTAGATGTTCCGCTTAAAATTAACAGTTAAGCAGGAAGCAGCTGTTCTGTTCAATTTGGCGAGGATGTTCTCCTGATCTTCCCAAGCTGTGAATCAGAAAGTGTTCAGTTCTAGAGGCCAAGTCACAACAGACTAACAGGAACAGCTGGCTTTTCTCACATCCTGCCTTGTTTCCCCCAAGCCCTTCCTGGCTCTGAGTGTCATTCTAAACAGTGTGTGAAATGCTGGCGTTTTCCTCAGGAAAGGGTACTCCAGTGCCCCCAAGAGGTGCTGCAGAGGTTGGCTTTACCCAATCCCACAATGCCCTCTTGGCAAACTCTGAAAGTTGACTTAGGGCAAGAAGAAAACTTTGTGACAAAGCCACTCATTTCATATACTAATATCATTTAATGTACAAAATGAAAGAACCAATCACAAAGAATAATAGATCCTTAGTGGACAGAAGGTGGAAATCTATTTCTAAAGCTATTTTCACATGAGCAGTGACTCCTTCTAACTAGCCAAATGCCAAACCTTACAGTCACCACCACAAATTATAGGCAGTGACAACTCCAGAAAGATCAAAACTAAGAGAGATGCTCACCTACGATGCATCAGTACACAGGATAATGTGAGTTTGAATTTTTTAAAAGCCGATCAATAATTCAAAAGAGTTTGAACTGTGACATCACAGGAGTAAGCTTATGGCCTTTCAAGATAATGACTTTGAAAGAAAACAGTGTTCTTCTTGTGCTTCATATTTATTTAAAAACAGCCTTAATGCTTTATAGTTGAATGTCATATGCACATATGTTTCAGGCTCTACAATGTAAGATTTCCTGTCTTGACAGGAACCTGCGGAAGATTGTGTACAGCTTAAAAATAATAAAATAGGGTAATTGTCATCTTGAATTTTATATATCAATCCCACCATTCTATTTCCACCATCAGACATTTCCACTCCTCTCTTTGAAATATAAACAGTATCTCTAATGCAGCATGAATTCTCTCATTTGTAATCAGGATGATAGTTTGAAACATACAGTTGCTGTTAAAGTAACAGTTGATTTGCTTTTGATAGCAAGAATTGAGAATTCTTGCAACTAATAAAACCAGCTATTAGAAAAGGAAATTGAAGAGGATCTAGAATGCAACCTCACCATCATATGAATATTGGGCATCTTTATTACCAGCATGTGTTATAAAGGAAGGGTGAGATAGCCTTATACACTGGAAACTTCTACAGTAAAAATTATGTATATATTGGTAAGAAAGAAGGCTTTCTCACCCGATGATCTGGGTGAGAATATATAGGATGCCTTTAAACCAGTGATATCCTAAATATTGAGGAGTGAGAAACAACTCCCCAACACTATCATTGTCTAATTCTTTTTTTTTTTTTTTTTTAAGTAGGCTCCATGCTGGGTGTGGATGCAAGGCTCGAACTCATGACCATGGGATCAAGACTTGAGCCGAGATCAAGAGTCAGTTAACCGACTTAACCGACTGAGCTACCCAGGTGCCCCTCTAATTTTTGATATTTATTTTGAAAGTATTTTATGCCCCATTTTAATTATAAGCATCTTTAAGCCACTCTTGAATCTCTTCCATCTTTCCTGGTCTGTATCTCTACATTTGCAAGGTCTTAGAGGCAACTCTTTAGACATATCTGCCCTCTGTATCCAGGTATCCCACAATAGTCTCTAGAATATACAAATAACAGCATGAAAATTATGTTATACATATATAATATAATATATAATAATATAAAATATTAGTCCGGGGGCTCTGAGAAGTCGACTCCAAGAGGGAATCCAGCATGCAAAACTTTAATTCACAGAAATGCATTACAGAGACACTAAGAGATAAATCAAAGCTACCATAGTGTCCCTGCAGCGCTCAGTCATGGAGGGTGGAGAGGGGCTCGGTGGAAATGGATGGATTTCAGCGCCCATACCTCAGGCCTGCTGGCCAGTGAGTGAGGTGTGTTCTTCTGGCCAACAGTGCCCTTCTCTTCACCAAGCAACCTGGGCTTCCTCTGCTGGACTGCTTTTTGATTTTTAAGGGCAGACAGTATCATCTTACTTGTTTTTTAATCTTAGTGTTTTGCTGGTTTCATAGTACTCGATGTTCGTGGTCAGAATGCAGAATAGAAATACTCAGAATTTGCTTTCTGTTATGAACGACTTTGTGTACATCTTTAAAAAAATGTGTTGGAGGGGTGCTTGGGTGGCTTAGTAGGTTAAGCCTCTGCCTTCAACTCAGGTCATGATCCCAGGGTCCTGGGATCAAGTCCCACATCGGGCTCTCTGCTCAGTGAAGAGCCTGCTTACCTTCTCTCTCTGCCTGTCTCTCTATCTCGTTGTGATCTCTCTGTCAAATAAATAAATAAAAATCTTTAAAAAATGTGTTGGGGCACCTGAGGACTCTTGGTTTTGGCTCAGGTCATGATTTCAGGGTCCTGGGGTGAGCCCTGAGTCGGGCTCTGCACTCAGTGGGGAGTCGGCCCGAGGATTTTCTCTCTCCCTCTCCTTCTACCCCTTCCCCTGCTCTCACTCGCACGTTATCTCTCTCTAAAATAGATAAATAAATCTTTTTTTAAAATTTTAAGTAAAAAATGTGTTTATTTTATAGCATAAAGCCCAATATCTCATCTTCGTGCCCGGTGGAAAGTCTGTGCGGGGTGCTGGGCCCATGGGGGGAGGAGGCCAGCATCCTGAGAATAGGGTAGGACTTGGTGAGCTGCAGAAGGTAGGTTTGGAAAACAAACTGCATGAGGGAAAACAACTCATCCAAGAGAACGGTCAATTTGAAAGGGCTATGTAGAGAGAGAATGAAGGTCTGACTCACTAGGGAAGCCCGCAGAACCAGGGGCAAACCATGGCCCAGAGGGAAGTTTCCAGGTAAAGAGTTATTGAAGGTACAGACTCGGGTTGGATGCAAGGAAACGTTCTAATCTGGAAAGAATTATTTTCTTTTTATTCTTTCAGCCGTAGAAGATAAAGGTTTTTTTTTAAATCTGGGGTCACGATGTACTGGCTTGAGTTTCAGCTGTTCACACTCCTCTGTACTGCGGCATCTGGGAGGGTAATTTAGGCAAAATCCCCTGTTCTTGGCTCCTAGGCAGAAAAGGCTGTTTCAGGGTGATGGCTTCGGACGCCAGTCTCAAACTGTCCTTCATCACTGACGTCTCTGTATAGATGAGGATGCCCTGTCAGACCTCAGCCCATTCTCCCAGGTATTTTAGGAGATCTATACATACAGACTCTTTAGAGAGCTATATAATGCTTATTCAGTACAAAAATGTTCAACTGCACGTGTGCTCTGAGGGAAATGATGGCAAGGCCCCTCCTTTTCCTGCAGGAGTCAAAGACCAAGCAGAGACTGCTGTGACCCTAAACCGCCCTTTATTTTATCTGCAAGCTCAGCTGGGTTGCAAAGCCGCAGCCCTGCCCTGCCAACCCTCCCCCTGCAGGGGCAGGGCAGATTCACTGTTGCGTGGGGTGCCCAGGTGCCTTCCGGCTGACAGCAGCTGGTGCTATAGCTTTTGCAAAACACAGCTTGGGATCAAATCATGAAGAGCCTCTCCAGGGGGAGGAGGATATACAAAGAACGTCACTCCTAGATGAAAAGAAATGATTTAGCCTTCGTGGGACACAGACAGGAATTTCTCTTGCAGCTAGGAATGTTTAACTAGTTCATTCTTTGGCCCTGCCCTGTGGGTTTACCCCAGTTTAATGCACCCTTAAAAGGGCAGAGATGAGGTAACACAATTTCTCTTCAGAATCTTCATCCCTATGTTGTAATCCAGTTCATGGAAGAAACCTGCCAAACAAGAAATGTGACTCAGTGGCAAGATGTTAAAATACGGCACTTCCCCAGGAGAAAGTGAAACTGTCTGGGAAAGGCAAGAAAGGGCCTGTTCTTGTAATGTTGGAACTCATCCCTAGGGGGGCCTCTTGTGTCTGGCACTCCACATCAGCCATTATCAATATTTGACATAACTCGGCAACGAGTTCCCATGTCTGAAAAGCTTCATTAGCAAAAATTGGGCTCTTCGAGCTGCGAAGAGTCTCAGAGCTACATGGAAAACGGCCCCACAGAAGAATACACCGTAGGGTGAGAATGGGGCCAAGAGCAGCCCAGTCCTTCTCCATACGAATCAAGAGATTTATAGGACATGTTTTTGGAAGGAATACTCTAGTAGCATGAATGGATTTTAAATTTAAAATAAAAAGAAATGGAGGAAAGATGACCTCTTCCTAGGATAGAAGGTGAGCCAGAAAGCAAGAGAACCCCAGGCATCCAGAAGTGCAGAAGTGAAACTGGGGATGAGTGTCAAAAGTGGACCAAAAATTAGAAAGGGAAAGCTGAAAATATAAAAAATAGATTTTCCTGCACGTGCATACCACACAGCCTTACTAAATCATCACGTGTGGTTAAGGCCACTAAGAAAAAGCAGGAGGGCAATTTGTTGCTCCCCAGTGGTTGGTAGCACAAAAACACAGTTGCCTCATATCTGTTTCAGGATATTGGGTCAAATGAGTTAGCCACTCACTGACATGAGAAATGGTCCTGACTTCTGCCCTTGACTCTCTCTTCTCTGTACATTCTTTGTGGGCAACCTCATCCAGCCCAAGGCTTTGCTCTCTCATGGTGGTAATTTCCAAACCTTTGTGGACAGAAGACTGACCACCGATGGCTCCAGCAGCTCCCTTCAGTTTGCCTGATGAGGAGCAAATGCACAATCTTAGCTTCACCCAAGGCACCCAGAGCTGTCAGCGTGAGTAGGCAACCTCCCTGAGCCCCTGGCAGCCAACCTAGACTCTTCTCCTGCTTGCAAGACTGCTCTTATTCTCACCTTTAAAAAGCATTGTTTTTGAGCAGTAGGGCTCAGCTCACAATGTATCCACCCAGCTGGGGCCCGCAAAGTACACCATAGGATGATGTAAGAGGACACGAACATCATGGTGGGGTCACCCCTCTGCCTGCAATTCACCAGGGGACGCTGTGGCATTTGCCTAAGCCAGTCACTCAATAATCTTTTTCGTTAGCCTAGCTTTGTCACCTGAGCTCCAGATTTTAATATCTTACTGTCTGCTTGCCCTTCCTTCTCGAATGTCCCACAGGTTCCTGAGACTCAACGTTCTGTCTTTCCACTATGGACCTCCTTCGCTTAATGGGATCATTATCTTCCTAGAATTACAGGCAAAAGATCAGAATCACCTTCACTGTCCACAAGCAAATGAAATGAAATTTAAATTGTTGCCGATATTAGAAAGAGAGCATGCAAGAGATTAATATTTGTGAACTATTTTGAGGTTAGCATAATCTGAAATGCACAACAGGTTCTTAAGTTGCTACAGTTTCCTGTCTGGACTTTCTCAATTGACCCAGCATGGAAGTGTTTCACTTATCAGGAACTGTATTCTGACTTACATTTAAATTGATATAATCTTTCATGTTCATGTAGTTGATCATTTAATAAATGTCTAGGGACACCTGGGTAGCTCATCATTTAAGCATCTTGTTCTTGGTGTGGGCTCAGGTTGTGACCTCATGGGCCCAAGGATCAAGCCTCAGCCAGACTCTGTGCTGGGTGGGGAGTGTGCTTGAGATTCTCACCCTCTGCCCCTCCCCACACTAAACTCGCATGCTTTCTTTCTCAATCTCAAATAAATAAATAAATCTTTTTTTTTTTTTTTTTTTTTTACTTTTAAAGGTTAACATTTTAATTGGAAACAGTTGACATGGCCCATTCAGTGGAAGCTCAGATAAGGAAAGTACAATAAACAGAATGAAATATCACACATAAGTTTCTGTATAAATCAACATGAAAAAATATTTGAAAAGGAAAAAACAAATTACAAAATAAGAAGTACAGTGCGTCCACTGTCAAATATTTTTTTCTAAACTATGTAGTAATATTTTTGCAAATATTATTGTTTTTGTAATATAAAAACAAAATTAATATTAATGTTCAAGGGCGCCTGGGTGGCTCAGTGGGTTAAGCCGCTGCCTTCGGCTCAGGTCATGATCTCAGGATCCTGGGATCGAGTCCCACATCGGGCTCTCTGCTCAGCGGGGAGCCTGCTTCCTCCTCTCTCTCTCTCTCTGCCTGCCTCTCTGCCTACTTGTGATCTCTCTCTGTCAAATAAATAAATAAAATCTTAAAAAAATATATTAATGTTCAAAACATATTTACTGAATCACTATGAGGTTTATTTGTATAAATAATTTCAGCAAATAAAATGTTTAATGAAAAACTGTGGTATACAATGTACTTGTCCAAAGAAAAAGTCTTATAAGTTAAAGAACAAAGGTGTTTCTTCTAATTAACATAGGATTCAGAAAAACACTATTTATTACTACCAAAATAAAATGGATTTACTACAAAAAGTTCAAGTATCCAATGAAATCTCAAGAGGTGATCCAAAACTGTTTCTCAGTCATATTCAGAAAACCTAATATGTTTACTTTCTTGTTGAGTCTTCACAAGTCTGATCTCTTCAGCTTTGGTGATTAACTTCTCAGTGCCTCTTTTCTTTTCACGAGGCTGATTAAGTTTTGCCTGCCTATCTACCAAAATCTTCTGCCAATACCTTTGCTCATGGTCACCAGAAAGGATCTCGAGGTTCCAGCAGTGTTTCTTTTTAATTTCTGTATATGCGTTTATTACAGCTTGAGCATCCTCAGGAGTTTTAAATCTAGCATGGCACTCTGTATCCCCTTCCAGCAAATCAACATAAACAACTTCTGAGATTGCTGCCAATGTATCCCTGACTTGTTTCCTGCCAGGTAGAGGCTCAGTGCTAACGATCTTCACAATCACGCCACTCACAAACTGTGGTCCTGCTGCATTAACCTTTTCCTGAGGACAACCTTCTTCACTTTGTTTTTTCATTTTTTATCTCAGATATAGTAGGTACTCCGTTTGTTTCCATTTTTGACTCCAACTTTATCTGGGATATTGTTTTTTTTTAAGGAAGCCACGCTGGCCTTTTGCAGTGCTAAATACTCTTTTTCAAATCCATCCATTCGCTCTTTGAAAGGACTCTTAATGGTATAACCTCTTCTCCCATTTTGTGCCTCTCTTTATGTTTCTTCTTATGCTTGCTTTTTGCTTTTAAAAGCGATCCATCTTTTACATCTCCCGTATCCTTCTCCTCTTCAGTAGAGACTTCCAAGTCTTTGTTCTCTTTGGAAGTTTCTGTATCTTTTTTAATGTTGTCTTTCTGATTTGTTTTCTTTACTTTTGGTTTGGGAGTTGGGTATTCTGCTTCAGAGATACTTCTCTTCCTCTTCCCTGTTCTGACTACAGGTAAGCCGGAAACTTCCTGTCTTTCCCGTTTTTTCTTTTTTTTTTGAGGGCAGCTTTTGAGGTTTAGTTGTTTCTACTTCTGATCCCTCAGACGTTGTCCTAGATCTTTTCATTTTACTGTCACTCTCCTTAGTTGTGTCCATATTTGACTCTTTGGTCTGCATATTGTCTTCCTTCTTCATTCGGCCTTTCTTCTTCTTCTTCTTTTTCTTTTCTTCTGATACACTAAGCCCAGGAATAGGCTTATTTTTTACTGTCTTAGGAAATATACCCGGGTTTCTTGGTGCTTCTTCTGGTGGGTTGTTAAGAAACTCAATAGCTTTTGCTGCTTGTTCTTTTGTTTCAAATTCCACAAAGGCAAATCCCTTTGGATCTCCAGTAGATTTATAATGTGGTATGCTTATATAAACAACATTGCCACATTTCCCAAATACTCTTTCAATCCAGCTGTGATTAACATTTTTGGGAAGTAATTCCACATACACTGTCCGTTCATCCTCGTCCTTTGGTCGTTCACCCAGTGGCTTTTTTCTCCTTATTCTGGTGCCTTCTAAGTCCAGCTCTACAACAGATGAACTTTTTAGTGCTCTGGCTATCAACTTTCCATCTGTGGTCAATTTTTTCATTTTGTTGAAAGACACGAGGAGTGATATGTCAACATAACCATCTCTGGATTTTTCTATTTGCTCTCGAAGAAATCTATCCTTGTGAATGAAGATTGGCATCTCCAAACCAGAAGTCTACTTGCTTAGCAATATCTGCAAGCACTTGCTTAACTCATGACCTTTTCTTTTTTTCTACTTCTTTTTTCTTTTCAGTACTTTCTTCCATTGATTTCCTCTTTCAGTTTTCATTCTCGGTTCAATTCCCAAAATACGGGGCCGGTGATTCCGTGCTTCACCTTTGTCGCCTCCAGATGCTTATAGTCCTGATTTCCGCGTCATAGGGTGAGCGACACCGTTCTCCGGCACCTAAATAAATAAATCTTTAAAAAAAAAATGGATGCCTACCAGGTGCAGGTCTGATACTAATTAATCTGAGTTTGAACTTTCACACATTTCTTTTACAT
Organism: Mustela nigripes; assembly: GCF_022355385.1. Classification (NCBI taxonomy): domain Eukaryota; kingdom Metazoa; phylum Chordata; class Mammalia; order Carnivora; family Mustelidae; genus Mustela; species Mustela nigripes. The sequence continues at coordinate 91,954,115 of NC_081561.1, forward strand.
ACATAAGCTACCCAGGGACAGCTTGTGCAGACCTTGTATCCCTGCACCATGTTTAATGGCTCCTTTTCTCATTTTCACAAGTGTCTTGTTTGGATGACAAATTATATGGTCACCCAGCATATATCTGATATAGAATCTGGGTGTCCCTCTGTTTGACGTTTTTTAAACTGACCCTGCCCTTAATATCTAACCATTTTAGGGGCACCTGGGTGGCTTAGTCAGTTAAGCATCTGACTTTGGCTCAGGTCATGATCTCAGGATTCTGGGATGGAGCCCGCTGTCCTGCTCCCCACTCAGTGGGGCGTCTGCCTGTTTCTGTCCTCTCCCCTTCCTTCTCTTTCTCCTCTCTCCTTCCCCTCCCCCTGCTTGTGTGCCTGCCTAGTGGGCACTCATGCATGGTCTCTCTCTCTCTCTCAAATAAATAAATAAAATCCTAAAAATTTTAAAATAAAATCTAACCAGTTTAGTCTGAGCCCCTGTCCTGAGTGGCTGCAGAAAGACCCTGCCTTTTGTTAGATCATTCCTCTCCTTGGTGTAAAGCCCATGGAGACCAAGGATGTGGCCTTTCCTTTCTCACTGCCTCTTCCTGAGGCCATATTTCTTACTGACCAAAAAGACCAAGTAAAATAATATCCCTAAGAACAAATGAAAAATTTAAATCAAAACATCACAAGGAAGGGAGAAAATTCAGAAAAACTAAAATGCAGAAATTAAAATATAAGGGTTAAACTATAAATGTAGTGAAAACAAGCTGTCACAAGAACCAGTGGTCACATTTAATTACAAAATAAAAATGAAAAGCTACCACATGTAAAAATAAAAACACAAACAGAGATTTAAAAATTTTCAACTAAACTGGAAATAAGCAAAAATTCAAAAGGATTAAAAAGCCAGAATGTTGGGGCGCCTGGGTGGCTCAGTGGGTTAAGCCGCTGCCTTCGGCTCAGGTCATGATCTCAGGGTCCTGGGATCGAGTCCCGCATCCTCTCTCTCCCTCTGCCTGCCTCTCTGCCTACTTGTGATCTCTGTCTGTCAAATAAATAAATAAAATCTTTAAAAAAAAAAAAGCCAGAATGTTTTTAAGGGAAATATAAAGGCACTCTAAGGAAAACCAGATAGAGGCTGAACACTTGAAGAACGAAGAACTAAAATAAGAATGGGGGATGTTAGATAAAACGAATAAAATGAGATAACATATGTAAAATGCTTTTCACAGTGAAGTGATGTTGACACAGTGCTCCATTAAACAAAATTTGTCTTTAATAAAGTTGGAAAACAAAAGACAAGTTGGGAAAGAGGGGAGGAGGGCATAAAGAGCCTCACTGAAAGCAAGCCGAGAGTCCCTGGCAAAATGTCTACTGAGACTTCCCAGTAGTTGACTTCCAGATAGCTGGGAGGTAGGAGGCAGAGGTAATACAAGGCCCTACTCTTTGCCCCGGACCCCTGTCCCCTTGCATGACTGTATGGCATCTATGACCCAGAGCTACCTGCGAAAGCCTCACCACAAACAATTTTGGGAAAGAGTCTCAGGTATCGTCACACATGCTCAGGGACCAGCTCTGTGCTCTGAAATCCAGAAAAATACCATGTTCAGGTATCTAAAAGCGTCTGGAAGAGACGCCTGGGTGGGGCTCAGTTGGTTAAAAGCGTCTGGCAAGTATTTGGGAATCCCCAACGTAAGCCAACAGATGGCTTTTTCCATTCTTACCTTTAGACGAAAAAATACATCCTAGGGTTGATGGTGTTCAATGCCTACTTGTGATCTCTGTCAAATAAATAAACAAAATCTTTTAAAAAAAGATACTGAAGCATTCAACTGATGTTGAAATAAAAAAGGTGTTAGAATGATGCTGGGAAGTGAAAGATTTCCGGTAAAGTGAAAGTAAAGATTCTCTTCAGGACAAGACACACCTTAGGAGGAGGCAGTTTCGGGGTCCAGACAATAATTTATATACCTATTTCAATTCAAGAAGACAGCAAGTATCCCCTCAGGAGATAGCCTTACCTAAGAGAAATAGGTAAATGATAAGAAATCAGGCCAAAGCTGGGGAATCAAAAAAGCGACTTCTCAGAAACACTGTAGAGCCCCTTCATGCTTTCCACACATACTGTAGGAGCTCTCTGGAATGCACTGGCTCAGGAATGCTTTGGCAGAAACCCTATTGGGATAACTGAGACTCTAAAACCAACTCTGTCTCAGATCACCCAGTTCAAGTGTACATTCAAGGAGTTGAGATAGGGCTTGAGAACTGGCATTTCCAACAAGTTCCCAGGTGTTCTGGACACTCTGAGAGCCACTGGCTTATATTTAAAGACATGTTCATGTTCCTTTTCTTTCTTTTTTTTTTTTTTTTAAGATTTTATTTATTTACTTGACAGACAGAGATCACAAGCAGGCAGAGAGAGAGGAAGGGAAGCAGGCTCCCTGCTGAGCGGAGAGCCTGATGCAGGGCTCCATCCCAGGACTCTGAGATCATGACCTGAGCCAAAGGCAGAGGCTTAAACTACTGAGCCACCCAGGTGCCCCTAACATGTTCATCTTCTTGCATAAGAAGCAGATTAGAGGTGTGTGGTTTCTGGTTGGCTGTGGCTCACTAAGGTCATAAGGGCAAGATCTCTTTCTCATTTACCCTTCTGACATCTTTGGGCATTCACTGACTATCCTAGGTTTGTCCCCTCATGGACACAGGACGGCTAACACAACTCCAATAATTTCACCTTCACACCATTTCAGTAAGGGCAAGGAGAAAAGGGGAAGGAAGAGCATAAGCTTTCACTTCCCCAGGCTCTGTTTTTTTTGTTTTTTGGTTTCTTTTTAATCCAGAAAGAACATCTTTTTCAGAACCCTCAACCAACTTCCCTTATCTCTCATTGGCCAGAACTGGATCATTTACCCGCTAACCCCCTATCCCTGTCATAAACTCATTACTGGCATAATGGGTGACATGATAATCACTGCCTTAGACCAACAATAATTCATCCCCTGGGTTAGGGGAGAGACATCTATCTTGCCTAAAATAAAAACGGGAATGGCCGTTCAGAAAGTAACAAGTATCCAGGCACCTGGGTGACTCAGTCGGTTGAATGTCAGATTCTTGATGTCTGACGCTCAGGTCATGATCTCATTGTCATGGTATCACCAGCCTCAGTCTCCAAGTTCAGCAGGGAGTCTGCTTGAGATTCTCTCTCCTTCTTCTGTCCCTCCCCCACTTCTCTTTTTCTGAAGTAAATAGATAAATAAATAAAATCTTAAAAAACAAAAACAAATATTGACTATCACCCCAACTGGAGCCTACCTCTAGCTAGCTGGCCAGCTAGATATTTTATATACATTAATTCACTGGATTCTCACATTTCTCTGAAGTAAACATTATTATTCTCATTTTGCAGGTGAGGAAACTGAGACTTGAGAAGGTTAAGTATTTTGCTCACACGGCTAGGAAAACTTTAGAATTTGAACTAGGTCTATTGATTTCACAGTCTAAATAATATCCTTACATTATGATTTCCTGATGTCTCTTGTTTTAGAGATAGCTCAGAGAAATCTTTGCTATCATAATGAGAGCCCTTGATTATGGTTAAAAAAAAAAAGGCTGATTTATATTCTGTTTACTATATAGGATGTATGTGCACTATATATCTCAAGATTTGATATAAAAATTTTAACCTATGAGTACTTAATTAGAAAATCCTGTCACCAAGAATAATATATTCCTAATGATATGACATAGCTTAATTTTTTTAAAGATTTTATTTATTTATTTGATAGAGTAGAGAGAGAGAGCACAAGTAAGCAGAGTGGCAGGCAGGGGCAAGAGAGAAGCAGGCTTTGTGCTGAGCAAGGAGCCCGAAGCAGGGCTCGATCCCAGGACCCTAAAATCATGACCATTCATCAGTCATCCCTTCTCTCTGGATGGCTCCCAATTCTGTTTTCTCATGCACATCTTCTGCCTGAAACCTGACCCACATCCCTGCTGTTCTGTTCCCAAACAGAACTCGCCTATTCTGTTTCAGGGGCCTTCACCGTAATATATTCCAATTAAGGTCTTCTTATGTTGCAATCGAGTAATGGTCTTATCACCTTCTATGGACCAGGAGTCTGCAAATCCTAAAATGTGCTAACACTGTCCTTCTTTAACCCTCTGCCAGTTGTCCACTAGCAAATACCCTACTCCCCCAGTCATCAGTTCTTCCTCCTCCTTACAAATCCATACCCTTTTCTCCCCTATGACCACCACCCGTCAGCTTAGCCCTCATGTTCTTTTACCTGGACCATGTACTTGTCCCTGTTCACTGGGTCCTTCCTTCTGCCTTAGAGATTGTCTAAAGCATACATTTGGGGGCACCTCGTGGCTCAGTGGGTTAAAGCCTCTGCCTTTGGCTCAGGTCATCATCCCAGGGTCCTCCTCCTCTCTCTCTCTGCCTGCCTCTCTACTTGTGATCTGTCAAATAAATAAATAAAAATCTCAATATATATATATATATATATTGAGATTTGTATATATATATATATATATATATATATATATATATATATATATGTGAAAACAAAATATATGCTCATAAATATATCATCCAAGCTAAAAACTAGCTGGTATGTATTGGTCATCTATAGCTACATAGAAATAACATAAAATTTATCAACTTAAAACAATAAATATTATCTTGTATAGTTGCTGAAGGTTGGAAAATCAGAGCTTGGCTGGTGGTTCCGGTTCTGGGTCTTCTTATAAGGTTGAAGTCAAGATGTTGGCCAGGGCTACAGTTATGAGAAGGTTTGACTGGGCAGGGGGATCCATTACCAAGCTTGTTCATACAGGACCTCATGATATGACATGCTTGCTGGCTGCTCTGCACCACATGTGTCTCTCAAAAGACTGCTCATTAAATGACTGTTGGTTTCTGCCAGAGGGAACGATCCAAGGGAGAGAAATCGAGACATTAGCAGCAATGATGACTGAGGTTGCATCTCACCTCTTCTGTTTTATTCTATTCATTAGAAATGGGTCATTGGATTCAGCCTACATTGCAAGGGAAGCTCCATCTCTTAAAGGAAGGAGTAGCAAAGCATTTGTGAACACATTTTTAAATCACCAAAAAAATGCATAAAGAATATCATGACTTAAATAAACACACGCGCACAGTGAAAAATACTTTAAACAGAGCAAAACATTTGCCTATAAGAAGTATGTCAAATGTAATTTCCTGAACATGAATCCATTTCAGTGTTGCAAAATTTGTCTTAATATTGTCACCTGCTTCCTAATATTGTCAGTTATAACAAATGTCGCTGCATAGTGCTTTTCACAGTTTGTTCCAATACTCAAGTGGATATTTGTCATGCCTTGCAGTTTCCAGATCTTTTGTACACCCTTCTGATGTTTGGGGAATGTCCTCCATTTTAAGGCCTGCTTCCTAAGGTAAAAGTCAGAACTTTGTATCCTAACCTCCCTGTGGCTAGGACCTCGAGATGGAACTTATGTTCCTTGATCCCAAGAGTCCCAGGAGGGATGTCAGTTTGGAAAAGGGCAGCATGGCCCAAAATCTGGCTTCCAGTAGGGAGGAGGGAAAGGACTCCAATGATGGACTCACATATGGACTCTTCATCTAGGGGTGCTACTTTCCCACATTGGCTTTATTCTCAGATAGCCTGTTTCTGTGTAATGCTCCTAGTGCTCTACTACACTATCCCAGTTTTTTAAATTAACTATTGTTTCATTTAAAAACAAACAAACAACCAAACACCTTAGTGGCACAAAGACACACAAAAACCTTAACATTTTTAATCTGTCCAGAGAGTCTGTGAGTTAGAAATTGGAAAAGGATACACTAGCTTATCCCTGCTCCATTATCTGGGGACTTAACTGGAAAGAGTCCAAGGCTGGGTCACTTCACAGTGACATGCTGAAATCAACTGAAGCTTCACTCATTTATATTTGCAGCAATTAATATTGACTGTTGTTTGGGGCTGTTGACCAGAAAGAGTACATGTGGTTACTTCGGCTCTGTCACAGTATGGTGGCTGGGTTCCCAGTGCAAGCATCCCAAGAGAACAAGGTGAATGAGCTCAGAGGTCACAGAGCGCTACTCCACCACAGACACAGGCTTCCCAGATTCAGTGAGGGAGAAGGGTACGGGTGTCAAAATCACAGTGCAGGAAGATGAAGATGAAGTCACATGTGGGGTGGGAGATATTGTTGTAGTCCTCTTCGGAAAATTACAGCCTGCCACACAGCAGACCGAAATTTTCTCTTCTCCAATAGCTCAGTAAACACTTGCTATACAGGGCTGTTTTCAAAAATTAAATTAGATAGTGTATGTAAAGAGCTTAGGGCAATGACTGCCACATAGTGAGCATTTAGTAGGCTCTTTTATTATTAGTGAGTTCTTAGTAGGTTCTTTTATTATTACCATCTTTCATATTCTGAAAGCCCAATTTTATGAAATCTGAAGCTTCTTGATGATTTGGTGCCTTAAGATGGAGATGGCAGAAGGAGAAGGTGATCTGGTGTCATCACCCCAGGGATGTTTCTAGACCCCGACACAATCTAAGTTCGCCTTCTTTTCTCGGCAGAGCGGGCTAGGTCTAAGGAACCTGCCCTTAGTTTTGGTCGGCATGCTGGTGCTCGGGTGGGCCAGGCCTCGAGCTCAGTTGGTGGCACACGGTTGAGGCTGGGAAGGTACAGGCCACTGGTTCCTCCCGGTGTTAGGCGGCCTAGTGAGGGGGGAGGTAATTCCACCGGCTGTTGCCCAGAGGAGCTGCCACGGCCCACGGGTGTTCTTAGAGCTTAGTGACAGCCTCCCAGGTCAGGGCAATATGCTCGAGGGTTACAGGAGTTTGTGAAAGTAGCAGGGCAGGGTCTCTTACAGCGTGACCCAGAGCCGGAAGAGCCCGTGGGCGGGGTCCCACCGAATAAGATGAATCTGTGCCGTCGCCAGCACCGCAGAAGTTCCCGGTCAAAGGCAGCCGCGGGCACTGGGCGTGGCTGCCAGGTCGCGCTCGGGCCCCCGGCTCCCCGACGCTGCGGAACCCCGAGGCGGTGGCTCTGGGGTACATTTGAGGTCCCGGGTGGTCGGGAATGCAATGGCAGTCCCGGGAAAGGAGGTGACAGGACAAACCGAGTCTCCTGGGCGCAGAATGGAGGGAGAGCATTGCCGGGCACCGAAGAGAACCTAAACTTCCAAGTGCACAGGTGGGTCGTGGGAACGAGGAGTGCCCTCCCTGACCCCGAGGCCGTGCCGCGGGTGTGGTGCCCGCAGCCAGCTGGGAGGGCCGCAGGTGCCACACTCCCTGCGTGTGGCGGGGCGCAGGACAGACAGGAATTTTACAAACTTCCTGCCTGTGTGAGGGGTGAAGAAGAAAAGCGGTTCTGTTGCCCATGCAACTCATTCCTTGAAGTTTATTCTATTTAGAATAAAACGAACGAAACTCCATCCTCTGGGCTCGGTCCCTGCACCACCCCCATTTCCGCGCGCTTCCCCAACGTGCTCCCAGGAATCCCGAAGTTTATGGGTGTGTTTGTTTCCCGCGCCCGCGCACCTCGAAACCGAAAGCACCACGGGCGGCGCCGGCGTCCCGCCCGCAGCGAGCCGCCGAGCGCCGCCGCCACCCGCGCGCCGAACTCGGCTGCAGTTGCCCTCGCTGCCGCGGCGGGCCGGGGGCAACAGTGAGCTGCGGCGGCGGCGGCGGGAAACGGAGGCTCCCGCGGGGAGGCCGCTCCAGCTCGGGACGGGAAAACCGGGGAAGCGGCAGCGAAAGATCCTCAGAAATTCTTGAGGGAGGGTGCGAGGACGATGGAATACAGCTTGTAGGAAGAGTGAAAAGCAGACCGTTCGCCTGTACCAGGATGGCCGAGTGGTTAAGGCGTTGGACTTAAGATCCAATGGACAATGTCCGCGTGGGTTCGAACCCCACTCCTGGTAGATGTTCGTTTTCTGCTTTTTTTTTTAACTTAACAATTTTATTTATTTATTAGACATAAATTTCACCCAGCACAGCACGTCTTGGGCCCAAGAATTCCGCCTTCTAGCTGGGAGAGACGCACCCTTCCCCACCCCTCCCCCCAACATACACGCCGCGCGGCTTCGTTTCCCGCGGGCGGGAGACGTCGCGCTGAGCGGGTTGGGCTAGGGCGGGCGGGCTAGGGGCTGGCGGGCGGCGGACGTGGGGGCCGCGGGCGGGGGGCGAGGGGGCCGTGGGCGGGGTACGGGGGCGGGGGGCCGCAGACAGGGGGCGGGGTCCGGCGGGCGGGGTCTGGCGGGCGGCGGGCCGGCCGGCGTCTCCCGCGTCCCGGCTGCGCGGCGCCCGCCGCGGGTGAGCAGAGCCGGGGTGGGGACTCCGCGATGCGGCGGGGCTCGGGTTCCGGCTGCCGAGCGAGAGCCGGCCGGGCCGGGCGGGCGCCTCTGCCGTGAAATCTTGGTTAGAAAGCTGCCCATGCAGAAAAGTCACAGATAGATCTCTGCCTTTTTCCTTTTCGCGAAATTAATTGTATGCACGTAGCTCTTCCTCGCGGAGACAGTGTGCATCACAGCTCTAAAATCTGAGGAGTCTAACTTGCATTCGGCTTAGAATTTTTAAATACCAACGGCATGGTCTAGCTGTTTGTTAGTTGTTTTTTTTTTTTTCTTTAAACTTGTTAAATATGAAAGTAATCTCAAACCCAGAGAAAAAGTTAAACAACTACAGTGCAAAGAACACTTAAGATCATTTGACAGTAAGGTACTGACTAGATGCTCCAAAACAGCCATTAAAATCAGGAAATTAACATTGATAATTTACTACATCTAGTGCCCAAACCGCGTTCAATCACCGGTTGTCTTTTGTAGTAAAAAGCTCCTGTTTAAAAATGTATTGCATTTCCTTGTCACATCTCCTTAGGCTTCCTCAGTGTGTAACAATTCCTCGGTGTCTCCTGACTTTCATGGTCTTGACACTTATAAAGACGACAGGCCAGTCATTTTGTAGAATGTCCCTTTGTCAACTTGGATTTGTCTCATTAGATTTAGGTTGTACTTCGGTAGCAAGGGTATCACAGAAGTACCACCTTGCATCCTCTAGGTGGAGTGATTTTGAGGTGTCCTATTAACTGAACTTAATTCACTTGATTAAGACTCTCCCAACCTTCACCACTATAAATTCACTCTTCTTCCCTTTGTGATTAATACATATTTGGGGGAAGTGCTTTGAAGCTATATAAATATACTATTACTCATCAAACTTCTCATTTTGTTCAGTTATTTATAGAATCTTAAGTAATCTAAATATGCACTTATGGTATCCTATTTGAATAAATGGTTACAATCCATTCTATATTTGTTTGATGCTCAAAGTGTCCCACACTTGGCCATGGGGAATCCATTCAAGCCAACTTTTGACATGTCTCCATCATTCTTTTGCACTTCCTTACCTCCTAGTCCAAGATATTCCATGCTTACCTTGTATTTTCAGCCCTAGACTATGCCATTTTCAAAAGATTCCTGGTTCTGTTTCACAGAGAATGGTAATTAGAAACCATTCTTTTGATGTGTTACTGTTCCTAGGTCCTCTGAGTGGGCAGAATTAGGGGTGTGTGTGTGTGTGTACACATTTATATTTATCTACTCTCTACTTATATTTATATTCAGGAGTTTATAGCATCACCTCCAATTCTGATGCAACACTACAGATTTTGGTTTAGTTTTTCTACCCATATTTCTAATTCCCTAAACTTGACAAGGTAAAATTTACCTTGCTTGAGCCTATCTAATGGCTTTGGAATTGAATAGTTCAAGAAGGGAAGGGAAGAGGAAAAGAAAGAGGGTCTAAGTAGTTTGGAAATGAGTGACCTGTCAGCATCTGAGAAATGGCTCTGAGCACTGGCTCTGAGCCGGTCACTGTTAGGCACGTGGGCGTGCAGATCAATAACCCAGCATCTGTCTCACAGAGCTCAGTTAGTGAGGGATAGATTTTAATGAATCACATTTATAATGACAAAATACGAATTATGTCCAAGATGTTAAAGGAGCAGCGTGAGAAGCCCTCACTCTTTCCCAGAGTGCCAGCTTTATTTGGGAACCAAAGGAAGAGAAGTAGTGCTCTGGGAAGGGAGGAAGAGAGGTATAGGTGGAGTAAGCTGTCCTGAAACATTGCTAAGTATGGTCTCTGAAGTCCACTAAAGAATTTGAAACAAGAAGCAACCTTATTAGTGTTGCATTTAGAAGGTTCTCTAATGACTACAAACTCTTGGTCTGTCTATACAGGTTTTGAAGAAGGGGGCATATTGAATTGGGAGGAAATATTTTTGGGTGAAGATTATTTAATTCAGTCCATATCCAGTTCAGCTGAGCTCACTGTCCCTCTCCCTTTCCCCTTGAACGCCAAGCAAGAGTAAAAAACAGCATATTGATGTGAAGCCTTTCCAGCCTGAGCACTGGTGCTTGTGCTAATTTAAGTGTTCCTATTACTATGTTCAAATGCAAATATGGACCAGTACTACCAAGAATAGGCAAGGAATAATGTAGAGTTTTACTTTGTTTCTTTGAAACTGTATTGTAAATCAAGCTTGTAGTCTGTATTCACCAGTTACTGTGCAATAGCAGAGATGGTAAAAAACTCATGAGTATACTTCTTAAAATTGCTGAAATTCTGTCGGATTACTCTGAGATGCCACAAAGAGAGATCAAATGATGTCTGAAGACTGCTGGTCTAGAAACAAGAGGATCTATTAAATAGATCTTACAGCACTGAATCAGAGGTTTTGTATTGATTAGTATGTAGGGCCTACTTACCCACAATCTTTGCATGCCAATTTAGGTGGACTCTTTTGCTTTACTATTTCCCTCTCTGCATAATGTTTTATTACTGGTTTCCTCTGATTAATAGGATTCTCTAACTGAATTTTTATTTATTTCAGCAAACATGAAGAATACAATTTAATTTATAAATGTTCAAATCACTTGGTGACTCGGTAGAAAGAACCCAGGCTTTGGGGTAAGACAGGTTTACCAGGTAACTAATCTACCTTTACTCATTCGCAGATAGGAAAATAATACTTACCCCACTGAGTGGTTGAAAGGCTAAATGAACTATAATAAAGCCTTCTTAGTGATAATAATAATAAGCATTATTACTAATATTATTAATATTAATGAATATTGTTCTCATAATAATGCCTTCTCACAGAGGTAGGTATTTCATACCTCTCAGTTCTCTTCCTTTTCTGGAGCCATTCTTTGTGGGAGTACAAAAGAACCACACTGTGCAAGTGGGAAGAAATCTTACCTTGTATGTAAAGGCCACTTTACAATTTTTCAAAAAAATTTTATATTCACGATCTTCCTAGACAGACAAGTTCCTACAAGACTCATTGTACCTAGGTGGTAGATACAATTATACACCATCTTCTTCAACACACGTGAAACGTAATGTTTTCTTTCACTCAAGATTATAGAGAGAGACCTAGAGAAGACCAATAGTTCTTAAAAATTGAAATCCTGTCCTAAAATGTAGAAACATTTTTACTTTCCCATGAAAAGTAGGCCTATTATATTGACTCATTATTTTTAAAGATTCGTAAAAGATTTTGAATTTAAATTTGAATCATTTGTGGGTGTACCACCACTAAGCTTAGACTGATTTTTCCAATAATTATTTTAACAATAAGAAATTAGATCACTACTTAATTTGAATTACAAATTAGGAGTATAGATTTGTAAGCATTCTCTTCGTGGGTTTGAAAGAGTTGTAAGTTATTCAGAATTGTTTGATTCTTTTAGGCTGGGCTTCCTTACATAGAACTGTTGAAGACTGTTTCCAATACATTTAAACAGTGACACCTACTGGCTAATTGGAGACAAATTGTGGTGTTAAATTCTGTCTGCTTAATACTGACTATAAAATCCTGATAGATTGTTGTTCCACACTCACTATGTTTAGGAGCACATTAAGGCTATTATCCTATCCAGCCAGTATTTTGACTTTCTTTTTTCTCTTTCAATTACTGGTGATAAATCTGCCGTTGAAAAGATTCCCAAATCACTGACCCAATTTGCACAAGCCCTTATTTTAATTGTATGAACAGGGCCTTCATCTCATCATATCCATCATCTTTGTTTTAATATATTTTTTCAAACTCAGGAACTATGAGATTGAAGATGAATAGAGATTTGGGTTAGCCACTGATTTTAAAACACAGAAGCCATGCCCAATTTGGGAAATCCCGAGCAAGAAGTTTTCTTTGTCCTCTGTACCAAGTTGGAATTTGGAGATCTTCATTATCCTTTTTGTGTTACATCTTGCTTTTAGGTACCATTGCATCTAATTAGTGAAAAACTTGGACACACATTGCACATTGGTTAATTGTTCAAATGAGATAAATGGTAATGCTTCCAGCTTTCAAGAGTCTGTTCACAGAGTGCCTCAGTGGCTCAGTGGGTTGAAGCCTCTGCCTTCCGCTCAGGTCATGATCCCAGGGTCCTGGAATCGAGTTCTGCATTGGGCTCTCTGCTCAGTGGGAAGCCTGCTTCCCCCTCTCTCTCTGCCCATCTCTCTGCCTGCTTGTGATCTCTCTCTGTCAAATGAATAAATAAAATCTTAAAAAAAAAAAAAGTCTGTTCAGATACAAAGGTACCGTGTATTGGACAAAGAACATAATTCCAGGTTCCTTGCATCTACACCACTGCTGGAGAGAAGGCCACAGTGAACCACATGGTTTGTTTGTGAACTACTTGATTTCATTTTCATGTGGATAGATTTTTATGTCTCTGAACCACTTATTGGAATACATGGCAGAGAGGGAGTGAGTGTACTGGGAACTTACTGGGAAGCTGTGCCTAGCAGATTGTCTCCAGCACATCATATGCATTGTAGAAATGTCTGTGGAATGAATGAACAGCCTTGAAGTTCACTGAGTGCACGTTACAGTTCATCTATTTATTGTACACATATTAATTCTCATTTAGGATGTGTGTTTTAAGATGTACCCTGGATTTGTTTTAATCAAGTAAGATCAAGTAAGATACGCAGACACAGACATGACTGTCATAAAGGAATAGTTTTCTATAGTCACAAATCCCTAGAAACCAGAGTCATGGCATCCATGGAAGGGCACATGAGGAAACAAGGGGAAAGGATGGGTAAAACCTTTACTGTGGTTTTCACAGGAAGGAATGGGTGAGGCTGGGTAAGCAGGCTTAGGATTTGGTAGTTTGAATAACATCAGAACGCTCTGGAGTGTAGGGAATATTCTGAGGTGTCTGGCATCTCGAGGAATTAGCTAACGCTGACAGAGGCAGTACCTCCCTGACCAGCAAGGGCCCAGATGCCAGAGTGCCAGAAATAGAGAACACAGGGAAATATAGTTAATTTGGTATGGGCTCAGACATTCTCACATTCCTTTTTCTTCTTCTTCTCCTTCTTCTTTTGCAGCTAGGGGGCGCCTTATCTGATTGGAAGAATCAGGATCAAGAAGCCCAAGGAGGCAAACACCTAAGTGGTCTTTGAATCATTTCCTTCTGGGTAGGCTATACATGGTACTTGCGCAATTCACACCTCAAATTTATCTTTGGGGTTAGATTGTCTTCTCGGTCATTTTATTCGTGTCTATAGTATAGTGATGCTCACAAGTGACTGAAAAAGGTAATTTTTAAAATTGCTTGAAAAGATGGACCATTAAGAAGCGTGTTGAATATATCCTTTGTACATGAACGCAGAAGTATGTGTCCTTGTGAAATACACAGCATGGGTCCTAAGAGGCAATACAGAACAGTGACAGAAGTTAGCCTGCCCAAATTTCAGTCCCATCTCCAACCCTGATTAGCCATGTGGCTTTGGATGGGTTAATCAGCTTCACCAAGTCTTTATTTTCTCATTTATAAAAAGAGGATGATAATAGAAGCACCTGTGAAATGATTTCTTGTGAGAGTGCTGTTGATAAAGTGTTTAGAAATTGCCTGGCATTTGGATGATCAGTAGATTAAACTATGGCTATCCTTTAGTGATCCTTACAAAGTGGATCTATAGATTGACTATAAGACCAGTTTTGCTACAGAGGTAAAAGTTATTCATGGAATTGATTCTGCTGTTGGTTATGTATTATATTTGCTATAGCAGTTGCATTAAAGTGAGATCGATTTTTTAAAAAAATTTTTTTAAGTGAGATCTTTAGCAAAAGATAAAGTTTTTAAAAAGAAGGTTTTACTTATTTACTTATTTATTTGACAGAGAGAGCAGGAGCAGGGGGAAGGGGCAGAGGGAGAGAGAGCAGCAGACTCCCCTTTGAGCAGAGAGCCTGATGTGGGGCTTGAACCTAGGATCCTGGGATCATGACCTGAGCTGAAGGCAAATGCTTAACCGACTGAGCCACCCAGGTACCCCCAATTTTTATTTTTAATTTTTTTCTTGAGAGAGAGAGAGAGTGCAGGCACAGGTACACGGTGGGGTGGGACAGAGTGAAGGGAGGGAGACAATCCTCAGCAGGGCATGGACCTCCAAGCTGGGCATGGAGTCTGACTCAGGGCTTGATCTCACAACCCTGAGATCACGACCTGAGCCCAAATCAAGAGTCGGACACTTAACCAATTGCAACACCCAGGCACATCAAAGGACACTATTTTTAAAAGACATGACATTTGGAAGAGAGGCATACATTGCATTTTTCTGATTTGTTCATGAAACCTTTTCCCGTTTAAAAGTCCTTAAATGCCTAATTTTCCATCAACAATCTTTTCTTAAATAAAGCGGGTAATTCCTTGAATAATTTTTATGTTCAAAAAATAGCACAGAGTTCTAAACTCTTAACTTCTCAAACTCAAGATAAGTGAGCTTATTGTTTTCCCCTGGGTGTCTCACCCACTGGGTTAGTCACAAACAGCTATATTAAGGATGTTGTTCACATTTTTTAAACGCTAGCATTCTGGCCCACCCAGTTCTGTTCTGATTTTAAATGCAACCTGACTTAATTTTTTTTTAACTTCACATAAAGAAAAATAAAAGACCCCTATGACTTGGAAGATGTTTAAAGATTTTTTAAAAATTTATTTGACAGACAGAGAACACAAGTAGGCAGAGAGGAAGGCAGAGAGCCCAATGTGGGGCTTGAGCCCAGGACCCCAGGACCCCAGGACCATGACCTGAGCTGAAGGCAGAGGCTTAATCCACTGAGCCACTCAGGTGTCCCTGGAATATGTTTAGAATAATATGTAGTGCCACGCTTTTAAGTGTAGACTGGCATTAAACTTCATAGATTGTATGAAGTGTATGTACACTTCACAGATTGTAGACTGGCATTAGAGTCTGTGATTATGCAGAAGAGCCCCTCTACTATGACTTAGTGCAATGCCTAATTCTATTAGAGCTCTACAAAGAACAATGTGTAGAAGGAAACATAGAACCAAAATGAAATTTTAATGTGGCTTCATGAGTTGCAATGACCTTGGTAATATACTAATTGAATCAATTAGTCCATTTCTTTAATGCTGATTTTAGTCTCCCATGAAGAATCCTCAGACCAAGGGAAGGTAAGGATGAACTTGGATAATTCTAGGTGGAGAAGCCCCTTAGGTAAATCTGGAGTGAAGAGGATATTTTCCACTGGATTTCTATATTTTGCTTTTACTTCTCTGCACCATAAACCAGTCTAATGCCTGCTTAGAAAACACACAGCTATAGCTACCTTTTGCCCATGCTTTCCTAATATCTAGGAAAGTCTTGTAGAGAAACACCAGTCCGAAAGGTGGGCAACCTTGTAGTTCCAGCTGAACAATCCATTCATTCATCCATTGACTCATTCATTCATTCAGTATTTTTTAAGTGACTAGAATGGGCAATGACATGTTGGTTGCTCAAATATGGCAATAAATAAGAAAGACCAGGTCTCGTCCTCATAGATCTTACATTTAGGGGATATAGGCACTAAACAACTAATCATAATGTTTTTTCTTTCCCAGTCATAGTTTTCTTCTAGACGTGTGGGCATAGTTTGGAGCAGGAGAGGAGAAGCAGAGGCCATTCACAGAACAGGTAGACACACAACAGGTAGAATGGAAATGGACAGTAGCTCTCTACCCATCACCAGGAGAGAGACTGAATTCAGCCCACAGAGAGAACAAGTGAGAGAAAGAGGGAGAGAAGGAGGGAAGAGAAGAGGGGAGGAAGAAAAAAAGAGAGAGGAAGAGAGAGGGGGAGGGACAGACAGACACCCAAGGCCTCACCCAAATTCCTGGAGTGGTTTTCCAGTCAGCTCCAAGACTGTGAATTCCTCCTTTGTGTGTGGCTTCTTAAAAGAGGCCTGACCTGAGTAACATAGCTTTTAAGTATTGGCATGAAGTCGAGTATCTTCTTGAATAGCAAAAGAGTTTAAAAAAACAAAAAACAAAAACTCTGTAATATTTCAGAAGAAGGACATGTGATGGCTTCATGAGATTTAATCATGGGCTTGTTGGGTGTTAGGGTTGGAAGGGATTTACTTAGACAAAGCTTCCAATAAAACAGAAATAACCCGCTGACCACTCCTGGCAGAGCTAAACTAATCTCTAAACTAGTGGTCATTCATAGTGATAGCACTGATGTTGGGGAGCGTTCCGGAGGAAGGCAGGAGCACTTTGGCCTTGTCGTAATTGGAGGGTGGTTACTGCCGTGAGGAAGGGGCCCAGGATAATGGGCGTGCTGCAGTGTCGGGGAGTGCCACATAATCCAGGGTGACCCTTCCTCCTGGAAGCATTTGGATTGTGCAGAGAAATATCCCTGTGGGTTAAAAGCCTATTTGTCTGAACCCACCACCTCACCGCACTTTCCACGTTAAACACAAGACGTTTTTGCGCACTTTAGGCATGCAGTGAATTTTCCAAGTATACACGTATACAACTACCATGTAAATCAAGGAAACATTGTACTTCACTTTATTTAGAATTCCATCAAGAGCTGGTTTCCGTGTTAGAAAATACGCCACTCGATTGCTTGGAGCACTGGGTGTGGTGCAAAAATAATGAATACTGTTATGCTGAAAATGAATAAAAAATAAATTAAAAAGAAAGAAAGAAAGAAAATCGCCACTCACAGCAGCAGTGCTATTTGAGTATTTGGCATCTGACTCACTGGTCCAACAGACATGCCTACGATTTTTGCTGTTGTGCTGGTGATGATGTGATGGGCTCACTCTGCCTTCTATGGTGTGGTCATGCTCTAGCACCTACATGCTGAGATACCCTGTAAAACCCGATGTCTTCGACCTCCTCACTCATAAAGCTGGGCTTTTCATCCGACTTTGGCTCATTTGTGCTTTTGCTGACATAGACGCAGCCTGCCAGCTCGTGCCTCTTGAAACGTCTGCTCCCCACATTCTCCTGAGGCCAAGTAGGCAGGATTACATCACCCTAATCTCCTTGCAGCAGTTGACTAAGCCAGGGGTGGGCACCTGACTCAACGGGGCCAATTACGTTCTCTCTCAACCATTTGTAAGGATACGGAAGGTCATTTTCTGCTCTGTGCCCAGAGAAGCAAGGCAAGCCCATGTGCGGAGGGAGATGGATGAAGCAAATGCAGAGAAAAGCGGGGATGAGTGACCATGTGGCCAAAGAGGGAAAAAGACACCAGTCAGCAGCTGCTTTGGTCCTCAGTACATTTCCTTTTTTAAAAAAAATTATTTATTTGAGAGGGTGGGTGAAAGAGCACCAGCAGGGGGAGCAGAGGAGAAGCAGGCCCCCTGTAGAGCAGGGACCCCGATGTGGGACTTGATCCCAGGATCCCAGGACCCCGGCATCATGACCTGAGCTGAAGACAGACACCTAACCATCTGAGCCACCCAGGCGCCCTCTCAGTGGCATTTCGTAATGCAAGTGTCTTGACTTCAGGAAGCTTTGCTGAGGGCTCTGCTGCTTGTAATTGTGATCCATGGTCCTGACAGAAAAGGTCGCTGTTGACCTGGCCAGATGGGTGCGCCAACTCTTCAAGACCTGAGAGTCAGGTAGAATGAGTCTTGAGCTACTCTGAGGTTTAAATTTCTCCTTAATACTTTGCTAGGTCCTGTGTCTTGGCCAAACTTATGTAACTGACTTTTTAAAAATCTTTCTTTGAAATTATTTAAAATTTCTGAAAAGCCGTAGGAACAGTGCACCCTTGACTCTGATTCCCCATTTGTTAACATTTTACTGCATTTGTTTCATCCTTTTCCCATTCTTACTCTCTCTAATTTGCTAAATCCTTTGAGAGTAAATTATAGATATGACAGACACCCATTACTCCTATATGTTTCCCAAAACACAAGGATACTCTCCTATATTACTACTAGAATCATCAAAATTAGGATGCTGATAATATAATATTACCATCCAATACATAAATCCCATTCAAATTGTGTTGATTTCCTCAACAGTATCCTTAACAAACACCTTTTCCTTTTTGGTTCATGTCTCTAGTCTAGGCTCTTCTGTCTGGAATAGTTCTTCATTCCTCTTTTCACCTTTGTGACCTTGACTCTTTTGAAGATACAGATCAGTTATTTTGATATTGATATATTTTGAATTTCCCCCAATTTATATTTGTCTTCCATTTCCTCATGATTAAATCCCAGTTGTTAACTTTTGACAGGAATGCTGTGAACATGATGCCATGTCCTTCTTAGTTTATCATATCAGGAGGCACATGATGTCAGTTTGTCCTATTTCTGGTGATACTGACTTTTAAACTTAGATAAAACGATACTGGACAGGTTTCTCTACTGTGAAATTAATTACTAAGTATTTTGTACTTCTACCTACTAATATTAACTTCCATTGATGATTTTTATCTGAATCAATTATTACTGTGGCTTTTGCCAAATGGTGATTTTTTTCCTATGTCCATAATTCCTTCTACATTTCTTAGTTGGATTTCTACTATAATATAGACTTTCCTCCCTCAGGTATTAATTCAGTTACTCGATATAAGCACGTGGATTCCTAATTATTCAGTTGGTTATAATCCATAAAACATTAAAATTTGGCTGTTCAGATTTTTCCAGATATGGCCAATGGAACCCCTTTCAGGCCGGTCATCTCTTCTCCCTCTCTCCATACATACCAGCCAAGAGGGTCCCGTACACTTCCTCTGCTCATGCTGGCCTGATACACTCTCTGACCTTGCACCATACCCATAAGCCAGGTAGCTATGAATCTAGATGCTGAACTCTTACTCAACTTTCTTTTTTTTTTCTTTTTAAGATTTTTATTTATTTATTTAAGAGATAGACAAAGATAGTGACAGAGAGCACATGAGCAGGGAAGCGAGGGAGAAGGAAGCAGGCTCCCCACTGAGTAGGGAGCCTGACATGGGGCTCCATCCCAGGACCTTGGGATCATGACCTGAGCCAAAGGAAGATGCTTAACTGACTGAACCACCCAGGTGCCCCTCTACACAGCTTTTAATAGGTTATTGAGATCATTTTTGAATTTTGATTCT
Organism: Mustela nigripes; assembly: GCF_022355385.1. NCBI lineage: Eukaryota > Metazoa > Chordata > Mammalia > Carnivora > Mustelidae > Mustela > Mustela nigripes. The sequence continues at coordinate 91,973,526 of NC_081561.1, forward strand.
GTCATTTATACATTTGCTGTTCCTCCCACTTTAAAGTTACCCAAGCTTTTTTTTTTTTTTTAATTTTTTTTTTAAATTTATTTATTTATTCGACACACAGAGAGAGATCGTAAGTAGGAAGAGAAGCAGGCAGAGAGAGAGGGGGAAGCAGGCTCCCCACTGTGCAGAGAGCCTGATGTGGGGCTTGATCCCAGGACCCTGAGATCGTGACCTGAGCTGAAGGCAGAGGCTTTAACCCACTGAGCCACCCAGGCACCCCCACCCAAGCTTTTAATACATTTTTATTCATGTTGTTGATAAAATATTGAATTCAATAGGGTTCAAAACTTTCCTGGTGTCAGAGATACTTTTTCCCCAGTGGAATTGATACTACGTTGCCCATTTGATATATAGATTGAAACCTAATTTAGAAAAGCAGATGTGAGTCTCTTTGATTAAGAGCAAAGCATTTCAGGGAGCCTGGGTGGCTCAGCTGGTTGAGCGGCTGCCTTCAGCTCGGGCTGTGATCCCAGGTTCCTGGGGTTGAACCCCGCATGGGGCTCGCTGCTCAGCGGGGAGTTTGCTTCTCCCTCTCCCTCCGCCTGCCGCTCTTCCTACTTGTACTCTGTATCCCTCTGTCAAATAAATAAATAAAAATCTTAAAAAAGAAAGAGCAAAGCATTTCTAAAGCCCAATTATGAAATGAAATTATTTGTACATGTGACATATTTACCCAACATTATTTTATCTCTTAGAACATCAATATTTCAAATATTATGGGTTTCTGTGCAGCTATTTTAGTTCAGGGAAATTTAAGAATTTTTTTGTTGTTGTTTCCTTTTTTTTTTTTTTTTAACCCCTTTAATCTAAGGCTCACTACAGTTTAGAAAGCCATGAAAGGTATACCCACCAAATGAAGATGGCTTTGCTGGAAAAAAAGAAGAGCAAACAACCCCAAATCTCTTTAAGTACTAGGAATGGTCCATTGAGGCTGTTTTTGCTGGATTTGGTGAATGTTGTGTGCAAAGATCACATTCTTGTGGTTGTGGTCATGTTGAAGGGAAAGGAAGAAGAAATATTCTGAACAAAGGAAGATTTTAAATTCACTAGGAGGGAGAAAAATCCCCATAGAGGGATTTTTACAGAGGAGTCTGTAAGTTCAAGAGAAGTGGTGGGAGTCCTCATTTCAATGTTGAGAGATAGAACCACACAAAATAACAGAGGCACTTGTGTGGGGAACAATCCTGAGCTGGCGGCTGCTCGGATTACGGCTCCACAGCTTTCTAATCTTCTGGGATAAGGTCTCCCTACCTACCACGTCTCAGGAAAATGGCCCCTGGGCCCCGAAGTCCATGTGTCCTGTGATGCACCTGAAGCTGAGTGAGGCTGTGGACCCTTGAAAAGAACCCTGCAAGCTCACTGATTTTTTCCATACAAATATCTTCTTTCGCTACAGAATCTTCATGAAGAAGCAGAATTTCCATCACCTGTTGTCATCAAATAAATCTAGATATTTTCTCCTGGTTTCATTCATTGTTAGAATGCAATATTGTGGAGATTTCTGGTTGCCCACCTCCCCCTCATCTATTGTCCACTTCGTCTAAGGCAACTGAAGCATAGTGTTTGACAGAGACACGGAGCTGCCTGGAATAAAGACCACATTGGACAGCTTTTCTCTTAGCTACAAGCAGCAACGTGGGTAAGATTTGGCCAGTGAAAACATCCATCAAGAAAACATCCTTGAAGGACTGTGTGAGTATGCCCTTTGCTCCTGAGAACATGGATATGATGACAGTCACACTGGACCACAAGGAAGAAGGTCACAGCCTGGGGTTAGGAGAAAAGAAAGCTAAAGAGAGCTTTTTCCTGAGGTCTTACCTTAGTAAAGCAAAAGCAGCATCACAGCTCACGACGACTGAACTTCAGATGTCCATGAAGAGTGGAATAAACTGTTATTTGGGGAATCCAGTTTCTTTTATCTGCAGCCACTCATTCTACCTGAAAGAAGCACAAATCAGTATAAATATTAATATTAGTATAAGAAATACAAAAAGAAGTCACTGACCATTGCTCTAAACTGACACTTAAGCTTTTTCCTTTTGTCCCATGTCCTCTCACTCTTGCCCTGAAATATTGACATCTAATTTAAGGGAATTCTCAAATTTGAAAAGAAAAAAATGGTCACATGCTTAATTTTTTAAAAAATTCTAAGTGAAATTACAGCCAATGATACCAAGATTAAGATGTCAGACAAAGCAGACAGCACCTCTACATACTTGTTTTCCTTCTTTTTAAGTTTCTTTAGGACACTAAAGGAACAACAGAGTTTCTGAAATTGAAGGCTCTGGTACCATTTATGTGTTCCTCCTCTCTGAATCCCTCCAAGAATGGAGGGATGCCTCCCCAAGAATGCTCAGATATATGAGATTAAAACTTAGGAGAGAGATGGGTGGCTCAGTTGACTGAGCATCTGACTCTAGGTTTCAGCTCAGGCCATGATCACATGGGGTGTGAGATCAAGCCCCACATTGGGCTTTGCACTCAACTCAGAGTCAACTCAGGGATTCTTTCCTTCTTTCTCTCCTTCCTCCTCCTCCTCACCCCATCCCCCACCCCCCCCCCCCCACTCTCTCTCTCTCTCTCTCTAAATGTCTAAAATAAATAAATCTTTTAAAAAAATCTCAAGAGAGAGATAGGCTAGAGATATAAGATGGGATTCATCAACCTAAAGATGACAAAGCAAAGGAATAAATAAAAAATACACAGGAATAAGGAGATGAGTAAGAAGAGAGTCCTTGATGGATTTCTACAGAAAATTCACATTTATAAAATGCATAGAGAAAGAGATCTTCCTTATGAAGACTGTGAGGGAGTGGTCAGAGATGCTGAAGAAAACCAAAACAGAACATTATCAATGTCTTCTATTGATCAGCTGGTAAACAGCATCAACTTTCTGTGATCTGGAAAGTAAGACATGAATTGATAGAGGGTCACTTGGATCTAGCAACTAGCAGGTCATCAGTGATGGCAGTTTCAGGTGGTAGGAATGGGGCATGGGGAGGCGTTCAGGCAAGTAAGTGATGGGGCAGGGTGAGCTTCTGTGAACAGAGGGATCCAAGACTATTTCTAGAATGCAAACTATTGGGCTGCTTTTTGTTTGCATTCAATTGCGAAGTCAGTTAAAAAGTCAGTTGTTTGGCAGAGTAGACCTTCCAAGTCCCTTGAAGCAAATTAGTATTTGTGTGCAAACCCCGTCTGTGGTAAAAAGAAAGAGAAAACAGTAAAGCAGCCTTTCTTGGAGGGCAGAATCTCCTCTGTGACCCCGCAGTCCTGCCAAAGTGCCTCTCGCGGGCATCTGGAGAGGGAATGGAAGCCCCCACTTGCTTGAATTGTCACATTAGCCTTGAAAGGCATTAGACATCTAAGCAACAGCTCTACTGCATCCAGAATTAAGCCATTGCCACACAGAGGGAGGCTGAAAGGTTAGAAGGAAGAAATCCAGACAAAGAGCCTGAGAAACTGACCTGTCTAGAATTTCAGGGGCTAGAATTAGGATGGAAATTTGGAACTTGGAAAACTTTCTGGTTTTTCCCACTGTTTCTATTTTCTGTAATTATTTCCTTTTTGTAAAAGCTTGGTATTTTGTAAAGTTCTCTAATCACATAAAGACAGTTTCTTCTTACTATCTCTGTTTTCAGTGCTTTGTGTTATCGTGTGCTAAATATATTTCACCATTTTATTTACTTTGGGCTGAAGTGCTGACACCATTATGTGACTTTTCCACATCCAACTCCGAGCTGCACATTTCAAAGCTAAATCACTGTAATTATTTGTCCTCCTGAAAAGCAGCAGGAGGTGTAAAAGCCAAACTAATATGCACCTTTAGCCCATTTGAATGAGTCTTTGAAAACCAGTTACTCAGAACTCTTAACTTTGACTCTGCATTTCTAGATCCCCTAATCGTATGAGATAATTGAGGTTGTGGAAATTTTACTTATTTTCCATAGACTCCCAACCATGGCTACATATTTATTAGGATTCTTATTGAGTCCTACAGGGTCGGTCCTCAGGGTTGGTTAGCGCACCAACAACCTCAGAAAGAACCTGAAAACTAGAGGTTTGGAATTCTGAGTGAGCACTTTGAAGCCAGGACTCAAGAAGCTTTTATGTGGTTGCTTTGGTTTATTTTTAGAAGGCAGTTCTAGTCTCACTAGCACTTTTCTTAGGTAACTTAAAATGCAATCATTATCACAAATTTGAATCCCCTTCCCTTCTTGATGGCAGAAAATGAAGTTTGCTAAAATTTATTTCCTATTCCAGTCTGAGGTAGAAAGAGAAGTTTTTTGAAAAATTCTTTCTTTAAGTGAATCGACAAAAAATTGCTCACATTTTAACTTGACCTGACTTTGAAAAGATAATATGCATAAAGGCAATCACTATTTTTATTCAGGAAATGTACTATCAGGGCCTTCATGTCAAATATAACCTCTTACCCCAACTGATTTTCCAAGTTCTACTAATTTTTTTTTTTCCCCCTGCTGCACAAATTTCTTGGTTCATTGTTGGAGAGTTCCTCCCAGGTTTTGGGGAAAAACCTTGGTTGGTCAGAAGTGGTTCCTGGTTTCCTTCTCTCTACTCCTGCCTTTTTTATTTTAAACACTTTCAAAATGCAATCTCTTAATCACATGCTATACAAGGAAATCTTGATGGAAAATACTAGGGTTTAAAATTTCTCACATAAGCAAATTTTTTTAGATGATGGAAGCTAATCATAAGCAGAAGCCAAGAATATAATTTGCAGAATTCCAATTTGTTGAAGGCTAGTTTTCCAAAAACTGATTTATAGACTATTCTGATATATCACATTTATGTGAATATTATAAAATATTTAAAATTTTTAATTTCTCAAAATATGTTCTGTGGGAATCCATCATACTTTTTCCCTTAACATACAGGATAATTTTAGGTAAATTCTGATTCATTTTAGATGGTTTTAAACTTGAAACAAAGGCCCTTTGGGTGGATCAGTTGGTTGGGTGACTGCCTTGGGCTCAGGTCATGATCCCGGAGTCCCGTGTTGGGCTCCCAGCTCCAATGGGAGTCTTCTTCTCTGACCTTCTCCCCTCTCATGCTCTCTCACTCTCTCTCTCTCAAATAAATAAAGAAAATCTTAAAAAAAAAAACCTGGAAATAAAAATTTAAGGCTGATAGAGATGTGACAATATTTCTGTTAAAGCTTATAAATATGTCAGAAATAGCAATAAATCTGCTAAGTTGTTTGTACAGTAGGTTTGCTTGATGCTAACTTAATGTGTGGTGACTAGATTAAGAGATGTCTACCTTGCATAGTGCAGTGTGTACACAGCATATGTCTAGGGAATACTGGACTATGTTGAGAATGGGTCCACTCACAGCTGTACAGCACAGAGACCCAAGATTTAAGATAGATCATAAGATGTCTGGCCCCAGCTAAGCAGCATGTTGGGAGCTCCATGAACCAGACCAACAATTCCAATCTCATTTGGAGGAACACACATAGCCTAGAAGTTCAAATTAAGAAGCTAAAGCAAGATCAGAAGCATAGCTTGTAGGATATATTAGAATTATCTGGAGGAGACCTTAAAAGTTCTTACATCCAGGTTTCAGCCCAGACCAATTAGTTCTTGGTAGGATCCAGGCAAGAACAATTTTTTTGAAGATTTTATTTATTTACTTAAGAGAGAGAAGGAGTGTGTGTGCCTGGGCAGGGGGAGGAGGAAAGGGAAGAAGGAAAGGGAGAATTTCAAGAAGACTTGTAGGTCTGGATCTCATGACCATGAGATCCTGACCTGAGCTGAAATTAAAAGAGTCAACACTTAACTGACAGAGCGACCCACATGCCCCCAGGCATGAACATTTTTGAAAGCTTCCTGAGTGATTGCAACATGCAAGTGTTATATAATAAATAATTCAATTGGCATTCATTCCTGGCTCTTAGGAAGGAGAGAAACTCCAAATTCTTGGAATTCCCCCGTGATAGCAGAGTCTTTGTTTTCCTGGGGTGGGCCCTTGGACCACACCTAAGATTATGCTAAGTAGGTGACTCAGCATGGGGCCCTGATCTTGCCCGAAAGACCAACCATGGATTAAAAGTGGAGTCTTGAGCCACAGTGATATTAGCACCAACTTTCAACTTTCAAAGAGATGGGAGAGGCTAGAGATTGAGTTCAGTCATGTAGCCAGTGAAACCATCGATTATGCCTACATAATGAAAGTTCAGTAAAAACTCTGGGCACTGTGGCTTGGTGAACACATAGATGTGCGAGAAGGCTGATGGGTCCCGATTCCATAGGGAGAACGCCTGGAAACTCTGTATGTGAGACCTGCCAGACCTCACTCCATATGACTCTTCATTTGACCAGTTCCAATTTGTATCCTTTACAAAAATACCCTGACAATCATATGGGTAACACTCTCCTGAGTTCTGTAAGTCATTCTAGAATATTATCAAACCTGAAAGGATAGTAAAACCTCACAAATTTGCAACTGGTTGATCAGTTGATCAGAAGTGCAGGTGGTCTGGGGACCCTGAACTTGCAGAAGTGGGGGTAGTCTTATTGGGGACTTCCCTTAAACCTTGGAGTCTGATGCTAACTGTAGGTGATTCACATCAGAATTGAATAGCAGTATTATAAAGATTTTATTTATTTACTTGTCAGAGAGAGAGAGAGGCAGGTAGAGGGAGAAGCAGGCTCCCCATTGAGCAAGCAGCCTGATGGTGCGGGGCTCGACCTGGGCCAAAGGCAGACGCTTAGCAGACTGAACCACCCAGGCATCCCCAAATAGTAGTACTATGGCAACAAAATTGCCGTAGGAACGACGAAGTTCCTGTTCTAGGAAAAGATGTCTCAGAGCATTAAGAGACTGCCAAAATCAAATTGTCCATGCAGGTCAAGGCAGGGACACTATCAGGACCCAATTAGCATGGGGTCATGTGGAAGGAGGTTGAGGGCAGACAGGAATGAGATAGAGGAGTCTGACCTCAAAGTTCCATTTGAAAATGAAAGTAGAAATTATGAACCAGGACATAAGGTCAGTCATGAAAAGTACCTATATATTGTGGGACACTAGAGCTCAGTGCTCAAATGGGTAAGCTCCACTATCCCTAGAGGCAGGCACACTGTCCCCCAGAGGCTTTGACACAGAGCCACAGCCTCTTGGTGGTGGAGTATCACCAGCAGTGGAGTATCACCAGCAATGGAGTATCATGAGCAATGGAGCATCACCACCAGCAAGAGTTGTTGGAAGGAAGCTCTGTATTTCTCCAGGGCTGGTTTTATGAGTAAGGCTGAGCTGAAACAGCTAGTGCTGGAATTATAGTTGCTATGGCTGGATGGATCTGGAGTCAGTAAGTATAAGATTTAGATAATTTAAATTCTTCCCATAAGTAGCTTCTTAAAAAAATATGCTGAACATACAATAATTTGAATACATCTCGTGTCTTGCATTTCTTGATATGGTAGGCTGAATGGGAAGCTCTTGTCAAGGGTGGGATGTCACCGAACAAGGTCAGTTGACTGACCGACTTCCAAGAGGCAGCATTCATCCTCAACAATCTGCCACTGTCCAGAGTCTTTCTCAGCTTTACAGGAGCATCGTTTTCATCTTGCTCCGACAAGCTGACTTACACTGAAGTAAATGTTGGGAGTCTCAAGTATATAACCCAAATGTGTGTGAATTCATAATATATCAATCAGAATGGGCTTACTCAAGACACAGAATCACTTAGGAAAAAAATGTATAGAAGTGTTACGGGGTGAACATGCAGTTAAAAGAAGACAAATCTGTCAGACCGCCCTTAGAATGTCTGGTGCTCTGAAACCCCGGCGAGACGGAGGGCAACCATCTCCACCGCGGGGAGGGCACACCCACGCTGCCTAGTCTTCTGCCTTCCTGTGGGGCATTGGTCAGGTCCTGCAAAGCTTGCCTGTGCAAGTGCCCCTTTTCTTTGCTTTCTTTATTGATCAGTGCTCTCTGCTGATTGATTCATCTTTCTTTAGATGTGTTATTAACTGTAATCAGGTCACTGCCAAATCTTGCAGGCCTGAGAGCCATTTTGTCTCTTTATCAAGGTGACTTTACATCACTCTCTGCTGGCCCATCATGGAGCAATTTTATGTTTCACTCTCAGAGTACAATTTTCCGAATTTTCTCCTGATTTAAAAACACATTTTAACTGGAAAATACACAAAAATATAAACATCATTCCTAATTCCACCGCTTCGTTGGGACATATCTTCTCTTACAAAGTTTGTTGCTGGGTTGCTGTGAGTATTCTGTTTTATTTATTTATGTGTTTATCGGTTCCTCTAATAAATAGAGAGATAACTGAGAGGTAACTTGCATATAAAATCCACCTATTTTAAGTGTACAATTCAGTGTTGTTTGTAAATACATGGAGTTGTATCCCAGTCCGTTTCTGTCAGTGCAAATTGATTTGCGGACAATCTCCATTCCTCCCTCCAGTTCCGACAACCACGAATCTATATTCTGAATCTACCTTTCTGCCTTTCTGGACATTTCACAGAGGTGGAATCATGTGATCTGTTACTTACCATAACAGTTTTGGGGCTCATCCATGTTGCAACTTGTATTTACAATTCATTCCTTTTTATTGCATCATAGATTTCCGTTGTGTGGCTCTGCCACATTTACTGATCCACTCACTGCTTGGTGCAAGTTTGAATGGTTTCCACTCTTTGGTTATTATGGATAATGACGGTGTGAGTCTTTGTATGGACATACATATCTCTTGCGTAGATACCTAGAAGTGAAATTGCTGCATTTTATGGTAAATCTATGTTTAGCCTTTTAAGAGACTGTCACATTCTTTTCTAGAGTGATCGTGCCATTTGGAAATTCCACCAACAAAGTATAAAGTTTCCAGTGTGTTCACATCATTGCCAACACTTGATATTGTCCGACTTTTTGAAGGTAGCCATTCTGAGTGGTTAAAAAGCAGTATCTCACTGTGCTGTTAATTTGCATTTTCCTGATATCTAATGATGTTTCATATCTTTTCATATGCTTATTAGCCATTTGTATATCTTCTTTGGGGAAATGTTCATCAAGCCTTCTGTCTCTATTTAAAATCTAGTTGTTTGTCTTCTTATTATTGATTTAATTTTTTTTTATTTGAGAGAGGAGAGATTGCAAGCAGGCAGAGAGGCAGGAAGAGAGAGAGAGAGAAGCAGGCTCCCCACTGAGCAGAGAGCCCAATTTGGGGCTCGATCCCAGGACCGTCGTGACTTGATCATGACCTGAGCCGAAGGCAGAGGCTTAACCCACTGAGTCACCCAGGCGCCCCCTTATTATTGATTTAAAAGTGTTCTTCATATATTCTAGATACTAGTCTTTTATTAGATATATGATTTGTGAACATTCTCTTTCTAGAACTTATCCCTTCATTTTCTTAATGGTGTCTTTTGAAATACAATAGCTTTTAATTTTGATGCAGTCTAATTTAGCATCCTTTACAACTTGTGTTATGATCTATTTTGAATTATTTTTGTGTCTATGGTGTGAGGTAAGGATCTAAATTCATCTTTCTGCATGTGAATATCTAATTACTCCAGCATTGTTTGTTGCAAGACAATTCTCATAGAATTTTCTTGACCCTTTTCCAAAAATACATTGACCGTAAATATTTCCAAACTCTAAATTCTGTTCCATTAATTTATGTTTTTTTCATATCAATATTACGGTGTCTTGATTCTAGATGAGTTTTGAAATTGGGAAATTCGTTCTTCTTCTTGGCAATTCTACTCTGCTTTTTGAGTTATAGTCACCACTTGTTATGGTTCTCTCCCACCTCTCTGGCTGTCATTGCCCACACCTGGTTGCTATCAGGGTATCCAGTTACTAGAACACTCTCCTCCTTCCCCTCCTCCACCTCCTCCTCCTTCTCTTTCTTCATGTTCTTCTCACCAGCTCTTGTTAATTACATGCCTTGGTCTGGAAATGAAAGAACACTGTCTTATATTGATGCCATGCTTTCTATTTCTCCCACCATGCATAGGTCACCGGCACAGAGAGGACTGGGAAATAAAAGCCCCCAGTATAGTTTTAGAATGGAGAACACGCTCTTACTCACTCCTATATTGACACATGAAGTTCATAATAAAGGAGGCAATTGTCCAACTGTTTTCACTGGTTTGACTTTACCCAGGGAACTGAATTCATATCTGGACACACACTATGAGTTTTTCCAGGAAATACAATTTGTTTTCCCTCTGAGACATCAACTTTTTCCTCACCTACAACCATGCACTTCCAGGAAAGTTTTCTTTATTTCTTACTCCTGATGGAGCAGCATATCAAACTCTTTTGGTAACAGTATTTAGCTTAGAAGAAAACATGTGACACATTCAGAACTGCTTGTATACAATGAGACTTGCTATGGATTTCTGAAAGATTCCCACTCAGCTCTACTAGACTTGAGACTCCAAAAAGGTAAAGCTGTATTTTTTAACTATGTTGTTCTTCTGAGGGAAAACTCTCCCTGGATTTCTTTCTGAGAGAAATGGAGCTGTGAAATGAGAGGGACAGTAAATCTTGATTCCGGCCATCTTCTGTGAGCCTCTGTTTAAAACCATGCCTTCAATGAAACTTACTCTGGAGTTTTTAATTAAGTGAGACCATAAGGTCTCCTTTTTGCCTAAGCTGACTGGGTTTTTGGTTTCTTTGTGGGTTTTTTTTTGTTTGTTTTTGTTTTGTTTTGTTTTCCTATATGCAACCAAAATACTTGTTATTGATTCAGTTTAAGAGAGACACTGTTAATTTATAATAAACCCAGAGAAGAATTGCCAGGGCAGTGAGTGTGACCAGAACTGTGTCAAAGGGAAAGAAATAGAAGAGTTTGACTTAAAGAAAGAAGGTCTGGTGGTTATGTGTCAGAGGAGACGACAGATAGTAACAGTATGGGGGAGGAAACGAAAGAAAGATTATCTCCAAATATTTAATTAGAATTATTGATAGGAAGTTCCTAGGAAACATATTTCAACTAATAGTGTTAAAATTTTAACAACTTTATGTATCTATAAAGGGAATAAATTACACCGACAATGTTTGCTATGTTCAGAGGGTTTTAAATTATTTATCAGAGATATTGGGAGTGAATTCAAGCAACCCAATGGATGATTTTTTTTAGAACTTTAGTCATTTGAATATCATCTTTACAATTTTTGCCATATGGGAAAGGTACAACTTGTACTATCTTTTATTAGTATTTTCCTTGCATCAACTCTTTATTATCTAAATAAGTTTATTTTAGAATGAAACTTGAAATCACTTCAATAAATTAAAAAAAAAAATCAGTGGCTTCCCAAAAATGTAATAAAACAAACTGATGTTATTAAATCCTAATTAGAGTTTGCATGGCCAAAGCTCTGTGTCTGTGATCTGGGCTGTCTTTGTTAAAAGGAAAATTAATAGTTGTAGATATGATAACACCAAACTGATCATTTCTCTCTCTCTAGACAGAAGGATTAAACAAGAATTGAATAGGAAAGGTTTTTTTTCTCATTAAGCAATTCAGTGTTTTTAATGGCATGTCACCTAAATCCACTCATCTATTCATATTATTGGAAAGCCTATAGCCTGGGTGTAATTCACACCAGAGCTTCCCAGTCTTTTCACAACTCGTCACACAGAACAATATTATGTGGCACACTGGGGTAAACTAAGTCAGCTATTCACCACCTGAGATGACTAGCCCAAGGGAGCTGACTTTGGCCCAGGCAGCCCCCCACCCCCACCACTGGTGTGGAGGACATGAATATATGGACACACAAGTAACTCTTGTAGTGAGCATTCTAATAAGAGTTCTTGCCAAGAGTCTATAATTCTATAATATTTACTCTTCAAGTTTCTGGAATCCTAGAATTCAGCTTGTAGTGGTTAGTTTTTACATATATGTCTGAGAGCTCATAGCCTGGGTAAAGATCATCTCTACACCTTCTGGAAAATTCTCTTGTGAGATACTTGGAATCTTCCTTCGTGCACATGACAGAGGAGAAGCCCTAAAATCAAGTTGCTATGTTACAATGGGAAAACATATCCCCTCTAGCTTCCTGACCACCAAATGAAACCACAGACAACTCCTCTTGGATTTATACTACCCTTTTCTCCAACTGATACACTGGAAAGTCTGACTCAGTAAAAATGGTGTGTGTGTGTGTGTGTTTAAAGAAACCTCCACAATCCTTCTGGTCTTACATGTATAAATGCACTGTAGTTCTCACAACAATCGGTTCATTCTACCCCAAAGAGACAATCAGGTAAGAGGAAATCACTGACTTTAAGAGCTTAGCTTTTGGCTGGGGCTACCTTATTTGGAAGAATTTGAAATGTTGCTATGGCTCGCTGGGGCTGGAGAACATCTGATACCAGTTTAAGATTCCATGATTCATGAAGGGATTTTGGTCTGTTCCCTACCCTTTTAGTATTTCCTCATAAATAGACTTTAGGATTTTTCTAAATGGGGGACAGATTATTTCTTTGAGTTTATTTCTGTTTTTTCCTGCATTGTCTTTTTTTCTAATTACGGTGATTTACTGTCACTAGTGTTTTCCTTTTGAGTTCTTTGAGTCCGGGTAGGAGATCATTTTTGGCTTCAGACTCGAATGTCCCAGAATAACTGCTGTTTAACAGGCTACTTGTATGTTGCAATTTTAAGGGACTCTCATAGTTGAGGCTGAGATCTATCTATAGGCAGCAAATAGAGTGGGAATATTTATATTTCTGATTTCTGTAAGACTCCCATCACTCCAAAGTACACTTAGTCCAATTCTTTACTCAGACCTGGACTAAGCAAAGCAGTGAGTGGACATCAAAGAATGTTCTATAGACTGAGTGTTTGTGTCATCTAAAATTCATGAGTTGAGACTGTTTCTAGGTAGTTTTGCTGTAAGCATCTTTGTCACAAATGTTTTTGCTGCATAACTAATTGGTTGTCAGGCAAATTTTTCATAAAAGACAAAAATCACAAAAAATAAAAGAGGGACATTCATTAAAAAGGATATAATGAAACATGAAAAATGAATGACGAAACTTAAAAGAATGGACTGCAAAATGCAAAACATTGGAATATATCCAAAATATGTAGCATAGGTTCATGGCAATATTGTCCAAATAACTGATTTTATTTTGTGAATTGTACCTAAGTATTTGTCTTCAAAATCTTTAATTAAAAAAAAACAAAACACCCAAACCAAAAAATCTTTCATTCATAGCATTATCTTTTTTTTTTTTTTTTTTTTGCTTTTGACTTGTCTCCTTGTTTGGCATCATCCTTTATCTTTTTTCACTAAAATTTCTTCCTTCATTAAGAGAGGTATCAGTTTCTAAATACTAGGATGCTTATTTGTAGATGTGCTTTGTATTGAGCTGTGAAAGCCTTTCACATTGTTACTTGTTTTTAGGATATTGTTACATCTCCATTTATAGATGTTCCAAAATTCCACGGGGAATGAGGATTAAAACTCCGTGCCACTGTATAGACTTTAACGAAGGCTAAGACCATGTAATATATCTACAATATAAAAATCGATCCCAGCATTAATGGAAAAAGGAAAACAAACTATCAACAAGTTATTTTTTTTAATCATTTACAGCAAAATTGCCTTAAGGACAATTAGTTATGCAGTGAAAATGCTTGCAGTGAAGATATTTACAGTAAGCATACTTATACAGAAATTCCTGACAACGCTTTAACTTCAATCCCAGATATGATGGTATTTGGAAGTGGAGTTTTGGGGAACTAAGTAGGTCATGAATGGGATTCATGTCCTTTAAAAAAAAAACAAAAAAGAAGAAGGCCCAGAGAGCTCCCTTTCCCTTCTGCCATGTGAAGACACAGAGAGAAGACAACTGTCTGTGAACCAGATACCCAGTCTGTTGGCACCTTGATCTTGGCCTTTCCAGATTCCAAAACTGCAAGAAATATGTGCCTGCTGTTTAAGCCACCCAGGCTATGGTATATTTGTTGTAGCAGCCCGAACACATTAAGACTAAATGTTACAGTAAGAGGCAGGATTTTAATTCTAAGTGCTTTTCAATTATCCTGGGACCTTGTTAAAATACAGATTCCTTCAAGGTTCTGAATCAGTAGGTCTCTACTGGGGACTGAGAAGTTGCCTTTCTGACAAAGTTCTGGATGCACCATATTTTGAGAACCATTGGTCTAAAGTATTTCCCAAATTTGCCTGAAGACAAGACCCACCAGAGGTGGATGTTACATATACAGAATACTAAATCTTTCCTTTAAGAATATTGATACAGGGGGCACCTGAGTGGCTCAGTGGGTTAAGCTGCTGCCTTCGGCTCAGGTCATGATCTCAGGGTCCTGGGATCGAGTCCCGCATCGGGCTCTCTGCTTAGGGAGCCTGCTTCCCTCTCTCTCTCTGCCTGCCTCTCAGTCTACTTGTGATCTCTCTCTGTAAAATGAATAAATAAAATCTTAAAAAAAAAAAAAAAGAATATTGATTCAGGGGCTCCTAGGTGGCTCACTGGGTTAAAGCCTCTGCCTTTGGCTCAGGTCATGATCCCAAGGTTCTGGGATCAAACCCCGCATTGGGCTCTCTGCTTAGTAGGGAGCCTGCTTCCTTCTCTCTCTCTCTGCCTGCCTCTCTGCCTACTTGTGATCTCTGCCTGTCAGATAAATAAACAAAATCTTTGAAAAAAAAAGAAAGAAAGAATATTGATTCAGAGGGGCGCCTGGGTGGCTCAGTCTGTTAAGTGTCCAACCCTTGATCTCAGCTGGGGTCTTGACCTCCTGGCCTTGGGACTTAAAAAATATAGATATGTATACATATATCTATATATCTATGTGTGTGTGTATGTATATAAATTAAAAGATGATGGATAGATAGATATGGATAGATAGATGATAGAATGATTGATTCAGACGTCTGCATTGGGATCTTCAGTCTGCCCTTTCAAGAGCCACTTCATGCTCTGGTTCCAGACTACCTCTTCATCTGATCTGCTAGGACTCCTCTACTGCTTCATTCATTCATTTTCCTCCCACCCTTTCAATCTGTGTCTTTCTCTCCCCGCTGCCCCCCTCCCTTTCTTCCCGCATATATTTGTTGAGCATCTCTTTAGGATATGGATCTGAATAAGAGAGATAGACTCTGCTTTTACAGACAAATAGATAAGTAACCAGATAAATAAATAGGAGAATTACAGTTTGCAACACAAGCTAAAAAGGAAATCAGTATGGTGATACAATGCAAAGGGGTAAAGCCAAGATAGGAAACCATTTAAGTCAAGGTTGTGAAGGGTGTTCTCTAAGGAAGAGAGCTAATCTAAAATTCATATCTGACCCTCCAATCTAAACCATACTACTTGCCGAATGTGCCTGTGTTTTGGGGACACATTGTCTGTGTTCATGCTGTTTCTTTCACCATGAATGCCTTTTCACCAATCCCATCTACCAATTAAAACCAACCTAAATGCCGCCACCCTCATCCAGGTTCCCCAGCCACATGTGAGATCTCACCCCCTCTGAGCCACTGAAGCACCTGCTACATCTCTGATCTTGTCTTGATCTTTCTGCCTTAAATTGTAGTTGTTTTGTAATAAAAATGGGTGCATTTTGTGAAAGCACACTATTAATTTACATACATTATCTCAATTATTCAACAACACTGGCAGGTGATCTTATTATCTCCATGTCATAAAGAAAGAAACTAGAACTTGGGAGAGTCTAAGTAACTTGCCCGAAGTCTCAGAACAAATGAGTGACCGAGCTGAGATTCAAATGTGCCTTCCCAGTTGATCAGTCCTATCTCCTAATAGCAAATCTTAGGCAACATGGGAGAAGTGACTGCTTTGTATTTATATCCTTCAATTAAAGCAAACAATAAAATCGACTTGCAGAAGAGCTCTAACATTTATGAAACACAAGGAAAAAAAGAGAAGAGAACAGAATTCCCCTCCCAAATTACATTACTTTAACAAGGTGCTGTAATAGTATCAATGGCTTAAACAACGGAAATTATTGTCTAACAGCTCTGGAGCCTAGAAGTCAGAGATGAAGGGGTTGATAGGACCATACTGTCTCTGAAGGTGCCTGGAAAGTATTCGATCTCTATCTTTCTCCTAGCTTACAGTAGATCCTTGGCTTATGGAAGCATAATTCCAACAAATCTGCACATTGTGTTCTCCCTATGTATGAATCTCTGTGCCCAAATTTCCCCTTTTTATTAGAACACCAGTCATGCTGGATTAGGGGCCCTCCTACGGACCGTGATTTAACTTAACTAATCACACAGGCAACAATCCCACTTTCAAATAAGGCCAGATTTTGAGGTGGGGACTCAGACTTCAATATATGAACTTTTAGGGGACACAGCTCAACCCACAACGTAACCTAGCATCTATCACAGTGCTGTTCCCTAAGCCAGGCAACCTGATGTAGTTGTCTTCGTTGTCCTGTCCTAAAACCAACATTACGGAGGGGTCACATGATTTAGACACATTGTATTGCGCTAACATGGAACCTGGTTTTAGCTTTGGTCTTTGAAAGATTCTGTCAATCTGACATCAATATTAGCTTTTCACATAAGTCAAAGAGGTCATCTACTTAGTACCAAAAACCTGGTCTACTTGAAGCTACTCTCACCTGTGATTCCTTCCGCCTCTCATGAAAGGGGTGAGTCAATTTCTGCGGATAACATTACAGTCCCTACAAGTTATGTTTGATGGTGCTTAAAATGCTTAAATTTTATTTCCAAACGGGTTTAGCTTAGTGAGTTTCACTAAGATTCAGCAGTAAAAGGAAATGAAATATTAATACCAAGAACTATTCCCATCCAGAAAGAAGTTGGGCTGGTAATTTAGGAAGCCCTAAATGGGAAATGATCTCTACACAGTACATCATAATGCAAAATAGATTAGAATGTTGCAAAGTCAAAAATTTAAATGTAAAGTTCAACCAAGCACAAAGTGAAGGGGCATGTAAATGTGAAGAATATTGAAGAGGCCAAGTGTAGCATTTGGCTTAAGAGACTGCAGAATTCCTGAGGGGAGGGACTCTCCTCTGACTCAGCTTTGCTCCACAGCAGGGCCTAGCCTGTGGGGTTACACAGAATCACTTTTAATACCTTAAGCTGAATGAAGTGGGTTTTGTTTGTTTGTTTGTTTTTTCTTTTTTGAACGTATTTTAACCCTCTTGGTAGAGATAGGAAGCATTCAGTTTCCGCTGAAGAAGTTAAATAAAGATGGGTAGTTTTGTATGATATGCCAGGAACTGTTTTAAGTACAAGCAGGGAATGAGGTAAACTCTATTATCTCCACCCTAAAGCTAAGGGAACAGAGAGATGAAATAGCTCACACAACTCGGAAATGGTAGCCATGGGAATTTACAAGTAGGCTGTTTACACTGAAAGCCCACATTCTGAACTGTTGTACAGTATATCAGTTAACACCATGGTGAGCAGCCAGAGAGAGCTTTTTATTTTCTTCTCCTAAAGAATTCTTCAACTGAGGTGTTTACTGTCAGCTAATCAGTGTGTTACTCCTGCTGAATTTAACAAATTCAGTGTGGTGACTAAGTATTCCATCTTTGATAATTCTCCAGACCTAAGTTTAAGTCCTGGCTTTGGCATAGCTTGGCTATGTAACCCTGTGCTAAAAACTTTTCTAAGACTCCATTTCATCATCTATAAAATAAGGCCAATGATTCTTACCTCATAGAATTGTGATTACATATTTAAAGCATTAGACATAGTGCTTGATACATAATAGAAATTCAAATGATATCTAAATTGTACACCTATTTTATAAGTAGTATTTCATTGTATGGATATATGCAATTTGATTATTCACTGTTGATACATATTTGGATTGTTACTAGCTTTTAACTATTACAAATAAAGCTACTATGAACATTCTTTTTTTTTTTTTAAGATTTTTATTTATTTATTTGACAGACAGAGATCACAAGTAG
Source organism: Mustela nigripes (assembly GCF_022355385.1). NCBI lineage: Eukaryota > Metazoa > Chordata > Mammalia > Carnivora > Mustelidae > Mustela > Mustela nigripes. The sequence goes on from NC_081561.1 coordinate 91,991,497, forward strand.
GCAGAGAGGCAGGAAGAGAGAGAGGAAGGGAAGGAGGCTCCCTGCTGAGCAGAGAGCCTGATGTGGGGCTCAATCCCATGATCCTGGTTTTATGACCCAAGCCAAAGGCAGAGGCTTTAACCGACTGAGCCTCCTAGGCGCCTACTATGAACATTCTTACACATGTCGTTGTATAAACTTACGCTTTAATTTCCCTTGGGTAAATACCTAGAGTGGAACAGGGGCATGTTTGGTTTGTAAGAAATTGCTAAAGGAGTTGAAAAAACTTTCGAAAGGAGTTATACCATTTGATATTCCTACTAGCTATGTATGAGAATTCCAGTTCCTCCCCATTCTTGTCAGTGCTTGGTATGGTCAGTTTTATTTATGTATTTATAGAATTTATTTTACTGTGGTTAAAAAAAGAAACATAGGATTTACCATTTTCACTATTTTTAAGAATACAGTTAAGTGGTGTTAAGTATATTTGCATTGTTGTGAAATATTGTATGTAATATTGCTAGGAAACGTCCTCAGAACTTTTTCCTTTTGCAGAACAAAAACTCTATCCACTTTAAACAACCCCCCCTCACCTGGCCCCTGCCAACCAGCATTCTATTTTCTGTCTCTGAATCTGACTACTTTATATAACACTTATAAGTGAAATCACATAATATTTGTCCTTTTGTGACTGGATAATTTCAGTTAGCATGACATCCTCAAGATTCATCCACGTCGTAGCTTGTGATAAGATTTCTTTCTTTTTTAAGATGGTATAATATTCCTTCATATGTGTAGACCACATTTTCTTTATCCATTTGTCTGCCAATGGACATTTGAATTTTTCCCCCCTCTGGCTATCACGAATAGCACCACTATGAGCATGGATGTACAAACATCTTCTAGACCACGCTTTCATTTCCCTGAGATATATATCTGGAAGCGGGTTTGTTAAATCATATGGTAGTTCTACTTAAATTAAAATAAAATGACTAATTAAATTAGTAATTAATTTAAGGTAATTAATTAAATGAATAACTAAAATAGTATGAGGGGGATGCCTGGGTGGCTCAGTTGGTTAAGCACCTGCGTCTGCCTTTGGTTCAGGTCATGATCCTGGGATCCTGGGATCCAGCCCCGCATCAGGCTTCCTGCTCAGCGGGAAGCCTGCTTTTCTCTCTGCCCCTCCCCTTATTTGTGCTCTCTTTCTGAAATGAAATGAAATGAAATGAAATGAAATGAAATGAAATGAAATGAAATAGTATAAGGAACTGCCATACTATTTTCCAAGGTGGTTGCACCGTTTAAAAATCCCACCAGCAAGGCTCCCACTTCTCCACGTCCCTGTGAATACTTTGCCTGCCTGCCTGCCTGCCTTCTCCCTCCCTCTCTTCCTTCTTCCCTTTTTTCTTTTCTTCCTTTCTTCCCATCCTGCTTTCTTCTTATAGTAGCCATCCTAATTAGTATATAGTGATATCTCATTGTAGTTTTGATTCTGCATTTCTCTGATGATTGGCAATATTGAACACTTTTTCATCTGTTTATTGATCAGATATTGAACCATCCAGGAATAAATTCTACTTGATCATGGTGTATAATCCTTTTAAGGTGCTATTGAATTCAGTTTACTAGTATTTTGTTGAGGATTTCCACATAGTATTCATTGGGGATATTGGTTTGGAGTTGTCTTACACTGTCTTTATCTGGCTTTGGTATCAGTGTAATACTCAGAGAACGAATTTGGATATATTCCCCCTTCACTGTTTTGCAAGAGTTTGAGAAGGATTGGAGTTAATTCTTTCTTAAATATTTGGTAGAATTTTCCAGTGACACCATCCGGTCTTGGGCTTTTCTTTGTTAGGAGGTGTATATATTTTAATCTTTGTCCTTTGAAACTAGAGAGACTATACATGATTTGGGAATGAGACTATCAAACAATGGCCAAAGAGGAAGAATCAATCCATTCTATGCCTTCTCTTTTGTCTGGTCACCCAGAAGTATATTACCTGCTATGATGATCATTGCCTGTCTGTCACTTGAAATTATTTTTATTCGTGCATTCACCTGAACCTACTTTCCCTTCCACATCAATTCAAGACCCCTTTTCAGAGTCCTGACCCACCTTCCCAAGTAACTGCATACAATTTAGAGATCTTTTGAGAACCAAACTGCTAGCTATGTGAGACTCATGTCTTACACACTGATGACTACCTATAATTTGTGTCTCTGAAACATGGCTTCTGTATTTTCTTACAGTCTAATCTTTAGTCTTTTCCTGATGCTCTAGGCCAGACATCTATGAACAGGGGAATCTGTTGGGAGGTTTTTGTTTACTGATGCAATCTTGTTAGGAGTTGTGGTCTGTTCAGACTTTCTTTTTCTATATGATTCAGTCTCTGTAGATTGTCTGCTTTAGGAGTTTTTCCATTTCTTTTAAGTTATCCAATTTGTTGGCATATAATTGTTCATAGTAGTGTCTTATAATCCTTTTTATTTCTGTATCATTGGTTAAAATGTCCCCTCTTTCATTTCTGATATTAGTTGAGTTTTTCTTCTCTTTTTTTCTTAGTGAATCTAAGGGACTCTCAATTTTGTTGATATTTTCAAAAAGCAATTCTTAGCTTTGTTGATTTTTTTCTATTCTCAATTTCAATAATTTCTGCTTTAATCTTTGTTATATCCTTAAGATAATAAATTTTATGTTATTTTAAAAATCACAGTTAAACAATTTTTAATTAAAAAAAGAAAGAAAGATTGGGTGCCTGACTGGCTCGGTCAGTAGAGCATGCAACTCTTGATCTCATGGTTGTGAGTTCAAGCTCCACATAGAGCTTGTCTAGGAAGAGAGAAAGAAAGAGAGGGAGAGAGAATCAGTTTGCTTGGGGGGAGAAACAGGAAACTTTTGAGGCTAATAGAGTTACTTGATTGTGGTGATGTGGTTTCACAAATATAAATATACGTCAAAACTCGTCAAATGGTACACCTCACATATGTGCTGTTCATTGTATGTTATTATACCTCAAAAAACTGCCAAATTGCAGATTTTCTAAAAACAAATCATATTTAAACTTGTAAGTATACATTACTACAAGTGATTTTTTAAAAAGATTTTATTTGTTTACTTGAGAGAGAGAGTGAGCGAGAGAGAGCACAAGCAGGGTAAAGAACAGAGGGAGAAGCCTGATGTGGGACTCATCCCAGGACTCTGGGATCATGGCCTGAGCCAAAAGCAGACTCTTAACCAACTGAGCCACCTAGGGGCCCAACTACAAGTGACTTTTTCTTAAGTGTTGTCTATTCAAAATTCCTTAATTAAAAGGTCAGTATATTTGTCTCCTTTACATTTTCCTGGCTCTCCAAATTTTGATTCTGATCTCCTGTTACAATTCTGAGTCCATTTCTCTCAGTTTTCTTCAGAAGAGGTAGTACGTACAAGAACTGAAGTTCAACAGAGATATACTCGAAAGCATTTTTCATTTAGGATTTCATCATGGTATCTTCAGATAGACAGTCATTCCATCAAAAGAAGTTGGGTCAATGAGATGATGTTGTTTTCTCAGTTTTTCAAAGCATATAGCATTTATGACACTATTGCACACTTCATATGTTTAACTTAGAAGTCTATTTTTTTATTTTTTATTTTTTAAAAATATTTTATTTATTTACTTACAGAAAGAGAGCAAGAGAGAGAGCATTAGTGGGGGTATGGTCAGAGAGAGAGAGGGAGAAGCAAGCTCCCCGCTGTGCAGGGAGCCCAATATGGGGCTCAAACCCAGGACTCTGTGATCATGACCTGAGCTGAAGGCAGAGGCTTACTTAGTTTAACTGATTGAGCCCTCCAGCCTCTCCCAAAAGTTTATTTTTCAAGAGTTTTATTTATCGGGCGCCTGGGTGGCTCAGTGGGTTAAGCCGCTGCCTTCGGCTCAGGTCATGATCTCAGGGTCCTGGGATCGAGTCCCGCATCGGGCTCTCTGCTCAGCAGGGAGCCTGCTTCCTCCTCTCTCTCTCTCTCTGCCTGCCTCTCTACCTACCTGTGATCTCTCTCTGTCAATTGAATAAATAAAATCTTTAAAAAAAAAAAAAGAGTTTTATTTATCAATAACAAAACCAGCAATGTACTCCAGAACGCTTTAAGATGGTCATTGGGTTGTAGAACTTATGCAGTTTAAACCACTGATGTGACTACTTTCACACTATTGCCTTTAAATAAATCTAAACCCAAAAATATTTGCTAAAACAAACTGAACCTAAAACACTAAGATGTACTATAAAATAAGTGAACAAAAATTTTTTTAGATAGGCTCTACACCCATCATGGAGCCCAGTGTGGGGGCCCAAACTCTTGAGCATGAGATCAAGACTGAGCTGAGACCGAGAGCCAGATGCTCAACTAGCTGAGCCACCCAAGCAGCAAAGATGAAGCATACTTTAAGGTAGCCGGACCTATGTGCAGCTGGGGATTCTTTTCTTTGATTCTTAGTGATGACCAAGGTCCTCACACCAGGTTCACTGCAATCGCAAGATTCTTCCCTGCTTTTGTCTTCAAAACTAGAAATTCATCCCTTCATCTCATTGATTCCATTATATACACTACCCCTTTGGAGACATAATGGCAATTTCAACTCGACAGAGTGACTTCATCTGCAAAGTAAATCTTACTAGTTCCAGTCACCCCTGTGGAAGGCTATGGCTTCTGTGTAATTTATTCAGCATTTTGTTCAAAAGATATTTACTGAGCGTCAAACTATGTGCCAGGGCTCTCAACCAGAGACACAGTAGCAAATAAGAAAAACAGAATCACTCTCATGGAATTTATAGTCTAATGGGAAGACAGATATTGAACAAGCAATTATAAGATTGATGAGTGTTACAATAAAGGAAATACAGGATGTTCGCTCTGAGATAACATTTCTTTTTTCCTCTGGGCTTCAGGAGAAAAATCCACTGGTTAAAAAATGACAGTTTGCCCTCCAGCCCTCCGCTCCTGGCAAGCCAAAGGAAAGATTCCATGTAGGGAGTATCTGTATCAAGAACTAGAAACAAGTCCCCGTAACTTTTTTTTTTTCCTTCCTTTTTTAGGAATGTCGAAGCATCCTTCTTAGCAACTGGCATGTTTCCAGCTTAGCTTCTGACTGGGTAAGACTGGGTATTTATAACAATTACTTGGTTTTCTCTTGATGACTCCAGTTGTTCCCATTTTATTAGCTATCCTAGCCTGGGAGATACTTAGAAACAACCATCAAAAAGAGACTGAGTTCCTAGATTTTTAAACAATGGCTAAGGCAGTTGTTTGACCACATTTACAAATCAGTTTCAGGAGAGCCTTGAAGAGATTTGTTTTCTCCTTATGTCTTAGATTTCTTTCTTTCTTTCTTTCTTTCTTTCTTTCTTTCTTTTTAAAGATTTTATTTATTTATTTGTCAGAGAGAGAGAGAGAGCAAGCACAAGCAGGCTGAGTGGCAGCAGAGGCAGAGGGAGAAGCAGGCTCCCCGCAGAGCGAGGAACCCGATGTGGGACTCGATCCCAGGACGCTGGGACCATGACCTGAGCCTAAGGCAGCCACTTAACCAACTGAGCCACCCAGGCCTCCCTGTCTTAGATTTCTTGAAACACCTGGGAGCTCTCAGCGAAAGCCTCTGCTGATTTTTAAGGCTACATTGACAAGTCAGTAGTATCTCTGCTACGAAAACCATTCGGTGAGTCTACACGCACAGTTAAGTTTGTGGGAGAGGAAGTAAATGAGCAACTTGGGTCTTCCGCCGGATCTGTGGGTTCGGCCTCAACCCCAGGGTTGGCAGCAGCCACAACAGCAGAAAGAAGAGGTTGCCTCTGGTTAAGAACACAAAAGAGAGATAAGATGCTTTTCAAAAGGACAACCTGGATTATTTTCAAACTGGGACTAAGCCGCATAGAAGATAAATGACATGTTTACAGGCAGAGTCCTACGGAATTTATGCCAGGCCAAGATTGCAAGCCGGCTCAAGGGAGTTACCTTTTCTCCAGGTTTGTCCCCCCAGCTCACAGAGGAGGGGGCGGGAGCACGAGCAGCCACGCAGTTCTTGCCCCCTACCTCAGCTTTCCCACAGCCCTGGTACTCAGGAGAAGGGATGCGGGCCTGAGAGACTAGTTCAGCATTTCTAGTGAGTCTCTATTTCTTTCGGCAGGGAAGGATGAAGAGTTGTCCTGGCAACGGACCTGCGATGGTCAGACAGCACCTCTGTGTAAATGTTAACACCTTGGAGTAGGAAGAGCCCTGAACTTTGGGAAAATCACGCAACCTCCCTCTCATTTTTTCCCCATTCAGGACTCACAGTCGGACTTGGGGGGGGGGAGGCGAGTGGGGTGAGAGGTGGGAGGATGGGCTGTGAACTGTTTTGGCAAAGCTCTGCGGCTGATGCCCACCGGTGACCAGTGCAGTTCTGCTCTAAAATCCCTCAGGGATGGTTTCAGGAGGCCACAAAGTCACTACTCCACCAGGGACGCACCGGTATGGTCCTAGGTAAAGTCTCACCGTGTACGCTGAGGAGAAAGCGTTTGTTGCTCTCTCCTCCCATCTCCCAAAGACGGATCTGGGTTAACCCCAGGGTTGTAAACAGTGATAATAACAATAATAGAAAATGTCCTCCACACCAGCCCCTGTTCTAAACATTTCATGTGTCTCCATAAAATTCTCTCAACAATGCTGTGAGATAGAGTATTATGATTATTCCCATTTTACAGGTGAAGAAAGCAAGGCGCAGGAAAGTCCAATAACATACGTGTAGTAACACAGCCACGTGTCCTGGCTGGATTCAGGTTGGCTCAGGGGAACTTTCCGTCTGAAGAAACCTGGGAAGTGTCTCTTTTACTTTGGGTGGCAATGGCACTCTGTGGAAAAAGCCCAGGCTTTGGCATCAAACACTTGGCCAAATTCTGGGGCTACTACTTACCGCCGTGTGATTTCGGGTGACCTTACTTAGCTTTGCTAAGTGTCTTAGTCAGCTCAGCCTGCTGTAACAAGGTACCATAGACTGGCTGACTTTAACACCAGACAAACATCTATTTTTTTACAGATCTGGAGACTGGAAAGTCCAAGATCAAGGTGCCAGCCAGTTTCGTTTCTGGGGAGAAGTTTCTTCGTAGTTTGTAGACAGCCATCTTCTCGCTATACCCTCACATGACAGAGAGAGAGAGTACTGGTCTCCCTCTCCTCTCAGAATGGCCCTAATTCCACCACGGGGGCTTCCTGTTTACTGCCTCTTCTAAATCTAATTAATGCTCAAAGGTTCTACCTTCATATTCCATCCCATCAGTGTTAGGGCTTTAACATAGGAATCTTGGGAGGACATAAACATTCAGCCCACAGCACTAGGCCTCAATTTCTTTATCTGCAAAATATATATCACACCTATTTGTAAGGTTTAACAAGGAAATAAGATTTTTATAAGGCCTTAGCTCAGTCTCATAATAAAAACAAAGTAAAGTGTTCAAACCTTTCCTGACAATGTATCAGGTTCTGTTGAAAAAAAATCTAAAGCATAATAACGATTTATGGAATGCCATTCTTTTGGAACTCCACTAAATGCATTTATGTATTGTATTTACTGGGTCCTTCCTAACACCATACGAGTATTATTAGTAAGAATTACTATCACTATTTTATAGATGGGGAAATTGAGAGGCTAAATATCCTCCCAAAGTCACAGCTGGTGACTAGCAGAACTGGGAATGGAAACACATTGTGGGCTCTGAGTGTTGCCGCTTCTGTTTATATGAGAATATATGGAATTCATTATTTAAAATGGTCATGAAATAAATGTAGATGAATATTTTTACCTAAGAGTTCCAAGGTTGCAAGAAATGTTTACTAGGAGCCTCACAAGGAGAGAATTCAACTCTTTCATGTTAATGATGACTTTATTTCCTACTAAAAATAAGAATACAAAAGGAGGGGGAATTGGGGAGATATTAGTCAAAGGGCATAATAGTTTCAGTTACACAAGATGCCTAAGTCCCAGGGATTCACTGCATAGCATAGTGTATATAATTAACAATACTGTATTGTATACCTAAAAAACTGGTAAAAGAGTAGATTGTATATTGAATTTTCTTATTAAAAAAGAGGGAATGTGGAAACTTTCAGGGGTGACGATTATGTTTGTTATATTACTTATAGTGACAGTTTCATGGGTGTATGCTTATCTTCAAACTCACCAAGGTATATACATGTATATACATTAAATATGTACAGCTTTTTTTTCTATGTCAAACATACCTCTCTCTCTGTATAGACACATGATCATACAATGGGACAAAATGGCCAAAAAGGAATACAGTCACCCTGATCTCTGTTTTGTACCCCCCACCCCACCTCTTAACTTCTATTACCAAAAGCTAACTTCAAGGAAAGAAATATAGCTCTGAAATCATTGAGCCTCAGGGCATCGCTCTTTTCTAGAACTCTTTAGTGTGTGAGCTGTCACCCAGCCCCTAGTTTTCTGTTTCTGACTCATCAAAGGGGTATAGAAACATTTACACTTTCTCCTTTGGAAGAATTCTCCTGTGACCTTCTCCATCTCCAGCCCAGCCCTGCAGGCTGAACATGTTGGTTAAAGACAGAAAAACTTAATTTTTTAGAGAAACCGTTAAACAAACTGGGATTGAGTTTCCTTTTTAGGAGAAAATCTTCTCGATTAAAAAAAATCAGTATTACTTTTAATATTGAAAAAATGTGTTGGTTAGGAAACTCTTGGAAAAAAGTATCATAGTAATTCTGAAATTTTTTTTTGAAGAAATTGCAGTATAATCACAAAACCATGCAATTGGTATTAGAAACAAAGGCACTGACAGAAAAACCTCTTTTCCAACATAACCAGAAAAATGACGATTACCACCGAATCTTTGTTTGGCAGGATCCAAACCTTGGCTACTCAAGATAAACCACGGGAGAGGCTGGAGGTCAAGTCTGGGAAATGCCAGAGTAACCACACTATTCATTCCACCAATGCCAGACAGTTAATCAATCACAAAGACGGAAAAATGAACAATGAGGACTTCTAGAATTTAAAGAAGTTAACCCTGGGGATCTTAGCACCATTGATGCAATCGTCCTTCAAGTTAATACTGAACAAACCATACCATTAGCCGAAGAAAGATAAGCAATATATGTGGGATTCTGGCGCAGCTGGCTTGAGCCACCCTGGGGACTAGATCTTAGAGAAGGTTCTAGTAGGAGTGGCCTGGTAATAAATAACATTTTGTGATAATTAAGCAAGGATTGTTACTCACAAAAATTGTGGCACAGGGGCGCCTGGGTGGCTCAGTGGGTTAAGCCGCTGCCTTCGGCTCAGGTCATGATCTCAGGGTCCTGGGATCGAGTCCCGCATCGGGCTCTCTGCTCAGCAGGGAGCCTGCTTCCTTCTCTCTCTCTCTCTCTCTCTGCCTGCCTTTCAGTGTACTTGTAATTTCTCTCTGTCAAATAAATAAATAAATAAAATCTTAAAAAAAAAAAAATTGTGGCACAATGCCAAGAAGTAAGCCAAAATTTATTCATCTGTTTTTGTGTTTTAATCTTGCTGCTGACCTTATCTTTCCAACTTGTAATTTTGATATGGTCCAACTTTCCTCATCGACTTAGTTTCAGTTTTATTTAATCATTATAGAAATAAGCTGAAGTCCCGTAGAGAAATCTGTTAGCCACTCAACAGTTAAATACTTATTAAGATGATGACAGCGAGAAATTCTCTCTTTTTTCTTTCCTCTCTCTTTTTTAAACAAAGATTAGTTGAGAATAGGGTGATCTCAGGCCTAAAGTATTTGGCTTTCCCCTTTGTTCGGGACTCCTGGCAAAGCAGGGGTGGTCTGGTGATCTACAATTAAGAAGACAGTCCCCCTTCCCTCATCTTTTGCTCCAAGCTTTGCATGTATAAATTAAGCCTTTGGGGTTTTATAAGGTGCTAGCACTTTTAAAGACTGTTGAAATTATTGCTGTTTTGGTTAACAGATTTGTAATTATTGTAACTAACCTCAGCCAAAAGTTCAACTAGAGATTTTTGCAAATTCAAACAAAACCAACTAGTATTACTTTACAAAACAAAAAACAAACAAATGAAATAACTCTGCTTCCATAATTAATTTCAAAGGACAACCATCAAAACAGTAGTCTTACCCAAAGAGTGAGAAAAATTTTTAAATATGTATTTTAAGGGATTTTGCAACTGCAGAACAGACAAAAGTCCCTCCACTGAATATCTGACGTTAATAAACTGTTCAGAAATCTTGCTAAGCTAATGAAGGAGACCTGTCTCCTCGAACTGTCCCTGATAACGCTATAGTTGAGGGAAGAAAAAGCTCCTTTTCCCACCCTTCCCCCATGCGAAGCGCTGGAGCTAGGGGCTTGCTAAGAGGCCCCACCTGAAGGAGAGGTTGATCCTTTCCCCTGGAGCCGGGGTCCAGTGAGTCCTGCTAGGACTGGAGGCAGGTTGAGTGCAAGTCTGGCTGGAATTCCTGAAAAAAAGGCATAGCCAGCATGGGGCAGAATCACAGTCCTCCAGATCCACAGGGGCTATCAGTTTCCTAAACTGTTTTTAGAATCCTTGGGGCTGGGAGTGGCATAGGTTATGCTCACTTCAGATGGTTTGGTTTGCAAATCTGGGAAGAGAGCCAGATAGACTACTTTCTTCCCTAATTCTGGAGATGATGTGTGTTCTCCAGAGATGTAAAGTCCTACACTCGTAGAACTGGGCCTTTGGAGATTATCTAGTGAATCCATCTTCAGATGATGGAGGCATTAAAAGTTAAGAACTTTGAGCGCCTGGGTGGCTCAGTCAGTTAAGCATCTGACTTTGGCTCAGGTCATGTCCCTGGGGTTCTGGGATTGCGCCTATTGTCAGTCTCTCTTCTAAGCAGCCAATTTGGTTCTCCTTCTCCCTCTCTTTCTCCCTGGGTTCATGCTCTGTCTCTCAATAAACAAACAAACAAACAAACAAATAAATCTTTAAAAAAAAGGTTAACTTGCCCAGGGTCATTACATAGTTGGTCTCTGATAGAGCTAGAACTTGAAACCAATGTTTTCTTCTAAATCATTCGTGTTTGATAAACTAAGTAGATAGTACATTAAAAGTTTAGCTATATGAGGATATATAAAACATGAACCTCAGTATGTGTGTGTGTGTGTGTATATATATGTATAAATATGTAAATTTCATGAGCTGTCTATTTTATTATGATTAAAATTATATATAGTATATATTTATAAATATATAAATATATATTTATATTATAAATATAAAATATATAAAATAAATACCACAGTTCAGTGATGTTAAGGACCTTCACATTTTACAATGCCCTCTTTCTACATGGAAATAGAGGAAGTCAACAGAAAATATTTTTCCATCATTAGTCCATTACAGAATGGACACATACTATGTGATCAACACCATGTGAGGATCAGACAGACTCTAGACCCTCAAGGAACTTTTAATTTATTTAGACAACAAGATATATAAATAAGAGCTGTAACTAACCATAACAAAGCAGCATATGATACCTTTTAAATGAGTGTACTGACAACAAAATGTTAATAATACAGAGGACACATGAGTACATAGGATGAGTACTTAGGAAAAGCTTCTACGGGAAGATGGGCTTGAGGCACATTAATAAAAGGGAAGGAGAAGCCACAAGATGACATTCCAGAAAAAACAACCGAGTGACAAAGGCATGGGGGTGCTCTACAAAGGACTTTTTGATAAAAAGTAGATGAAAAGGAGTCAAGAATAGCAAGAATTATTTGCTACTACATGCAAGTGACCAATTTTATCTCACAGGCAATTGTGAGCTGTCGAATACTTTTGAACATCATGACCACCATGCCAAGAAGTTGCTGTGATGGAAAAGCAGAGGATGGATTGATTGAAGGAGGAAGAGTTGGACCAGTGGGGCCAATTAGGAGGCCATGACAGAAGTTCAGGTACAGGGAAGAGAAGAGCTGATTGGTTTGTGAATGGGTCACACAATTGTGTGGAATAATGCAAAGGAAGAGTCAATAGATCTTACTAATTCATTCGATAATTGAGCAAGGGGAAGAGAGGCAGGAATACTAGGTTCAAGCTAGAATTAAGTTACAGCGACCAGAATTATACCAATTGAATAGATTGAGGAAGTCAAGAGAGGGAGAGAGTACTAAAGAGAAGTTTCATTATAGATACCCTGAAATGGAAATGATAGACATCCAAGTAGAAAAGAGAAAGTACTCAGAGAAATGTATCAAGTTGCACAACTGTGAGGTATTATCAAAAAGATTTTAAAAACAACTCTCTTAGTATTCACCTTCATCTTTGGGAATAAAATATTGATCTCAATGTAACCAACTAAAATGGGAATGATTAAGCTGATCACAATATATGATACAATCTTCATATCATTGTATAAAGATTGTAACTCAAAGGCAAATGTCAGGTTCACTTTATAATAACGGAGAAAGAATTGGAGACATAGAAGTCTTTTAATATTGTATTCAATTGAGAATAACCCTATGGAAAATTGAAAATATATCCAACAACTTCAATACCGGTTTACATTAAGCTGCTGGGTTCAAGCATTTCAATATGATGTTATTGCTATGAAATACGTTTAGAAAAATCAAGAGTAAACATTGTGTAAAATGGCTTTGTACTAACAGTATTGGTATCAGAGCAAATAAAACTTTGTTCATGAAGTCATTTAATTTCCCATCATTCTGACCTAGAATTTTTGATTCCCAGAAAAAGGAACTTTGTTACTTGCAGAGAAAACATAAATCTGTGTTTCCCCCTTTCTTTTTCTTGCAGGAGGATTTACCTAGGAGGCATAGTGCTTAGGGTCAATGATATTTTTAAAGAGCCTATGAAATTTAATTGAATTTTGCCTAAGAATAAAAAAGAAACCCTTGAGATATTTTAAGTTATACCAAATAATTTTAAATATTGATATTGTAGTGGGAGGGGCCCACAAAAGTCATAATATCTCCTGCCTCCTGTACTTAGATCTGGGTCTCTGGGTCTAACCAAAAACCACTGCTCTTGGTACTATTTTGCATGAACATCCTGCTGACTGAGATTCCGTGAGCTTGTTATTTTCATTAAAGTGAAATGTGCACATAATGTAAAGAATCAGCTAGTTCTGGGTGCCTGGGTGGTTCAGTCGTTAAGCGTCTGACTGCAGCTGGGGTCATGATCCCAGGACCTTGGGATTGAGCCCCTCATCATCGGACTCCCTGCTCAACTGGAAGCCTTCTTCTCCCTCTCTCACTCCCCCTGCTTATGTTCCCTCTCTAGCTATGTAGCTGTCAAATTAAAAAACAAAAAAACAAAACCAAGTTTGCAGAGACAAATAGTCTCCAACCCTTTTTCTCCATATTCCTTTCCCAGAGGCATCTACCTTCATCTTTTCAAGATACTTTTTCTTAGGGTCAGCTTGGGTCATGATCCCATGGTCCTGGGATTTAGCCCCGCATAGGACTCCCTGCTCGGGAAGCCTGCTTCTCCCTCTCTTCCTTTGCCTCTCCTCTGGCTTGTGCTCTCTCACTCTCTTTCAAATAAATAAATAAATAAATAAAATCTTTAAAAAAATAGAGACACTTCTATTAATGGACACTTAGGTTAATAGACAAATGGATAGGGAAAATGTGGTGTATTTATGGCAGGGTAATACACAGTCACAAAAAAAAGTATGAGATTGTGCCATTTGAAACAACATTAGGGTAGGCCTAGAGGTTATTTTGCTAAGTGAAATAAGTCCGATTGAGAAAAACAAATTCCACATGATTACACTCATAAGTGGAATCTAAATAAATAAATAAACAAAGCAGAATTAGGTGATACAGATGACAAAGTATCGGTAGTTTCCAGAAGGGAAGGGAGATGGGAGGATGGGCAAAACGGATGAAGGGGAGTGGAAGATACAGGTTTCAGTTTTGGAATGAGTAAGTTACAGGGATAAAAGGCACAGCATTGGGGGGAAAAGCACTACTTCTGTTATTGCCTGTGTATCTCTAAGTTCCAAGTTTGTGATAATACTTGTTTTTTTTTCAAGTTTAGATAATACCTATTGACTTCCTGTCATGATGAGGATTAGATATCTTGTCTCTTTCACTCTTACCAAGCCTAGTCATAAACACTTCTCAGCTGTTCATCCTGCTGACTGAGATTTATTGTAATTTTGATTGACTCAATGTTCAGGGTTACATTTTTATGACTCTGTAGGCTACTCGCTGTTGAGTCATATAGAAAACTATGATTACTTCCTCTTTACTGCTCAATTTATAGTTTTCCCTCAGTTAAGAATGGTCTTGTTTTCTCATTTGCCTAGTTTTCTATGTATACACTTATTTCTAGGTGCATATGTCTACCAGATGTTGAAATAGCTTCTTGATACATTAATATGTGTTGGGTATTATATCAACTTTATCTTTTTTAATCTCTTCTGAAGCATGTGGGCCTGTATGAGTCCAGATGCTTGGTGCATTAGCCTGGGTAAATATAATAATTCCTTTGCGTTTTTTCCTGTGTTGGATCTCTTTTACACTCTAAAACATGTCTCCCTTTTTCTTGATTTACCTTCTTGTTTTGGTTGTGCATATTCTTTGGAAACTCTCTTAGAAAAGTGGTGTGTGTATATGTGTGTGTGTGAAGAGGGGGTAAAGTTTTTCACTGAAAAATCTTTACTGTCATACTTAGTTGAGAAGTTATTTAATATTACTAAGAATTAATTTCCCTTCAGAATTTTGAGTGTGTTGCTCCATTTTCTTCTAACTTCCTGTATTGCTGTTGAGACCTTCAGAATTACTTGGATTCCTGTTACTTTGAATGTGATCTTTTCCCCTTCATTTTTTTTTGAAACCTACAGCATCTTCTCATTGTCCCCTGTGTTCTAAAATATATCTGTGATGTGCCTTGGTGGGGGTCTGCTTTTGTCCCTGGACACTGGGTAAGCCCTTTTACATTAGAAATGTATATCCTGAAATTTTCAGAAATCTTAAAATTATTTCATTGAGGAAATGTTTTCCCTAGTCTCCCTCTCTCTCTCTCTCTCTCTTTTTTTTTTTAAGATTTTATTTATTTGACAGAGAGAGAGAAATCACAAGTAGGCAGAGAGGCAGGCAGAGAGAGAGAGAGAGAGGAGGAAGCAGGCTCCCCATAGAACAGAGAGCCTGACGTGGGGCTCCATCCCTGGCCCCTGGGATCATGACCTGAGCCGAAGGCAAAAGCTTTAACCCACTGAGCCACCCAGGCGTCCCTCCCTAGTCTCTCTTTGAGGGACTTCTCTTGGACTGGTCTTTTAATTTGCATATGCTTTCCCTCCTAATTTTCATGATTTTTTTCTTTTTGTTTTCTTTCTGTAAGATTTATTCTACTTTATCTTCTGGTCTATTGAGTTTTCATTGCTACAACCACGTTTACATTTTTGTTGTTGTCGTTTTTCTCTGTGTCTTTATTTTTTGGAGTTTCCTATTCTTATTTTATTGGTGGAAAACTTCTCTTATTTTCTGTAGACACTAGTTAACTTTTTAATTCCCTGCCAGCCTAGTCATTGTTTCCTTCAAGTTGCCTTTCTCTGTTTACGTATTTTATTCCAACATTTATGCAAAAGCTTATAACTTCAGATGTCTGATAATTCTTTCTTTTTTTTTTCTTTTTTTTTCTTTTAGGGAGGAAGAGAGCATTGAGGGAAGAAGGAGAGAGAGAATCCCAGGGTGTGGAGCCTGATATGGGGCTTGATCTCACCACGCTAAGATCATGACCTGAGCCGTAATCAGGAATTGGATGTTTAACCAACTGAATCCCCCAGACTCCCCAGATGCCTGATATTTCTTAACTGTGATTAAGAAATCACATTAAATCACAATCATGATTAAGGGTGTTCACATAAAAAGCTGTGATGCAGGTGATGTAGGACAGCTGTTTGTCTTAGAGCCTCTATTATCTATATCTTTAAATGTTCTTAGGCTGCTCAGAATGTGCTTCTAGTCTCCTGTATGGAGGATACATTCCTGTCTGCCATTATTCTGGGAGTGAGACTGGGAGGGGAGGCAGTCCCCTCTGCCTGGGGAGTCAGCTTTGAATATGCATACTCAATCCTTCTGGTTCTGGGCACAGCTCCCCTGCTCTTGACTTGGTTTTCCAGTCCAGAGATTCTGTGGTTTCTCCAAAAGTTGTTCAGCTGTGTAAGGAAGGCCAATGACTTAAGAGATCTAACTACTACTTCTTATAACAAATCCCTTTTATCGTCTCCCTGTCACCTCTCAGTTCCTGGGCCTCAGGCTGATGTTTCCTGGGTCTCAGGCTGAGGTTTCAGGGGAAACTAGATTCATCCTCAGTGCCACTGCTGCTTAAAATGAAGCCTTTTTGAGGTCTGCAAGTCAATTTCCACCTGACCATGCATGTATATCCTTCAAAGGCATTGCTGTCATTGCCATCTTCAACTTGTGGGAACATCTTTAAATAAGCCTCTTTGGTGTAGTTTCAGTGGGGTTTTGGAAGGAGTATTAGATGATATTTTCAATCTCCATCTTTAAGTGAAAGTCACTGCAGTTAACTTTTTGACTACATAGAGTTTGAAGTATTTAGTTTTATACAAACACAGTGACTTATGAGGTTTACATTGTTTCTGATAATATTTTATAAAAATCTATGATCCTATCAACTGTTCTTTTTTTTTTTTTTTTAAGATTTTATTTATTTATTTGAGAGAGAGCACGAGTACAAGCCCAAGGTTGGGGAGGAGGTATGGGCAGAGGGAGAGGGAGAAGCAGGAAGCCTGATGCAGGATGTGGGCTCAATCCCAGGACCCTGGGATCATGACCTGAGCCAAAGGCAGATGCTTAATCCATTGAGCCGCTCAGGCATGCTTTTTTTTTTTTTTTTCCATGCTTTTTTTCTTCTTTCTACATGAATGAAGATGCATATTGGAAAAGGGTACATTTGATCCAGTGACATGATTTCATTTTAGTGGCAGCCACTAGTTTGAGATCTGTGGTGATTATAACTATGCCGAAAAGCAGTTTGCCTTAGCTCTGTAAAACAAAACAGTTGTATTTATTAAAACAATATATGGTTAAAATTTTCTGCATAATACCAATAAACTGCCCAAATATTTTATCCTGTTAATGTGATTGGATCTTTGGGCTCTTCCTTGTGGCCACATGACCAAAAATGCCCAATAATCATGAAGGAGGCACTGACCAGTGCATCTGGGGCTCCTGCTAGCTCTTTGGGAGAAGGAGGTCACTGCCCTCCAGGCATGCGTAACATAGGATGGTGAAACTATGTGGCAGTATGTCTTTTATTTATTTATTTTTTTAAAAATTTTTATTTATTTATTTGATAGAGAGAGATCACAAGTAGGCAGAGAGGCAGGCAGAGAGAGAGGGGGAAGCAGGCTCCCTCCTCAGCAGAGAGCCCGATGTGGGGCTCGATCCCAGGACCCTGAGATCATGACCTGAGCCAAAGGCAGAGGCTCAACCCACTGAGCTATCCAGGTGCCCCGTGGCAGTATGTCTTTTAAAACCAGGGTAAGGGGCGCCTGGGTGGCTCAGTGGGTTAAGCCGCTGCCTTCGGCTCAGGTCATGATCTCGGGGTCCTGGGATCGAGTCCCGCATCGGGCTCTCTCTGCTCAGCAGGGAGCCTGCTTCCTCCTCTCTCTCTCTGCCTCTCTGCCCACTTGTGATTTCTCTCTGTCAAATAAATAAAAAAAATCTTAAAAAAAAAAAAAAAAAAAAAAAAACCAGGGTAAGAATCCCGAAGAATTTGGTATCCGCGTGAAAACAGAGTGTTTTCTAAATATAAAGAATGGAGGGCCACTTGGTTAATTTCATCACTTGATTAGGCTCAGGTTTAAGTCATGCTGGGCATCTCAGCACAATACAGAAGGGCCACTACCCAGAGGATGGAGTCCAGGGAAGGGGGACTGCGGAGATAGGCCGGGCTATAAAGCCGGTCCCTTTCAAATCAGCCAACTGGATAATGGAATGTTTGACCTCCAGAGGGGCATCAGGAGCATTGACCTTCCCTAATCAAGCCTTCCTCTCTGCAGAGTTGTACTGGAACAGGAGGAGCTCAACCGAGGTTGGATTCTCAATGCTAGAGGGCTGTATCTATCTGTAAGTGGACATGAGGGTACATCCGGAAGCCTGAAGCCTGGCCCTGGGTAGACAGCTGGCAGATTTGGCTAAGGGTTAGGGCTCTTGTCAAACAGGTTATGATTTAGGACACGTTTCAGCTCCAATATGGGACACAATCTAGGCAGTTGAAATATATGCAAATAGCTTGAAAATCCCAATGGTGATCCCTACCTTATCAGGTTAAGGCAGTGGATGAATTTGGGTTAGCATGTCTAGTATTGTCTCTACGGAATTAGGGGTGGTTGGGCAGGAGGCGGGAAATGTTCCTTCTGAAACTAAGTACCACACATACAAATCCTATGTTCTTTCTTATCCTCAAGCCTTCATCTGGGTCTCCTCTTCTCCTGGTTACTTTTTACCTTAGATTGGGCTTGGGCAGTTGCAAGTGACAGAATTCCAACACAAACTAACACTCATTAAAACGGGGGCTTAAAAAGAGGAAACTTCCCGTGTGTCTGGAAACCAGGGATCCCTGCATCCTTGAGACTTTCTCTGTATTTTTTTAGCTCCTTGTTCGATGGTTTCATTTTCTCCTTTTGCAGGTGTAGAACTCCAGCTAGTAGCAGGGGCAGGAAAGGGGCCTGGAGGGACTATGGGATAGTCTCACTTTTATGTTACTTCAGTGTACTGATTCCAAAGAGAAAAAAGAGAATTTTCCCTTCCAGTGTTATTCTGGAAATTCCTCTGGAAGGACACATGTGGGTGTAGGATAGATCTCCCTTTGTCCCTCTTGAATCAATCACTATGCATGGGGTTGACCCTCTGGTTGACTGTTCTTGAGTCATGAGCCTACCCCAAGGTTAGGTGGAGAGGAGATTGACAGCTCCACAAAATTTGATTGGAGCAGGGGAGGAGCAATTACCCAAAGGAAGGGGTAATGTTCCTTTACAAAGAAGGGAAAGATGCTGGGCAGAGGCAGGGCAACAGATATCCTTTAGGATTCCTATTCATCTGTTAAGGCTAGACTCAGGTGTCACTTCTTGATACCCCCGTCTCTGTCCTTCTCCTATTGGGTTACACGTCACTCTTCTAGGTCATGTTACATCTTGGCTGTACTGATATACCCATAAGAACTTTTAATTGTCTAGTTATATGTTGGTCTCTTTCACTAGATAGTGAAAGAGTGGCTTATTTCCATTGGCACACCTAGCCCTTCAGCAGACATGGGAGTTCCAGAAAGGTCTTCAATAAAACAATAAATGAAGATGATCATAAAATGGCAGCGAATCATTTTGAGTTAAAAAAAAAAAAGGAGAAGGAACATAATAGTAAAACACACACACACACACACACACACACACACGCATGCCGGGTACTGTGATAAATGCTTCATATCAAGTAACTCATTGATTCTCAAAAACATTTGAGAGACGTTTTCTTTCTATTGTGTAGACAGGAAGCTAAAGGTTAAGTAAGTTCCACAAGCTCATACAGCTAATAACTGTCAATTTAATAACTAGCACTCAAGCAACTTAAATCCAGCCTTATTCGCTTTCAGCAACTCTGTCTTCTGCTCTCCTCCTCCTATTCCTTCTGCAAGTTAACAATGAACTTAACATAACCTAGTGATGCTCTCTTTACTTCTTAGTGATTTGGACATTTTCCCCCAATAGATTTTTATTTTATCTCAATGCACTTCCTAGCTTGTTTTGCATCTTTGTCATTTGTTTCTTTAGCCACACAGTTAGAGGGTTGAAGGAGAAACTGTAACATCCCTTCCAGTACCAATATCACAAAATTATAAGAAGTGCATGAAACCAACTAAGGGTAACAAGTCTAACAACACAACACAGGACACTCCTTTTAGTCAGAGGCTTTTGGTTCTCAGGGGCAGCACACTGTGAAGAGGTGGGTCTGGAGGTGCCCCTGCACTCTCTCCTGGCCTCTTCCTTCTCTTTTCGGGATTCCTTTATTCTTTTTGTTCTACTAGTTGCTCTTTTCTCCTCAACCTCTTAGTCTTTCTGTTTTGTCCATAGCGTCTTTGGACCCTGCATTTCAACTCTCTTACCTTCAACAGTCCTCCTCTCCCTGCCCTACCGCCATCAGACTTCTGCAGAGCATTTAGTGAGAACCAGCCAGGCTCTTACCCTAGGGCAGGTTGAATTGCCCAGAATGCTCCCGAGCTGTTAATGAGCTTGGCAACCTCAAGGGTGAGCCTCAACTGAACAGAACACTTGAATTCAAAGACATAAGGCTAATTGTGAGCGTTTTGAAATTAGGATCGATCCAGTAGTCAATGTTTTTCTTGTAGGAAATTTCTCGCCTCCTCCAATCAACCAAAGTGGCCTATTTGAGGCCAGCTTCTTAGGGAAGAGTGGCTCTAAGATTCCCCAACCATCCTGATCTAACTTCAATAATTGTTTGTTGAACTGCAGCTTCCTGGGCCTCACCAGACCTAGCAAACCAGGATTTCTGGGAATTAGTAGACAATCTGAATTTAAAATATTTTCCTTAGTGATTCTTAAGTTCACTAAATTGTGAGAAACTCTGCCTGCATTCTAATTATTCTCTAAAAGTTTTGTGCAGTATTATCATTAGCTTTCTTAATTTTATCACAAAGAGTTTTATTTTATGTATACCTATTTTCAACTTGCACAATAAATAGTAGATATTTCACTGAAGAATTCAGCAACAATATTTAGCAAATATTCTGGTGTCTAGTCTATATAAGCCATTTTCTTGACCTGGAAAAGATAAGAAAAGATGAATACCCTAAGACTTTGTCCCTCTCTTGAATGCTTCCACGTGGGGCATTATTCATAGTCAACACCAAGCGTAAAGCTAAAGGAGTTCCTTGTTTTTTTAGACATTATGTATCCCCCTATGTTTCTGTTGTTTAAAGAGAAACTACAGTTATATACTCCTGCTGTACATACTATATTCATTATATGCGAAGTTTAGTAAGAAAGTTTTCTCTACCACTGTTACATTAGAATGCAGTTCCCTACATATGAACAATGTCTAGGTAGAATCATGTCTATTATATATACACACATATGCATATATCTCTTTTTTTAATAAAGATTTTATTTATTTGACAGAGAGAGAGGGACAGAGAGAGCGAGAGCACGCATATGAGGAGGGGCAGAGGGAGAGGGAAAAGCAGGCTCCCTGCTGAGCAAGAAGACCAATGTGGGACTTGATCTCAGGACCCTGCAGTCATGACCTGAGAAGAAAGCAGATGCTTAACCAACGGAGCCTCCCAGATGTCCCATATTTCTATATCTGAATATATATACTACTCATAATTATTTTCTCCGGTATCGAGGGCTTTGTCCTAGGGACAGCAGTTCAGTTTTCTTGATTTATTACTCCTTGGTGACTGTGGGACAATTCAGAATCTATGTTAATGATAGACCCTGGGCCACCTTCCTATCACTTTCTCTAAATGCTCTACATTGCTCTTTGGGGTGGGGAGACAAAACCCACTGAGTACATTACAAGCCAATGTCCCTGGTGCGTGGACCTCAGCTGGAATGTTGGTTGCAGGTGTTTCCACTTTTCACACAACTTGATTCTCAGGCTGGGAAGGCAGACCACACTATCTGCTGTACGGGAACGAAGATGTCTGTGGTTAAAATCTTCCACTAAATGTGTTTTCTTCACTTGCAAAGGAAACCGGGAGTAGGACCAGCTTGGGACCTCCTGGTCATCCCAACAACAGGAAGTTCTTTGTTTGGTCTCTGCCCGTGGTCTACAGAGAGTATCAGTCTGCATGTGGGGAGAAAGGCTAGAAACAGGGCACACTTTCCACATAATGCACCAGTAGCCACTGAAGCAGAGGGTGTGGGTGGAGTCACTCCCGCCCAGATGGCGATTGTATTCTTATGACTTTTTCCTTATGGCCTTTGGGAAGGCTTAACTAAACATCCCCTCAGAGGTAGAAAATTCTAGGTCCCCTAGCAACTGTGTTTTTCAAAAACTTTGAGTTAAATAAAGTAACATTTGAGCAGCACTTTGCGATTTATGAAGTACTCTTCACTTATATATCCTTTCAAGCAGGGAAATCCTTAAATGCTCCAATGTGGTTTTATTTGAAAGGAGGAATCGGACTTTCCATCAACTCAACCAAAAGGATACAGTGTCTGATGAACAGATTTAAGGGTCTGTAGGATTACCAGTTAAACCTCAGTCTCCCTTGATACAAGACTCAAGTAGCACTTGATCGGTCCTTTTTTTTTTTTTTTTTTTTTTTTTTTTATGACACTTACCACTGATCTTGTCTATCCTTGCTTGTTTACAGGCCTTATCTAATTTGCTAGATTTGACATTCTTTAAGGCAAGATCTCCATCAGATTTTTCTTTGCATTATTCTCAGGGCAGATGGAACTGGCAGGCCATAAATTGGCATTTGCTAAATGAATGAGCCGATGAAAGTGAATGAATAAATTATGTCCATTTCAAGTTAATCATCTGGATGTATTGTGGGGTTATATGAAGAAAACCCCGACCTCTCTAACAGCATTTAGGGACTGGGGAAACGTTTACTTTGTAACTAATAAAAATTAGTGAATTCTTTCCGAAAAAAAAAAAAAAAAAAGAAAAGGCATTTAAATCCCCTAGCGGTTTATCTTTGCTAAATCTTAAATTAACTTTCAGATATTAAGCCAGCAATAAGCCACAGCTGCTCGCTTATCAATCATCTTTTCTCTTTTTCAAGAACTAGGAATTTAGGATTCTGTCCCCCCGCCCCCAGGTGTGATGATCTGGTGAGAGAATCAGAGGAACGCTTGAGGAATGCAATGTTCTTCTCCATGTTTGTATGTGTGTATATATCGAAAAAATAGAAAAATAAGGCCAGCATAGGCACTGTTTGTAGGCATGATCGAATATAAAATGAAATGTCAAGTTTTTAACACTAAAAGCGACACTAAGAAAGATAAAATAAATACACCGTTGGAACTAGGACCTATAAACCAGCAACGTCAGCAGTCCGAGGTAGGGTGAGCGGAGGGGGCAATGGAGATACACCTCTAGAGGAGAGCAAAATCACTCGAACTGCGCGGGTTGCCTGGAGTGGGGGCGTGACTCCCATTTTTCGGGCAATGTGAATAAAGGGTGTTTGTGCGAGGCGCCCATTCTCGCTCCCGGCGCCGCACGCACCGGGAGCCGCGCGGGGCGCGGAGCCCCGGACCAGTCGATCGCCCGGCGGGCCGCTGCGGGAGGGGAGGGCGCGCAGGGCGGGCGCTGATTGACTGGGCGCACGGTCAGGTGACGCGGGGCGCCACGTTCCAGGAGCCCAGCCCGCGGTGGCCGCCTGGGCCGGGGCCGAACCGGGGCCGAGAGGGGCCGAGAGGGGCCGCTCTCCCGGAACAAAGTTGCCGGGCCTGCGGCGGCGGGGCCGAGGCCGAGAGCCGAGCGGGAGCGGGAGCGCCGGGGGCGGCGCCGGCCCGGGAAGCGGTCCCGCTCGGCCGCCTCCTCCTGGGGAGAGCGAGCCCCGGGGTGCCCGGGCGCGAGTCCGTTTCCCCGAGGGGCGGCAGGGCGCCCCCGCTCGCTCCCGCGCCCCCTCCCTCTTCGGCCTCCTGCGCCGCTTTCCAACAAAGGGGCAGGCCCGCGGCGGCGGCGGCGGACCGGGGCGGGGGTGCGGCGGCGGAGGAGGAGCCGCCGGAGCGAGCGGCTCGCGCACAAAGTTGTGGAGTCGCCTTTCCTCGGAGGAGGGGAGCGGGCAGCCGCAGCCGGCCGCGGGCTTTCTCCCGCCGAGGCCGAGGAGGAGCCTCCGGCTCCCGAAGCCGATTGGGGCACCACGGCGAGTGGTACCTCCTTTCTTTTGGGTCACTTCTGCAGACGGAAAACTCTCTAGTGTTTGGCAAACTTGGTTGCCTGCGCGCCCGTTCCAGGTTTGCACTTGGACTGTTTTGTTTTTGTTTTTTGGCGGAACTACCGGAGCAGGAAGATTGCACAAGTCGGGGGCGTTGTTTCAATCGGGTGTCAAAAAAAAAATTTTTTTTTTTCTTTCGGATTTGTCTGGTTCTTCGCATTTCCTTTTTAAAACACATCGCCCCACAGAACTCACGCTCGCACACTCCCCCGCGATCACTCCGACCCAAACACGCCCGGAGGAGCCCTCGGCCCGCTGGGGACGCGGCGGAGGCTGGCAGGCGACGCGGGCCCGCGGGTCCGGGAAGCAGGTAAGCCCGTGCGAGGTCTCCGCCTCGGGCGGTGGGATGTGACCGCAGCCCCCGGGGCGGTGGGGCGTGGGCTGCGGGGAGGATGGACTTTCCGCGGCTCCCACCCTGCGTCCTGGTCTCCTCAAGTCTGAGTCTTAAGATGTCACCAACTTTCGTGTGCACTTTCCTCGGAACCTGCGTTCAGCTCCCTTCGGCGGGAGAGAGGGTGCCAGAAGCGTGGAGAGAGCTCGGAGGTCCTCGCGGTCTGTCTGGGAGCGAACGCCCCCAACTCGCCAGACCCCGGCCGTGCCGCCGCGGGGCTCCCCCAGCCCTCCTCCCTCTCTGCGTGAGGGGGCCGCGTGCTTCGCGCTGTGATCTCCAAGAGGGGCCGGTTTCCTAGGATGGCCTGTGACACACACCCCGGCCCCGGGAGGGCGGGGCCCGAGGTGTCCGCCAGGAGCGGGTGGCGGCGTGGTGGACGGGCAGAGGAGCGGCTCGCTGGCGCCCGCCTGGCAGGAAACGTGTTAGCCCTCCGCGCTGTGGCTGCTTCTGAGGGTGGGGCTCCAGGGAGGGGACAGGGGCGGCCAGTCGGTGCTTAGTCCCCACGGCAGCCTCTTCTGCTTTCCGGACTCTCGGCATCTCTTGCTACATCAGGTAAGATAATGGAGTGGGAAAGGTCTTTGGCCCTGGGTCCGAGGCTTTGGTTGCCCAAGGCCACTTACACAGCCAACAAAGCACGAATTCTAGGCTGTGCAACTTTTAGAAGGCACGCTGTTACGGGAGAATTTTTTTTTTCCCCCCGCCCAAGCCCCCAATTCCCAAGCCTTCCAGGGTTTCAAGGGAAGGAAAAAACGTGCCCGACCTCCAAGAGCCCGAGGACCCGCACTTTGTTTTACATTGAACTGGAGAGCCCCAGGTCGAACTTGGGGCGATCGGCTCCGCTTTCTGGGCTGTCCCGGGGCAAGTCTCCTTTTTCCCAGCCTCCACGTCACCTGAGTCACCGGGGCCTCGCGGGTTAGTTCCTCATGCAGCGTTTGGGAGGGCCAGTGCACCGGTTGCTGCGGCTGGAACGCACCGACTTTGCGGAAGCTTCGATTCTCCCGGTCCCGGTTGGGGCCGGGTCTTGGGGCCTCTAGGACCCGCGGCAGCAGCCGCATCCACTCATTTGTAACTTGCACAGGCCTCTGGAAGTGCGGTTGGCGCCTCCCGGCTGTTGCTGGTGGGCGTGGGGGCAGCGGCCAGCGGGGAGTGCTGCGGGTTAGGCGAGGGCTGGAAGAATGCGAAGCTCGTGGGTGCTTCAGTTTCCCGAGTACCGGGCGGCCAGGGCCACGGTTTACGCACAGTCATTCCCCGCCCCCTCTACCCGAGTTTATGGGACCAATGAGACAGCTCTTTAACTCTCCTTTGGGTGTTTACCTAAAATTTATTGCCGCTGTAAACAGTATTAATCACCGTAGTACTAACCTTCCCTTGGAGCGTTTCCGAGAGTGAATGGCAGTTCTTGGCACTGGCAGGTTCCTGTACTGTTTCAAGCAGAGCGGCAAATTCTTGGCCCCTTCCCTTCCTTTTCCACTATCTTCAGCATTCCTGGAGTTTGGTTTCTAGTTTAAATGCATGGATAGTTTCAGCGCAAGGACCTATACGGCATTTCCATCACAATTGCACGTTGTGGAAGAAACTTGTATTCTTACATTGTATAATTGCCCAATTGTTTTAAAATTGAAACATTAACTTTACCTTTAAGGCCAGCCCCCTACCCTTTCACCCCCAAGTTTATTGCCACACCCGGATGGCTTGTGTTCCATATGACAGCCAGACAGACACATTCTGAAGAAACAGTTGCTGAATGCAGAGTTAAGTGTATTGGTTTCATCGAGGGATCTGGCTAAACTTTGCAAAGCATAATTCCGAGGGAACAGAGATCTGGAACAGTGGTAACAATAAATGACAATTTATTGTATAGGGCTTAAAGCTTCTAAGGCAATAATATCCCATTCATCTATTCTCAGTTTCTCACCCAGCTTTGTGTGGAAGATGGTCTCTCTTACGCTCTATAGATGTGCCCTGGGTAGGTCCACCCCAAGGCACACTGTGGGTGATGAAACTTTGTTTCTGGCTCCTGACAACCAATTATGAAGTAGCTACAGCATGTAGAGGTTTAGCAGGAGGTATCTTTTTCTGTGTGCTACTTAACCTGGGGTCCCCTACCCATTCCTGGCAACAGGTGACAGTCAGTGGCTCTCACTGCTCAAATGGCCTTCTTTGATTCTCTCTCCTTCCCATTCTTTTCTTGTCCTCTGACCCTCTTTCTGCTGTATCTTTGTAGCGTATGAGGACTTTTGATGATCAGGAAGAGAAAATTTGAGAAATTATCCTAGAGTGGTAAAATTTAAAAAAATGATAAATATTCATGTGTAAATGAAGTCTAGTGTAAACAGTTTACTTTTCTTTTTTATGGAGTGGGGAAGGTCTTTGGCAACTGTTGAAGTCAAGACCCTTAGCTAAGACTAGTTATGAAGGGGAGTGTCAGATTTTCTCTTAAAGGGAGTAGTTAGTTGCTTTCCAGTAAAGAGAATTTTTGTTGGACCAACCTCATTTTCCATAATAAAATTTTATATGCATTCGTCTGAACAAAGCTTTAAGTTCTTGAATAAATTAAAATGCACTTAAGAATTCAGCAAATCTTTTACAGGTAGGTACCCCCCAAAAGAAACTTAGTCATATAATAATCCTGAAAGTCTTAACAGTAGTAGAGCAATATAAAAAAATGAGAAAGAGGGGCGCCTGGTTGGCTCAGTGGGTTAAGCCTCTGCCTTGGGCTCAGGTTATGATCTCAGGGTCCTGGGATCGAGCCCCACATTGGGCTTCTGCTCAGCAGGGAGCCTGCTTCCCTCCTGCTTCTGCTTACTTGTGATCTCTGTCAAACAAATAAATAAAATCTTTTTTTAAAAATTTATTTATTTATTTGACAGAGAGAAATTACAAGTACACTGAGAGGCAGGCAGAGAGAGAGAGAGAGAAGGAAGCAGGCTCCCTGCTGAGCAGAGAGCCCAACGCGGGGCTCTTGATCCCAGGACCCCGAGATCATGACCTGAGCCAAAGGCAGCGGCTTAACCCACTGAGCCACCCAGGCGCCCCTCAAATAAATAAAATCTTTATAAAAAATGAGAAAGAGATTTTATACTCAAACTTTGGCAGATTAATGATCTAATCCACATGGTCCTCTCTCTAAGAGGAAAATTGTTCCTAAATCTTTAATAGTCTACATCTACCAGTTTTCTTCTGCCTCAAACTGTTAAATACTTCAATATTTTTTCCCAAGGTAATTTTGACTTCTTTATTATTAGAACACACCCTTTTTCCAACTGGTCAGGAAAAAATATATAATAATTATTTTTTACATATACTTATTATAAAATAATATGGTATTTCTTTGAATGTTACAGATAATTAAACATAAAACACTTAGTATTACATAAGTATGCCAAATGAAGCATATTATTAAATAATAAAACCACATGGTGTGTCCTTGAATTAAATAATTGAATTGCCTAATCCTAGCTAGCAGTAAACTCTTGTTCTGATATATGTTGTAATATATGAATTAATATCCACTATTTGCAGGTTAATATTTGGATGTGTTGACAGTTACATTCCCAACTAAATGATTAATTTATTTAATTGGCATTTGGGGTCCACTTAAGGGGCTGTTAGGATACAGCCAAGTTGCTGAACTTAAGACTGAATTGTGATTGTATTTGGGCTCTAGGGGCAGTATAGTCTAGGAACTATTAGGGCAATGCAGAGCTTTCATTATTGACATTCTTAAAGAAAAGGTGGTTGTGCCCAGTATAATCCTCAATTCTTTAAATTCTGCAGATGATTCTAATTACTAAAGATTAAAATTATTTTATTGCTGGGGCACCTGGGTGACTCAGTCCATTAAGCATAGACTCTTGGTTTCTGCTCAGGTCATGATCTCAGGGTTGTGAGATTGAGCCCTCCTGGGGCCCCAAGTCGGCTCCCGAGCTCAGTGCTGAGTCTGTTTGAGATTCTTTCCTTGTCCCTACCATTCCCCTTCTCCTCCTCTTTCTGCTCTGGTGCTCTCTCTCTCTCTCTCTCAAATAAATAAATAAAATAAAATCTTTTAAAATTATTTTATTGAGTGACAGCTATCCTCAGCAGAATTCATATGATGTACCTTCTAGATTAAAATCTATGTCAGTGGGTATAATGTGTAACTATCCAGATTTTTATTGAATCCACACCATTTTTGAGATCAGTCCTATATATCCAACTATATTCTTTGTTATCTTCCCTTATATAACTCAGAGGCACCTAATACTCAGCAAGTCCAAACCACATTCATGGTTCCTTCCACCAGTGGCTTATCTGCCAGTGTTCCCCAGCTCAGTGAATGACTCACCCTCCACACAGTTGCCCAAACCAAAACTGGGCAGTCCTTTTGCACTCATATCCAGTCAGTCCCCAATTGCTACTGACCTTCTGTATTTGATATTTAAATATCCCACATATCTACCCATTTCTTTCCATGTACCCTTGTTTAGACCACAGTCATTTCCTGCCTATAATATTATACTAGAAAGGACACCCATATGCTTCTCCCCACTTACCATTTTCCAGCATTTCCTTTCTTTCTCTTTCTCCCTCTCTCCCTGTATGTGTACATATAGGGAGAGAGATATCTATACATAGATAGACAGGCATATGTTGTCCTGTTTGAACTGAAGTTGAAGTCATTATCACACTTCATAGGTAAATATTTTGTCAGGTGTCTCCTATAATCAAAGATACTTGGAAAGATATACTTGCATAATGACAAAACCATGAACCTATACTAAGGAACTTTAATATTCATAGAAAAATATTGGCTGATATATAGCTTCGGTTCACATTTTTCATATTATCCCCCAAACATTTATTTTTTTAAAGTCTAAATTCAGTCAAGGATTATACTGATTGTCATTTTTTTTTTTTTTTTTTTAGTCTCCTTTAACCCACAAAGTTCCCTCTCCCTCAGGTGTTTTTTCCATGATGTTGATAATTATAAGCAGTCCAGATTGTTTATTTTAAAGACCATCCGGTCTAGATTTGTCTGTTCATGGTCAGCTTCATGAGGATACTACATAGATGATGTGGCATATTGCCCGTTGTACCACATGATGCCCCATTATTGGTCATATGAAGTTTTATCACTTGGTTAAAGTTAGGAATAATTTTCCCCAAAATTCTGTTACGCAAAAGTTTCAGATATACAGAGGAATTGAAATAAAATTTTTTTCAACACCCATGTGCCCATGGCCTAGTTTCTCGAATGAACAATTGCTATATTCTGCTCTTGTCTTCATGGCTTCCTACTCATCATTCTGGTCCAACTACAAACCAGAGTGATCTTTTCAGAAGGCAGGTCTGATCATGTTACTTCCCTGCTTAAAACCATCTTTTAGATCCCCCTTCCTCTTCAGAGAAAGATCAAGAGCTTTGACCCGGTCTCCATTGCTCTGTCGCCAGTCCTGTCTACCTACTTCACTTAGTTTGCCAGATTTCTCTCTTGGGTGTTTTCTCTCCAAAGACACAGGCTCAGCCTCTTGAATCCTCCATGATTCTTCCTGACATGGAAGGCTCTTATTTTTCTCCTCCCACTTCTTTTTTTTTTTTTTTTTTTTTTTTTGCTAATTAAATTTTTCTCATCACTGAAGGCTTGGCTCAAGTGTCTACTTCTTCAAGAAAACCTTCTCTAATTGCCTTGGGAAGGTGCAAGTCCTCTGCTATATGCTCATATGACTCTATGCTTCTCGTGTACATTTGTGACATATCAGTATTATAATGAAATAATTCATTACATAATTAACAGCTTAGTGTCTAGAAACTTCATCATAGCAGAGTCTGGGTCTCCTTTTTAGTCCTATTATCCCCATTGCCCAGATCAGTGCCTTACAAATAGAAAATGCTGAATAAATAGTTGCTGAATGAATGGTTAGTATGGATAACTATATGATTATTTATATTAAACAAAAATGTATGCATACATTTTTTTTCAAGTCAGTACATTCCCTTTTCTTTTTAGGGATTGATGTCGACCTGGATCATTATAGAAAACTGGAAGTCTTAAGAAGAGGATTTACTACCGTCTTTGGATTACACTGAAACTCAGCAAAGATGGCCAAGTATGGAGAACACGAGGCCAGGCCTGATGATGGGCAGAATGAGTTCAGTGACATCATTAAGTCCAGATCCGGTAGGTAACGAAAGGTTAAGAAAATGATGGGTTATTATGTATAAACCACTTAAAAGACATGTTTTTTGGCTTGTTCTTGTGAGAGAAACTTCTTTGGAGAAACACGGTTCTGACAAATGACTATTACATTGTAGAAGGTAATGAGCTGTCTCTGAGTATTGTCATAATTGCCAATCCGTTTTGGTCTTATTATATGTTGATGGGCACTGCTTGGTGAAACCCCTACCTGTGGTTGAATGCTTTTCCTTGAGGAGACCACCCCTTTCCACACAGACACAAAGCTGAGCAGTTTTCTTCTTATTGATCTGTTTTATGAAGTTGAAGGGATTATATGCTTAAAATATGAAGTAGCGGTTTCCGGCAAGGTGGGTCTTCTAGAGTTTTGCTTCATTTACTCTATATCCTCACCCTTGTCTGTTTTTGGTGGTCAGGGTTGGGTCAACAGGCACCCCACCCTTGCTTTCCTTTTGGGACCTTTTTAGGAGTATTCTGAAGGTGCAGTTTTCGCGTGGGTCCCCTAGGGCAGCTTGATGCTTTTCATATGAACATTTCAGTTGGGGATCTAAGGATACCACTCCCTCCCTCAATCTTTTATATAACTGAGTGCTTTTTGACTCTGGCTGTACAAATGAATCAACTGGGGAGTTTTAAAAAAATGCAGATGCACTGGCTCCAGTCCAGACCTGTTGAATAATTTCTGTATTTTTTAAAAGCTTCAAAGAACGATTCTGAGACAGGCTTTAAGGGGAGATATTTTCGGGCAGGCAGGGCCTTTCTGAACTTTGGAAATTACACAGAACTCCACCCTGGGTGTGAACACTATACTTAAGTAACTTTGAGAGTTACTTTGAGGTATAAAATTATATCCAGTGTCACTTTAAAAACAGAAAAGGAAGCTAAACCCTGTTTTTGCTGTGTGAACTATCTTTATCTTATGTTAGGATCCTGTTTCTTAATTATTTGAAATTGCAAAAATATGTACTGAAAATAAGCTTAAGTTAACAGAGATACATATGTAAGACACACCTTTCCCTTTGTGATACTGGTATCAGTTGATGGGTAAAGATTTTGATTATTATAGTCTTGGCTCTAAATATGTAGCTACTATTGTACAACTTTAAGGATTTTTTGGGGGTACTGCTTAATATCCAGTGGTAAAATTCACTCTCAGGATGTTTTATTCCTCTAAATTTCTTTTTGTTTAAGTGTTCTAATAGTATATGAGACTGACGCGCTACCTACTGCACTAATGAGGCACCTACTAAGTGTTTCAGTAGTATAAAGGGCAAGGTAGATATAAGGGATTATTAATATCTTCTTAAGAGCACAGAATATATCTGGAAATACGTAAATGTAACCAAGAGGAAAATAAAAGACACCACTCAACACATCCATGCTTGTCATGTTCTATAAATTGTGAGGTGGTATATTCTTAGATAGTTTTCTGAGTCAGTGTCCATTACAGTAAGACCTTTGATATTTATAACTATGTATTTTAGCCATAGCCTTAAAAAAGTCATTATATATAAATTTAAAAATATTGGGTATATATGATGAGTACGTAAAACTTCGAAACTCTTCTTTAAATATTATCATTTAAAGAGACTGACAATTCTTGTACATTATTGGGGGACATTTGGGTAGAAATTACCACGTTTTTACCATATGCACACCACTTGGCTCAATAACCATTTTTAGAGTTTTTTTAGAGTTTTCCCCTAGGGAATACACAGAAATGTATAAGCAAGAAGTCAATCGCAGCATTTTTATCATAGAAAAAATTGGAAACACCATAAAAACCCAGTATTGAGGATTAGTTAAGTCATGATTTCCCAATGTATTTGTGAAATAGCACAAGTTCTGATGCATAATTCATAAAAGGATGTGGGGAGAGGGAGAAGCAGGCCTCCCACCCTAACACTGAGCATGGAGCCCTATGAGGGGCTCAACCCCAGGGATCTGGGATCATGACCTGAGCCAAAGGCAGATGCTTGATGACTGAGCCACCCAGGCGCCCCTTAGAGTGTTTTAATACCAAAGCTATGACTGTTACTTAGGAGGCATCTACTTCAAACATATTGAAAAGCTAGCTGTTGCATAGCTGAGATATGAATCACATTCTTTTCACTGGATTATGTTGCAAAAGCCAGTAGATAAGTTTGGATTTGAATGGACCTATTAGTCCCAATCTCTCTTTCCGGAAGGCACTGTTTTGATTCTTTTACGGTGAATACTAGTAGACAATGGTCACGTCTTATAGTACTCTAAAATATACATAGTGACTAGGGAGTGTTCATATCCTGTCAAAGGCATCATCTACCTATAAAGATCCTCCTTGGATGTGTTCTATGCTGAATTTGTTGCCTTTTCAGTTTTTTAAAGGAGTATTTTCCTATAATAAAACTTGAATTCTAATCTGTTCCTTGATGTTTCTTCCTTTTGGAGGACTGGATGGCGGGGAGAGGTAGAGATTGGGTGGGGAAAAAACTAAAGTTGAGAGTATATCGACAAACTTAATCTTTTTGGTTTATGAGGATTCTTTTCTTTCCTCCCCAAACTTGAGTTTGGACAGTCTAAAAGCTGGCCTAGGAGAAATATTTGTGCATTTAAGTTATTAGGATTGTTTATATTACCCTTATCCAATATTAATTTGTTTTATGCTTTGTGTGAGGTTTAAATATTTTTTCACATCCTTTGCACCATCTAAATGGATGTGTGACAGTGGGAAAGTAATGAAGTAATGTGATGAGTGTAAAAACTGCACACTTCTTTACGGTTGTAGTACCCTTGTCTTGGATTTGAGTGAATTTTAGAAAAGAACTCGAAAGGATATGACCTTTAATGGTTAAAGGTTGGATAAAAGTAGACCTTTCTGTTCCTAAGTGAAAGACACATAAGTCAAGTTTGTTGTCAATGACTGCATTGTTTGATAGCCTCAATTAGTGAGCTTCAGAAAGCTTAACGAGTTAGTAATGGTTTTGAGAGTGTAGGCCAAGAATTAGAGGTGTTTTTGTTTGTTTGTTTGTTTATTTTTGTTTCTGTTTTGTGTGTGTGTGTGTGTGAAATATATTGGCAGTGGGGTGTGTGATGTGTAAGCTTCTGCTTGAAACATTTTAAGCATGAAATAATAAAACAGTTTGAGATGTATATAAAGTCAAAGAATGTCCCTGTTGCTATTTCATTCTTACAATAGCTAACACACTTTAAAGCCAGTAATGGAGACTACATCATCCTTTTCTGTTCTCAGTGCTGTTGTAATTTTTTTTTGGCACAGAGACCCCTTAATGAGGGTCAACCTCAGGGCTAAAGGCAGGGTGTCAACTAGTTATAAACTAGTTATAGGTAGGGATTTTGGCTATTTGGGGATTTGAATCAATAGATTGTATGTATATGTGTGTGTGTGTATATATATATATATATATATAGAGAGAGAGAGAGAGAGAGAGAGAGAGGAAAGGGCCATTTGTTGAATGAATGCGGTGACCCACACACTATTGTGTGATTCAGTATCCTCTTTAAAAGGCCTTGGGCAGGAAGCTGGAGTGTAACAATTATATCATTTCTTCCTTCACCTTTTCTGTTCTTGCCTAATCCTGGTGTCTAATGGTTGAACGAACGTTAGAGGCCATACAGCCGGCCATGCCTGCGACATGTCTGTACCCAGTCCCTGCTTGCACACGTCCAGTGATGGGATCACACTGATTATGGTGATGATGATGATGATGATGATGATAATTCTGGCAGTTTACATTTGTTGAGCATAGACCACATGCAGATGCAGTGCTATGGGTTTAATCCTAACAACCATGATTTTACAGATGACAAACATGAGTCACATAGAAGTAGTTTTCACACTGGCCTTCCTTCTATTTCTTCAAAGGCCCAGGGCCTTTGCATATCCCTCTTTTCCTTGTCTTTATCTGTTAGGCTTCTTCTTGTCATTTAAATTTAGGTTTGAGTGTCATCACTGAGAGGTCTTCCCTGCTGACTTGAGAAAATAGATCTCCAAGGCATTCCTGACTGTATCATTGTATTTAAGTTCCCTATATGTTCTTATTGCTATCTGGCATTTTTCTTCGCGCTTGTGTGTGTCTTTGTGTGTGTGTGTGTGCATGCACGCGCGCCAATGTCCTTCCAAGTAGAATTTAATTCCACAAGAGCAAGAACCAGTACGTCCCTGACATCAGGCCCAGGACCTAGCTCCTAGTAGATGAGCAATGAATGCTTAGTCAGTGAGAAGGGCCACAGAGCTAGAAAGTGTGGGAGCTGGGATTAGAACTCAGGTGGTATGGAGTTGTGCATTTAACCTTTACATGTTGCTGAGTCTCCTAATTTTTTTTTTTTTTTTAAAGATTTTATTTATTTGTCAGAGAGAGGGAGAGAGAGCGAGCACAGGCAGACAGAATGGCAGGCAGTGGCAGAGGGAGAAGCAGGCTCCCTGCCGAGCAAGGAGCCCGATGTGGGACTCGATCCCAGGACGCTGGGATCATGACCTGAGCCGAAGGCAGCTGCTTAACCAACTGAGCCACCCAGGCGTCCCATGAGTCTCCTAATTTATTAGGTAGCTTATTCCATTGCTGCTAGATGATTCTTCATTTGTGGTGATCTATTGCTTATAAATTTTGCACGGTATTAATTTGGCTTATACATATCCCTCTACCTCTTTCCTATCCCCAGTCCACTGGGGTTGGGGCTCTGGACCATAATGTAGAGTTTCTCTAGGCTTCCTGACATCATAGCCCTGCCAAGGGAGGGCCAACTGTAGGAGACAACAGCCTGCTTCTCCCAGGCTTGTCCTGGCCTTCCTTGGCTCCGGTCTCTAAGAGTTAGCAAAGGGGAGATAATCAGACCACAGGCAGTCTTCTGGGTGGAAGGCAGAGAAATTGATAATTTGTTTCTGATGTAAATTCCCTTTTCTTTTTTCCTCTGACTGCTGCTCAAGGCTTTTCACTGGCTGGTGAAAAAAATGAAGTGGATTTCAGATGCACTGCAATTTGGCACAGTTTAAGCCCTGGTCTGATGCCCAGATGGTTATCTCTGGGATCGAAAGGGTTGGTGGCGGTGGGGAACTGGGGGAGGGAAGAAAAGAGAGGCCAGTGAAATAAAAATAAAATGAATTATTTAATATGGAATATTATACCTGGTTATATTTATAGCAGGTCTCCTGAAAATACACTGTTTGCAATAAAGGGAACTTGCTTAACAAGATTCAGTTTAATAAGAATTATGAGGAAGATCACCTTATTTGTTTATCTTTTAGTGGCCTTCCTTTAGGAGGACGCTGGTTATGTTGCATTGAGGGATTCCTTGATCATTTTTCTCTATTTAAATTCATTAAAGAAATATCTGTGAGGGGATTTTTCTGAACAGCTTAAAGGACTTTGAAAAATTGTTCTCTCCCCCGCCCCTCCGTAGCTTTACTTGGCTGGAATACCTGTGCTTTGGCGGGAGCTCTTTGAGCAGGTTTGTTTTTTTCCATGAGCCCTGGGGATTTGTGGGGAGGGATGGTAACCCTCTTGGAAATTCAACTCTGACAGCGGAGAGCAGCTATTCTTGTAATGCGTGTAAAAATATTCTCCATGTTGTCGCCTCATTATGCTGAAGTAGTGCAATCGTAGAAAAGTTTTCTGTTTTAATGCAATTCTCATGACCTTTTACTGTGCCTGTGGAAGCTTGTAGGTGATCCATTCCCAATCAGGAAACATGAATTGCTGAGAATGTTCTAAGCAATGAAAGTACATTAATTCTATGGTCAGAATGGAAAACTCAATTTTATTGAACCTTACTTGAGGCCAGAAGTTTGAACTAGATGCTGATATGATGATTTTCTGGGAACAAGGGAACATGTGAGTTCATTGCTGCAGTTGTAAATATTAGTTAAAATTTAATTGTGAAAGGATACTCAGGTGGTTTCAGATGTATTGGCCAAATTGTTTGTCCCTTAAGCTGTGTGTGTAGGCAGACATATTGACTCTATTACTATTTTAATTTTTTTTGTATGCCTCAGTTGTTTAATAATAAATATACTCAAGTCAGTATTTGAAATATGAGTCATTATGAGTTTTTAAAATCTATTTACTCTTGAAATGATGGCTTGTGGACTGAGAAATCTAAGCCAGATCTAGCTCTTTCACTTTTGCTT
This sequence comes from Mustela nigripes, assembly GCF_022355385.1. NCBI lineage: Eukaryota > Metazoa > Chordata > Mammalia > Carnivora > Mustelidae > Mustela > Mustela nigripes. The sequence goes on from NC_081561.1 coordinate 92,028,126, forward strand.
CCTCTGTCCTTGGATTTGCACGTGTCAACTCTAGGAGGCCTTTGCATTGGGCCTTTGAACAACCACCTGTCTAAAGTTTATTTAAATCCTGTGGGTCTTCTCTATCAGAAGCTTGTCCTCCTGTCCTGGTTAATAGGAAGAATTTTTATTTATTTATTTATTTTTGTGAGTGCTCCTGTGGCAGCTAAGATTAAGGCTTGAGATATGATATGGTCTCACATTGGTTTTGAGAACTCAGTTTCTTTAAAAAAAAAAAAAAATTGGTTCTATCACAGCTGTTGAGCTCAAAGTGTAAAGCAGTAGAATAATATTTCATAGGAGAATATTTTCAAATGAATTTTTCTTTTAATGGGGGGCCTGCCTGGTTAGTTATTATGATTTCTGTTGAGTTCAGTAATGCTAGCATTTAATTATGTAACAAATTTTTTTTTTCAAGGAACAGAAAAAGCACCTAGTGACATTTCTTACATAGCGGAGAAGCCCAATGAATAATGGACTTTGCATCTCTGAAGTGGTACAACTTTGAAATAAATACATCTGCTGTAGGGTAAAAAGTATTATCTGTGGAGATATTCTTTTTTAATTCCATACTTTTAATGTTTGAGAATTTCTTTCATTCTGCTTCCTAGCTAAGATTTTGGTATATGATATACATAATATATACTGGGGATGGGGTTAGCATTTTGAGGTTGATACTCATGGATTGGTTATTTTGTTATTCGTAAGCTATGTGTGAGTCATGTTATTTAACACTAATTCAATAATTACCTAGATGTATATGTATGCTTTTGTTTTGCAAGTTGGGTTTTGGGCTCACTGCATGCAGGACTGGTAACTCAGGCTGCACATCAGAACCACTCTTCTGGATTTGGATTCAGTCGTGCCAGGAGGGGTCTGGGCTTCTGGAGTTTTACCAAGCACCCCACAGCTTTATGGAGAAAGAAGGCCAGTTTAAGACTGTTAGAACTGAAATGAAAATGGTCTGTGCATTTCAGAGGAGAGCTTTTAATAATAGCCAAATGTTGAAGTTTATTTCTATCTACAAACACTTCCCTTTAAACATTTTAAAAAGACAGTGGATTCTTGGTATTGGACATTTTTTCTTTTGCTTTATATTTTGAAGAGTTTCGCTTATGTTGAGCAAAGGTAAAACCATGGCAGTCAGGGGAGTGAGAAATTTGGTGCATTTCTTATCATGTCCCCTTAAAGCAGAGTATCATAGTAAAATATTCAGCAGCAAAGTATTTCTTTGTTGAGCTCCTTGGTCTTCAACTCAGTGTACTTAACCTCTTCCTGCTGTAAGTCTAATGTCATATCCTGAAGTCTTACATGGAGTCCTTGATCAAATCATTGTAAAAACTTACTGTGTGTATTTTCTAAGAAATTATTTCTAAGATATGTTTTTTGACTCATGGTGGGAAAAAATTCTCATATCCAATCCTATATGTTAGCTTTCCTTTTTTTTTCTTTTTAGTTAAGTTATAATTTATTCATACTGTGGAATAATTTGAGGTAAAAAAATCAAGTTTTATTTTTTCTGTATCAATATGGGGTGATTTATAAGATGTGATACAAAGTATGAAACATAATCAACGTTTTGCTACTTTTCTTATATTCTTTAAGATTAGAGACAATATTACATATGTATTTCCCTCCCTCTTTTTGTATTTTAAGTAGGTGACATCTAATACTTATATTTAATATAACTAGACTTTCTTTTGACACAAAATAATTTTCCCGTTATTCTTTTAAAATGCACTCATTTTCAAAGAATAATTTTTTATTATGTCAAAGATGAATTAGGAGTTAAGTGACCTTTTGAGCACTATAGCGAGTTCCTTGAGGATCTGTAAATATGCGCCGGAGGTCTTGAGATGCCCTTGTCTACATTTAACTAAACCAAGCCAAACACCAAACTCCCACTCTTAAAGTCCTTGAGTTATTTGCAGGAGTGTCTTTGAGCTCTGTAGCGTCTTTGACGATATAGGAAGGGATTTTCATTTCTTTATTGATTATACAAGCTTTGGGGTGGATCAAAATGTGTACCTGCTCTTTTTTTTTTTTTTAATATTTTATTTATTTATTTGACAGAGCGAGAGCAAGCAAGTGCACAAGCAGGCAGAGGGAGAGGGAGAAACAAGGTCCCCGCAGAGCAAGGGGCTCCATCCTAGGACCCTGCAATCATGACCTGAGCCAAGGGCTTAACCGACTGAGCCACCCAGGCGCTCCTGTAATTGCTCCTACACATGTCACTGTGTAGAATTTGAGGCGGGTGCAGAGATTTACTTGTCCTGCTGCTCCCCAAGGCATACCTCATATGTAAGTTCCCTTGCTGATCAAACCTGCCACCTACCAACCTTGAGTGGTCTGCTTCTGCTCTTTCTCTGGGCTCTCCTTGTCTTTTGTATATGGAAGCCAGTTTCAAATTTCATTCAGGGAACTCTTGAGGTTGTAAACAAACATATGCCCTTAAGTTTTTTTTAACTATTGCAAGTATTGACTCAGAGCTGGGAGAATGAATCAGAGTCTTATTTTGTGTTGAAGGCTCCTGGCCTTATTTAAATGCCTTATTCAAAAGCCACCCTCTGGGGGGGCTCTTAAATAAGTGAGTTCTAGTTTACTCTGTGACCCTATGTAGTTCCTTTATAGGTGTTTAGAAAATGTCATACTGCAAAATGTAAGGATATTTATTTATTTTTGTGTTTTTACATGTGGCATCCGTGGCCAGTTCTATAAGATACCAGATTCTTATTCATCTATGAGATCCCATTTGAATACCATGTGAACAGCAAAAGATCAGAGTGACTTGAATTGTTTTAACTTACATGTGCTTTTTCAAGAGACTTAACCTGTTATAGGTTAGAGGAGTGTTCATATTTGGGGAATGCACATATATGCTTGCTCTCTCAGACTGGCTTTATTGAACACTTGGCGTATGACAGATCTTATTCTGGGGACCTGGCATGAAGGCAGATTGCTCAGAGAAGGGAACTCATTTGCATGTATGTTTAAGTGAAACACTGAGAGATGTCTGCCACCACTTTCTCTTTCTAGCAGCTCTGCCTTCCCCCTGACACCACAGTACCCTGTGCAGGAGGCAAACGGCACCATGGGAGGACTGCCCATGGTCCTTCTCTTGCCTTTGAGATGGGAGGACTGCCCATGGTCCTTCTCTTGCCTTTGCGATATGGCTGGCTTTGTTTTCTCTGCTTGGTTGTTTTTCCCCTCCTAAGCCTCCAATTTTGAGACCTTCATTCTTCAAACAGCATAAGTGCCACAAAGCATTCTACTTTCGATCACCAAGCCAGAATCAATCTCTCCCTCTTGTTCAGACTTTGTTTCGATTTTTGGCTCTTCTTGCTTGTATATGGTCCATGCTTCCCCAATTTGATTTTTCAATGCCAGCCTTTAGCTTAGTCTCCACACACAGCAAGTGCTCAATAAATGCTTATGTGTATTTTAGTGTTGTTTAAAACAGCAAAAGAATGTGTACTTTAGTGTTGTTTAAAACAAAAAAAATCAGACTTCCTTATATACATACCTTAATCAATCAGCAAATGTCTTGTTAAGTCATTATTGCTAGGTGATGGGCTCAGAGGTGAGCAAGACATATATGTCTGTTCTTAATATGCTCTCAGGCTAGTTAGGAGAGGAGTGAACAGACATCTTGCACAAAAAACAGTGTAATGCACACAAGGCCATAGGAACATGGAAGGAGTGAGGAGAAGCTCTTGTGTTGGTGGGAACGAGGTTATGACTGGTAATAGCGCCTTAACAGGAGGGAATTTGAGATATGCCTTGAAGGATGCTTAGTACACTTATGGACAGTAAGGAAAAGACCTACCAGATTGGTAGAAAAGAACAATACATTTGGAGTCTCTAGCTGGTAGGTGAGTGTGGCTGCGGCATTGTGGATGGTGGGAAATTGGGGCCATATTTTAAAAAGCTCTTTTGAAGCAGGTTAAAGGGTTTGATCATTTTGCTCTAGAGAGCCACTACAGGATTTTAAGTGGGTTAATGATGGGCTTCATACTATTTTTCAGAAAGATAATTTGGTTGGCAGTGTGAAAGGTAAATTTAGAAGGTGGCAGAGTTAGAGGGATGCAGGGAAGCAGGTAAGGGTTGTGAAAATAATTGAGGTTAGAAATTTTGGGGGCTTCAACCAAAGTGGTAGAGGTGGAGAATGGAGTAGGGAAAGGACCTGGACGATGGTTAGCAGTTAATACAAACCTGTAAAGGTGCAATGTAAACTTCACCTTCATGGGATTTGTTTTGTATTTTTCAATTGGCTGGAGAGTTTTTTTCAAATCATTTTTAATTCAGGTTCTCAGCACTTTTAATTACTAGCTTTTTCTACAGAACGAGCTTGCTTGCTTTCTTTCTTTCTTTCTTTCTTTCTTTCTTTGACAGGCAGAAATCACAAGTAGGCAGAGAGGCAGGCAGAGAGAGAGGAGGAAGCAGGCTCCCTGCTGAGCAGAGAGCCCAATGAGGGTCTCGATCCCAGAACCCCGGGATCATGACCTGAGCCAAAGGCAGAGGCTTTAACCCACTGAGCCACCCAGGTGCCCCCAGAATGAATTTTCTTAACTTGCTTTATTTCTACATTTTATTTATTTATTTATTTGTCTTTTTTTTTTTTTTTTTTAGAGAGGAAGAATGGGAGGTGGGGCAGAGGGAGAGGGAGAGAATCTTAAGCAGGCTCCACACCCAGTGCAGACCCTGATGTGGGGCTTAGTCTCACCACCCTGAGATCATGATCTGAGTTGAAATCAAGAGTCAGGTGCTTAACCCACCAAGCCATGCCAGTGCCCCTAATTCCTACATTCTAAAGTAACTTCACTCATCAGTTACACTGACTACCGCTTTTTTTTCTGAAGTCTTGTCTTTTGGCCAGTTTGTTTCAGTAACTTTGAATTATATTGTTTCAGTAGTAGTACTTTTTCTATAAGTATATTCTGAAGGAAATGTGCTTCAGAAAAAAAAAAGTAGATTAAAATGAGAAGAAAGAGAAAGTTTATTCATGTTTATTTAGTATACTATAAAAGTTCTTTGAGATGGTAGCAAAAGTAAGGTAATACTAATCTCATCTTACAGTGCAGATAATAGTCTTGGACAGCTAAAAGAAAATCTGTATGCAAAATGAGTCTGGAAAACTATTTCAGAGGAACTTTGAAGAATAGAATGTTTCATGTGACTCTGAAGATAATGTCATCCTGTATTACTAATTTCAGCTGCAACAGATAGGCTAGAGTAAATGCAAATTAAAAATAAATTAAGAACAGATGTTGAGCAATACCTTTCATTTAGGGAATAATTAAATAGTGGAAAGGTCATTGGAGTTCAGTCAATAAAGCTGAGATACTCAGAACTCATAATTATTCAAGTAACAGATGCTTTTCTTAATATGATGCTTTGCTGTGGAGGTTTGGATAATAGGAGAAAGAAAAGGCTGTTATTGTTGTATTGTTTTTCTTTTGAGTACCATCTTCCAAATTCTTTTATTCAGTAGGCTAACTTTAAATTCTGGTATATAACCTGGTATCTCAGAATGGTGGTTCTCTTGACCTTTAAGACAAATTAAAAGGTCTCATTTGAAAAGTATGCATCTTTGGGTTGGGCATTGGTGGTGTGTAAAGTTTAGATTTGGACAGTTTAACTGTCCCTCTTGTTCGTGAATCCAGCTTTCTTTGAGATTCAACTGTATCTTATATTCTGGAGATCGTTAGGGAAGGACTTGTCTGACTCTCTGTATCTGTATTTATCTATCTGCTTTGTCTAGTCTATCTGTGAAAGACATTTTGTTTAATTTTAATTTTAATTTTTTTTATTTTAAAGATTTTAAGTAATCTTTATACCCAACTTGGGGCTCAAACTCACAACCCCAAGATCAGGAGTTGTATTGCTCTACCAACTGAGCCAGCCAAGTACCCCTGTAAAAGACATTTTGAGTGGTATTTTGTTACCTTGCTTGTACTATGTGTCAAGCCTTTGAACTGGCACAGTGCAATGAAGACATAGTTGTAATTGTCAATTGTTTTTCATCCAAAGAAGATGGATCTCATCAGATTTGCTGTTCAGGAGAATAGATGCCTTGGGTTGGGATGGTGGATGGGGCCAGGCTGGATGCCTGGAAGACTGCTGTGTGACTGAGACAGTTGAATGAATGGTAAGCAATATTTTTAGCCTGAACTAAGGGATGGTGGTGGGGTTAGAGGAGAGGGGTGAGATGGAAAGCTGTAGGCGGGAGACAGACTTAATGGGACGTAGTGTAGGAGCAGTCTGCCTTCTGCTTCAACACTTGGCAGGTAAAGTTTTACTAGTAAGGTTTTGGTGTGAAGGAGGTGGGTAGAGGGATATATTTCAATATATATCTAATGTATAGGACATGGAGATACACACACACACACACATATAGATATATACGGATATATCTATATATAATATACATGATCTCCCAGGAGAGTGGCCTGGCTGGGATCACATCCTTGAGAATTGGCAGCTGGATTCTTGGCTATGTTCCTCACTAGTCCATGGAGCTCTTTTAAATATATTCTTAAAATTTCTCAAAATTTCATCAGGAACTGATTTATTTCTCTTTGTATTTTCTGAGATTTTTGACTGACCCTAGAATGAGCCTCTGGAAAAGGAATTTAAGAGATGGTAGATTATGGCAATGGAAGATGAGAAATTAGGTAGTTTTTGATTTTTATTATTTTTTTTTAAAGATTTTTATTTATTTGACAGCGAGAGATCACAAGTAGGCAGAGAGGCAGTCAGAGAGAGAGGGGGTAGCAGGCTCCTTGCCAAGCAGAGAGCCCGATGTGGGACTTGATCCAGGACTCTGAGATCATGGCCTGAGCCGAAGGCAGAGGCTTAACCCCCTGAGCCACCCAGGTTCCCTGATTTTTATTATTTTTAACAGATATTGGTGCTTGACACCTTGGGAGTTGACTATGTATTTATCTTCCAGGGTCATAAGAAGGCTACTTGCAGATGTCATCCTAGCTAAGTGGGTTGGCTTGGGAAGGGAGAGGGAGGGGTTAGGAAATGCTTACTGTGTGTGTAAATTTTTTTTACAAATGTGCCTATGCACATTTTCTGGGTAAAGGTGTCCATGGTTTTCATTATATTGTTATAGGAGGCCTATGACCCATCCAAAAGTTGAGTCCTATTAGGGTTGTGTCTCTCGTGGGGTTTCAGTCTTTTCTGATGGAAATGAAATGGGCAGTCAGTACTCTGACATGAGTAGTCCCACACTGTTGAAACAACTCAGGTTCTGGACATTATGTTATAGCCCCTGTTGTCTCAGAGCCATTCAAGCAAAGGGCCTGATTACTAGAATTAGGATGAGTAGACACAAAGTTTGAAGGGCAAAATTTCTGATAATGTTTGACCCAGTTTTGCATATAATGAATTTTTATTTGTTGATGAATCTTTCCCTTTTGTTGCTAAAAGTGGCAAATAATCAGCCATAAATTACTAATTAACAGTCTGGTTCAGATTTTTTTTTTTAATTAATGAAACTTGTGCTTCATCAAGCTTAGGTCGAGTGGGTATCACAATGCTTTATTTTTTCTAACATCAAAGGTAATTTCTTTTAAAAAATGTTATATTTGTCACTTGAAAACAGGCCATTCTCTCCTGTCCTCACGGGGTAAGAGTAGTAGGTCTCCCTGGAGGACTCTACTGTCTGTCTTTTACATTCGGACCACACCCCTGGCCCTCAGCTTAAATCTCATGTCATCAGACTGCATCCCCACCTAAAGCTCATTGCTGAGATTCTACTCTGTCCCGTCATCATTCTCGCTTATTTCCTTGTGACTTCAGCTCCTGGTTCACTGTCACTGTCTCTAAAAGTTATTCTTGTACTTTGATTTCAATGTAAGCATAGGTGATCCTTCTAACACTCCATCTCTCAGTTTTTGAACTTCCCTTTCTAGTGATCCTAGCTTCCATGGTGATGGTAATATTTTGGTGAAACTATGTTGTCATCTATGCCTGTGGCCCCTCCATAATCTGAATTTTAAGTGTCACACTTGCTGCCCATCATATCTGATTCTTCGGGCTCACTCCCTCTTACATCACAACTCTAACAGTCTCTGATCCAGTGGGATCTGTAATTCCTTGCACCTACGACCATTATGGTGTTGCCCATCCCTTCAGATCCCTTTTTGCTCTTTACTGAGCTTCCGTGGTCAAGCACTCCTTTGCTTTCCCTGTCTTTCTTCTGCGTCATAACTTTGTTGGACTCCAAATCTGGTTAAATATGACTCTTCACCTACTCTGTACCAGCCTCCATGCAGAGGAATGAGGCTGGAGATAAACACAACCCCAATAATGCATGCCTTCAGTGAAATTCATGATCCCATGTGAGACTGTAAGGCTGCATGGCAGTCACTCTTGCACTGTTCTTCATGGTTATTTCACATGTCTTCTCTTTCCTGAAACATTACCCCTTCCTCCCAATCCTGATGCTTAGCTGATGACTTTGCCTGTTCTTGTCCTAAGAAAATTGAAGTAAACTGAGGAGTCCCCAGTCTGCCTCCAACCAGCAACTTCCCAAGGCCACCCAACCATGCCTCCTCTTGCTTGCTCAAGGACATTTCCTCTCTCCTATTTCCCTCTCTAGTGGAGCCCTGCCATTAGCATTCAAGGTATTATTTTTCCTCTCCTGGAAGAACTGTACTCTTGATCCCACCTCTTTCTCCAGCTATCACATTTCTCTCTTGTCCTTTATGAAAGAGTTCCTCAAGAATTTTATATGCCCATGGTTGCAATTTCTCTCCATTCATTCTCTCTTAAAACCACTTCAAACAGGCATAGCCCCTACCATTCAACGAAAAGTGCCCTGAAAGTCGCTACGGATTTCCCTGTTGCTATCCAGGGGTCAGTTCTCAGTCTTTATTTTATTCATTTCTCTGTAGCATTGACACAGGTGAACCTTTCGTCCCCCACAAAGCACTTTCTTCACTTGGCTTCTAGAATATCTCACACTCTTGTGGTTTCCCTCTTGTTTTCCTTTTGCTGATTCTTCCTCCTGATATGGAGGGCACAGTCCTTGGACCTCCTCTTTGTTCTACTCACTCCCTTTGTCATCTTTTATCTCCTGGTTTGAAATACCACTGGACACTGGACTCAACATTTCTAGCTCTGGCCCAGTGCTCTCCTGCCACACCGCATATTTCTGTTTCCTGTCATCCACTTGACAGCTCCCCATGTTTGTTCAAATCTGAACTCCTGATCTCCACCTGAGGCAAACCTGATCCCACACTCTTGCCTGTCCCTCTTAATGTCAATCTTTGTTTCTTCCAGTTGTTCAGGTTGAACATTTTGAAGGCATCCATTTGACTACAAGGATTCTTTTTCTTAGAACCACGTCTAGTCAGTGAGCAAATTGTGTTTATGCGGAATCCAGTCACGTACCAAACTTCACAGTTACTGCCCTGGTGTAGGCCACCATTATTCTTGCCTGGATTTCTGCAGTGACCTCCTCACTGGTCTTCCTGTTTCCCCCTTTGTCTCACTGAGGCTGGTCTCAGCCACCAGCAGTTTGAGCCTTTTTAAAATGGAAACAGATCCTATCATCCTGTGTTCACAATTCTGCAGTGACCTCCCATTTTACTCACAATAAAATCTGAAGACCTTACAGTGACCCACAGGATCCTGAGTGATCCTGCCTGACTTTGTCTCCCCTTACATTTTTGCTCATTGTTTATAGCCAGTGGTTTCCCAGTTCAGGGCCTTTGCCTGGTGGCCCCTGCCTGGAGCCCTCGGCCCTCCAGTGACCATGTAGGTGACTCCCTCCTCTCCATGATCTACCTGACCATGGGTGAAAACTACAAAGCCTCCCATCTTCAGCACTCTGCACCCCTTTCCCTGACTGTACTATGTTCTCTAGCACTTGCCACCCACTAGCACCCTTGTCAGTTTCCTTGTTGGCCTGCTAATGTCTGTCTCTTTCCACTAGAATGTGAACTCTAGAGGGCAGGGTTGTCTGGGTTCAATCACTAGCATCTGGAGAAGTACCTGGCACGTAGCATATGCTCAATTAAATATACATCGAGTGACTAAACAAATTGTGTTTTTTATTGCTTTCAGCAAGTGTGTAATCCCTGAGACAAATATCATCTTGATCTTTGTTGTTTCTTTATTGTACTGATTGACAGCTCCATTCTAGCCTGTGACTGTTTCCTAAATGTGGACTGGCAGACCACTCCGTGTTTTCTTCAGTAGTCACATGTGAAATGAGAAGGCCAAGGCCAATATAAAGTAGATGTGTGTCGCTGTGGGGTTGTCATCAGCACTTTCTTTTCCAGGTTTGTTCATTATTCTGAGAGTATGATCATTTATTGGGCATGAGAATGCCCATTTAATGAAACAGTGGTGAACAGTATCCTTGGAGATGAATCCTGGCAGCAGGAAGCTTTCTTTAGGCTAAGTATTCCAAAAGGGCCCAGGAATAGGGTTTTTGAAAGTAAGGATGCTAATATTTTGCTGTGTTATGTGATTTGTATCTTCTCTCCCTGCTTTTCTCCTTCCACTCCCTCCCTCCCTCCTTTTCTTTTCTTACTTTCTTTAGTCTTACTTCTTTAGTCTCAGAAGTCCTTCTGGAAACGAATTTTAGATAGAGGCTCATTTTAGAAATATGATAATACATGCCTATTCTCTCTCTCTCTTTTAAAGATTTTATTTATTTATTTGACAGAAATTGAGAGACAGCACAAGTAGGCAGAGCAGCAGGCAGATAGAGAGGGAGAAGCAGGCTCTCCGCTGAGCAAGGAACCCGATGTGGGGCTTGATGTGGGGCTCAATCCCAGAGCCCTGGGATCCTGATCTGAGCCAAAGGCAGCTGCTTAACCAAAGGAGCCACCCAGGAACCCCTATATTGCTATTCTCTTTAATGCAGGGCAAACAGGCAGGGTTTATAAAGGCAGCTTTTTATAAAGCAGGGTTTGGGGGATGGAAGTGGCGGGTAGCTCAAGCCAGCCCTTGAAGGTTCTTCATGGGTTTTGGAACATAATTTACAACCACTGCTTTAGTTGAGGGGCACCTGGCTGGTTCAGGGGGTGGAGTGGGGGGCCCTTGATCTTGGGCTTGTGAGTTTGAGGCTCACATTGATTATAGAGATTACTTAAAAATAAAATCACTGTTTTTGTTGATAAATTCTAGAAAGCTTTCATGCCCTATCAAAAACAAAGATCTTACCTTAGTCTCCAAGGAGTTTGGTTCTCGTTTTGGTTCTGCAAATAATGAGCTTTATGACCTTGACTAAATCACTCAGTCTGCACAATTAATTGATTTGTTTGTAAGGTTAGGCGTGTGGACCAGATGACCTCACACTGATCACTTTATTAGCTCCAGAGAACCAAATTGCTAACGCTTAATTGTTGAAGTGGCGCTAATGAAGGCTTGTGTTTTATTATCTTCTTCCTCATTGCTGTAATTTCAGTTTTGTGTGTACTGATTTTGTGACCTTCTCAAATATTGTATACACTTGGATTCTTACAAGCAATATTGTTTTGGGGATTATAGAAGGGATTATGTGATAGCATTTGGGATCAGCATGTTATCTCTAAATTGGGTTAGGTATCAATGTAGCATGATATTATTTTACATGAGATTTAAAAAACAGCATAAGAAAATCCTACAGTATTTAGAAATTTTATTAGCACTCTCTTGTAGCTTGTAATACCTCTCTGAATAGTGGTTCAGAGTTGCATTAGATGATGTTTTGAATCTGAGCATGGCTACATATTGGCTTTGTGAACTTGGGCAAATTGCTTAGCTGCTCTGTGCTTGTTTCCTTGTCAATAAATTGAGGATAATAAAAAATTGTTGTAAAAATTAAAGAAATTAATATATGTAAAGCACTTTGGTATATAATAGCACTCATTAAATGTTAGCTCTTACAACATAACATAAATGCTTATATAATTGAGTATATACTTTTCAGTCATTTAAAATAAGCATGTAACAATAGTTTTAGTCATGTCACACAAGCAAAATTTGTGTTTTTCTTTCTAAGTAGATCCAGAATTTTGCTTATTATTATTGTTTTTTTATTGCTATTTTTAAGCAAGCTCTATGCCCGATATGGGACTTGAACTCATGACTCTGAGATCAAGAGTCACATGCTCTATTGACTTAGCCAGCCAGGTGCCCCCCGAATTTTGCTTTTAAAATTTTTCTTTCTTTGTATTTAATAAGAAGACCTTCTAGAATAGACTGATCATTTATTTTTAGGTCATTTTATATACTTTTATATATATAATATATATATATATTTATATATACTTTATATACTTCCATACTTTTATATACTTTTTGATGCCATGTAACCATGGAACTCATTTTTGTGTGTGTGTGTTTATTGTGTATTTGACATATTTCTCTGGTAGGATTTTTGAAAAAATAACTCTATTCATATACAATTCCTTCTCCCTTTCCCCCATTTCTTTTCTTCCCCCTTCTTCAAAGGCTTGGTACTGTACTCTTTTGTATGGGGTCACTATAGTTGACTCATGGTTCATCTAAGCATACCTCCTGGAATCTAATTTATAGCCAGTTTATTTAGAGCATTTGCAAATCTGTTCGTGAGAGAGAGGTTACACTCCTGTACCACAGAAACCTCAAAATTCAGTGTCTCAAATAAGATCAAGGTTTGTTTTTCTCTCACCTTATAGTTCGGAATTGGTGGATGGCTTTGGTGGTTCTGGTCTGTAGGGCCTCTCAGGGATCCTGACTGGTCCCTTCTTTCTCGTTGTTTGCCATTTCACAGTGTTGTCTCGTCTTCTTGGTTGCGGCTGGCCCCTCAATACCGTGTCCAAGTTCTAGTCCAAAGAAAAGGGAGGAAAGGAAGGAAAAAAAGCAATTTCCTTTGTGAAGGATGTGACCTAGCAGTTGTGGGTTCGAGTCCCTTGGCATCCATTGGCCGCAGCCATGTCACGTGGCCTGCCTCAGAGCTTGAGAAATGGGTTTTGCTGTGAGTTGACCCTGTGCTGAGCTCAAATCTTGGGGGAGAGAGCGAGGCTGGATTTCCGATACCACATAGAAGGGGAGAATGGATCATGCTATGTATACTTTTTAACAATTTGGTAAGCCTGGTTTGAATTTCAGAATTCTCCAAGTCCTCACAGTTCTGTGCCAGAACACCATGGCAGAGAGAGCTGGTGTGGACTCTCGCCTTTGTTTTCCCCTGCGGGCTTCCTTCTGCACTGAGGAAGCCTTTGCGCACACGTCGCTGGTCACCCTGGCTAAACATCTGTGGCCTCTCTCCTGTCCCACCTGGACGCAGTGGTGTGAGAAGTGAGCTCCTTGGGAAGTGAGCGCAGGGCTCACTGGGGCAGGATTACAGGGAGCCTGGGTCCCAAGAGTATGTTTTGAAAGAGGTTGTATGGGATCTCAGCACACATGTTCATGTACTTGGCCTGGTGATCTATCATTTTGAGAGGGGAGGGGCTGGAAGGGGGCCACTGTAAGAGCCTTCGGAAAGGCGGGGGTGCAGGCAGGGCCCCTGTGGTATAGATCTTAGGGTGGTATTCTAAAGAGAAGCAGTGATTTGATTTACTTCTTAGTTTTCCACTTTCCCCATGCTACTGCTTCCCTCACACTGCTATTTATCATTTACAGTGTACACGCTGTATATTTAATTTACTAAGAGTGGAATATTTTTGGAATGAATGGAGTGTCATTTTAATGGATGGTAAGGATGGATAAGGGCACACTGAGAGAGGCTGGAGAATATTCACTTATTTAGCTTAATGTTTTCAACAGCTTAAAAAAACAACCCTTTGAGTGGCCCTTGTGATTCAGTGGCAGTTTGCCCAGACTAAAGGGAGCCGGTGTTGGGAATGAAAACTAGATTCACTTTGAACATCTAGAAAAAAAAAGTGACTAAACAAGTTATAAGAATGTGCCTGATGGCCTGGGTCCTCTGAGCACGAAAGTACTAGGGCAGGCTAGGTTTGCACATTCCCCCTCTGCTCAGCCTTCAGCTTCTTCCTCCTCCAAGTCTTGTACCTGGCCGTCCAACACCAGGGTCCTGACTTCACCTGTCCCGGGGCAGAGCCCCTGCTGCCCCCTCAGACAGCCTGATGGCTTGTCCAGGGAAATGTCCTTGCGATCCAGCATATCAGACTGCTCTTGGGGAGAATCCTCCAATCACCGCCGCCTTCAGCTGAGGGGCGGGTTATGATACACTCTATCTCTTGTCCCAACTCTTGGAACCAGGTGTGTTTCAGGATTATTGGTTTCTTAAGCTTTCAGATGGCTTGTGGTACGTATATCACGTACTATGCAGCGTCTCGGGGGGCGTTTGGGACAGTATCCTATAATTTAATATATTAATATTTCTGCAGCAAAGTGTATGAATATTCATACTAACTGGGGCATAAACAAGGTTATAAATGGCTTCAGGTCAGTTCAGGTCACGTTTTGCTGCCAAATGGGTTATGACAAAACTGTCGGTTTCCAGAACTTTTCGGAGGCTGGCATCGTGCATCAGGGATTGTGCACCTGGGATGGGGACTGTTTTCTCAATGTTTACTCTGTGCCAGATGCTCTCAACTATTGGCTTCTGTAGTGCTCACAACAGACCTACGAGGAGGATATTTTATTATGCCTTCTTTTTTTTTTTTTTTTTTTCCCTCCCTAACTCCCTTCTGTCTGTCCTTGGAAACTCAGGTTTAGTGAGGTCGAATGACTTGCTTGAGATCAAAAGGAGGAGGCCAGGACCGCAGGCCTGGTATAAAAAGTTTCTAATTTGCTTGTTTGAAACTTTGGAATACAAATTGGCTCGTAGAACCCTATTTCACATTTAATGGTAGCTGAAAGACAATACACCACTAAAAGTGCCATTGGAAGGAATGACCCCTTACAATATTGTTTCTTGATAAAATGCCTTTTAAGTTCACCCAGCAGGGTCAGGAAGCAGGATCCAGAGACTTGCCCTTGTCTGTAGATGATCCCTGGCTTCTACAGTTTCATGGGTCCTTCTCCAGGCCTGGCAGGGGTAGTCAGGGCATTGTTCCAGGACCGAGGGGAGGTGGGCAGGACATGGGCACAGTATAGGGCAGAGAGGGGAAGGTTTGATAGGCAAGGCCAGGGATGGGGAAACTAACTGGCTGAGGTTCTGACACTGCTTGGTCAGGGCCCCATTGCAGACTCATATTCCTGTTCTCATAGCCGTCCCCATGGACATTCCAGAAGCAATCATCAGAGAGGGGCTGAGTTTAGCCTGTTAGGTAAGGCTGCTGCTTGGCTAGATTTTGTGTGTGGCAGCTTGAATGTGGCTGCTTGGCATTAGTAGGGATGTGCCATGTTAGAATCCTTGCACCTGCTCGGTGCTGATCCCATGGAATTAGTAGCCGTGACTCTCATTGGCGGATGGGAACCCTGTGGCTCACTCGCACTCAAGCTGCTTCAGCTCATCTCTGGAGTTCGTGCTGCAGGGCTCCTCGCTATGTTGGTGAGGACGGTTCCCTGCGCGTGCCGTCCTCTGAAATGGAGGTAACAGCTGAAGGATTTCAGGATCTAGCTCCCCCAACTACTTCATCCTTTACTGTTACTCTTGTTTCATTATTGTATTAAAAAGCACGTAGGCTGATATTGATTCTTGTTTGGCCGTAAGTGGGGCTGATTGGCACTTACTGGCCCCTTAGGTCTCATTCATATAGTTTGTATTACAGTGGGCTCCTTGGTGTGCCATTTGGGTGGGGAGAGGCAGTTATGATAAGAAAAAACCTCGGAAATTAGAAGGTCTGGGGAATTATATTCGTATACCTGTCCCTTTGCTCGCAGTACCTTCGTTGACATGACCCTCATCTATTTATTTAGTTTTTTTGTTTATTTGACACAGAAATAGAGCACACAAGTAGGCAGAGTGGCAGGCAGAGGGAGAGGGAGAAGCAGGCTCTCCGCTGAGCAGGGAGCCCAGTGTGGGGCTCAATCTTAGGACCCTGGGATCACGACCTGAGCTGAAGGCAGCCACTCAACCGACTGAGCCTCCCAATCACCCCGTGACATGACCCTCATTTAAAATTCAACATAATTTGTTAAACTTTTACTTCACGTAACATATAGGTCTAAGAGTCTTAGCCAAAGTCAGTGATTTTTATGGGAAGTATCTGGGTATATATTAACCTTATAAAATTATAACCAGTTAGTTACACCATAAAAACTAGCAATGTGTGAAATAATTGGTTGCTTGCTAAATCCAGAGCACATGAGGAAAATTAATTTTATATTGAGAAAGTAGTTCTTAAAAGCATGGAAGGAGCCCGAGAGCTAAGCATGTGTGCTAGGACTTTTCAAACACATGATTCCATTTCCTCCCTACAGTAATTCTATGGAAAAGATTTAATATTTCTGTTTATAGATGAGGATACATTTGAGTTATTGGTCAAGTCTTACAAGTTTTTGGCAATATTTAAAAGATTACACTCCATCTTATTCTATGAAAAGTCACAGCAGGAGTAGAATTTGAAGAAAAAAATCAATAAAAATACAGAGAGGAGAAGAACGAGTTGATTAGTTAGATAAGGCTAAGAGTTATTAGTTCACAGAAGTTCAGCTGTTGCTTTAACATAAGGTGTCCTGTCCCATTTGTCTCAGAGTGTTGTATTAGGTAATTCAGAGAGGCAAATGGTTATTGTAAGACTGACATTATCCACAAATTTTTAAAATTTTTTAAGTTAATTTTTTAAAGTAGGCTTCATGCTCAACATGGGGCTTGAACTCACAACTCTAAGATCAAGAGTTGCAAGATCTACTTGACTGAGCCAACCGGGCGCCCCATCCCTAAATATTTAACAAGACGTTTACTAATGTGAAAATTTCTTCCCCCTCACCTTGAGGCCCCCAAGGACGTTTTTTTGGAACCTCATAGTGGGACAGTGACTGATAGGGAGAAAGCTACCTCTTCAGCTCCATGTGATATCCAGACTAACAGGTTGTTGACGGGCGGCATCTTTTAGTACAAGCCAGGTAAAAATTTATAAAATCATTTTTGAAAATAGAGATGGGAGGGAATTCTCCAGTGATCTGCCTTAAATCAGCGACAACTTTAATGATGCTGGTATCTCAGTCAGTTATCACACTGTTATACTATGAGGATAATACTTACTCTTATCTTTCTTTTCATAAATTAATTAAAAAATGTGGTCCTCAGACTTTCCTGTCAAATTCTTTGCTGTTTGACCATGTCACATGGAACTTTCCATGTTGTGTATCTATTTCCATATTGTGTATCTATTTCTACTCTCACGGTACGTAATTCTTAATAAAAGCTTTCTTTCTGGGTTTTGTTCTTTCCTTCTTTCCTTTCTGGAAATGGCTTCCAGATGGGATTATTATTTTTTTCTTGACCAACCTTGAGTCCTTATGCTTTACCATTGTCTGACCCATTATCTCTTTTCTGAGTTTCATTTTTGGCTTACGTACTATGCTTTTAGTATTTTTTTAATACTCTGTAATATATACTGAAAATACTTGGCAGGGGTTATGAGGCTGCAGAGTCATCTGGTAATCATACCATGCTCTGGGCTTCTCTGCCACTCATAGTTTATTAAAGAAAAGTCTTCCTTCACTGTATTCCTTCTTTCTTTTTTCTTATTTATTTTTTAATTTAATTTTATTTTTTTCCTATATATATATTTTTTTTTTGACAGGCAGAGATCACAAGTAGGCAGAGAGGCAATCAGAGAGAGAGGAGAAGCAGGCTCCCCGCCGAGCAGAGAGCCCGATGTGGGGCTCGATCCCAGGACTCTGGGATCGTGACCTGAGCTGAAGGCAGAGGCTTTAACCCACCGAGCCACCCAGGCGCCCCTTATCTTTTTTTTTTTTTTTTTAAGATTTTATTTATTTATTTGTTTGAGAGAGAGACACACAATGAGAGAGGGAACACAAGCAGGGGGAGTGGGAGAGGGAGAAGCAGTTTTCCCGCCCAGCAGGTAGCCCAATGCGGAGGGGCTCAGTTTCTGGACCCCTGGATCATGACCTGAGCCAAAGGCAGACTTTATGACTGAGCCACCCAGGCACCCCTTCCTATAAGATTTTATATAGCATTAGATTCATTTCAGACCTTGTATCTATCTTCAGTTTTTGGAGCCAGGTTATTTAAGGTAAATTTTTTAAAAATGTAAACTCTGGGGGCTAAGCAGATGATCCAGAATGTTTCTGCTGCCTTTGAAGGGATCTGTCCAGTTGCTGCAAAGGTTCAGTGAGTGAAGGGTGTTTGGCTGCTGCAATTCGAGGCTCTTTTGTCCTTGTGATTATTACTGTTATTTCCTGCCTTCGTTCCCCTTGCATCATTTGGTCTTTCTGCAGGCTGTTGAGGGAGATAGCAAGTACCCGGCTTGGCCCCAGTTACCAGGGCCGGCTGAGTGGACTTTGACCCGTGTTTCCAGCCTGGGATTGGTGGGCCCTGCCTGATGGTCAGGCACACACAGTTAGACATTCTGGTTGGATTTCACAGAGTTGGGAGTCAGGAGGGCAGCGGGAAATTGAGGAAGGATATAAAACTAGGCAAGAGGGGCATTCTGGAAGAAAGGACGGTTTCTCATAGGAAGGACTATGCAAGAACAAACATTAATCAGATGAATTAGTGCCACTTACTCTGTTTTTCACCCCTTCCTTTCAGTCATAGTGTGAAACATTAAAATCCAGGCTGATGATGGATTCACATAAGCCTCATTTAATATTGGGAACATTCACCCGAGTCAGCAGTTTAAACTCTGTTAAGTACTTTTCCAACTCTGAGGTTCTACTTGTGCTTTATGGACCAGATTCTCTAATGGCCTCTTCCTGATGGTGGGGATGGAGTGAGGGAAGGTACTGTTTGAAATCACTCAGATAAGCTGCTTGTTCCTGAGTGGCCGTATGGGCACAGATGTTTGGAATCAGCTGATAATTTTAAACAATCTCTAACTCATCCTGTTAAATACATTTGCACATGTTTAGTGTTTGCTTAGCTTTAACCTAAAACATTACACAAGGTAATTTGGTGTATAAGAAGCATTGCAGTAACTGGGTGCCTGGGTGGCTCAGTGGGTTAAGCCACTGCCTTCGGCTCAGGTCATGATCTCAGGGTCCTGGGATCGAGTTCCGCATCGGGCTCTCTGCTCACCAGGGAGCCTGCTTCCTCCTCTCTCTCTCTGCCTGCCTCTCTGCCTACTTGTGATCTCTCTCTGTCAAATAAATAAATAAAATCTTAAAAAAAAAAAAGAAGCATTGCAGCAACAAGAATGGTTTTGAATGGTTTTGCATGCTTACTATGCTGAATCACTATTTAACTGTTTTAATATTATTTATACACACATGCCACACCTTCCTCACACCATATATGTGTGTATGTGTTTATTCACACTTGTGTATATATATACATATACATATAGACATATATACATGAGTTCATTCATTCATTTATTTATTTTGAAAGATTTTGATTATTTATTTGACAGAGAGAGAGAAAGCACAAGCAGGGGAAGTGGCAGGCAGAGGGAGAGAGAGAGAAGCAGACCCCCACTGAGCAGAGAGCCTGACATGGGGCTGGATCCCAAGACTTTGGGATCATGACCTGAGCTGAAGGCAGATGGTTAACCGACTGAGCCACCCAGGTGCCCCCACATGAATTCATTTAATTCTGCCTATGAAAGTGGCACTTCTGTTATCAACACCATGTTATAGTCAGGAAACCAAGGCACAGATTAGCTAAGGAATTTACCCAGCCCAGCACAGGTAGTGAGTGCCTGAGGGAGAATTTAAATCTCCATCACTGTGCCACACTTTTCATCACTACCCTGTAGTGCCTCTCAGTGCTTAGTCTTCAACTCCACGCAAATGCTAATTATAGCTCATAAGTCCAAGGTTATTTTTCTTTTAAAGATTTTATTTATTTCAGAGAAGAAAGACAAGCAGGAGGAGGGAGAAGAAGAAGCAGACTCCCTGCTGAACAGGGAGCCCCATGTGGGGCTCAGTCCCAAGACCTGGGACCCTGGGCTCATAACCTGATCGGAAGGCAGACACTTAACAGACTGAGGCACCCAGGCGCTCCCAAAGTTATTTTGTTATGAGAAAATCTGAAAAGTTATATGGTTTTAAAAATGGAACCTGGTTTCTGTTGCTTAGCATGTATGGACCTTTGTTTGGAGTTTGGCTGTTTCTGATTGTGGTCTGACTTCAGTTGTCTGAGTCTTTGTGTGGTGAACAGTCTCTGTGACTCCCTGCAGTGTGTCCTGTGTCAGTGAGCTCCTGCTGAGGGCATCCACTGGTTGCCTACCTCTCTTCTGGGCACCTTTATCAGCGGATTTCCAGAAGTTCGTGAGTGGTTTTTCACCGTGGCCAGAAATTTATTTCAACCACCCAACTCACCCTGCGATTAATCATCTAGGGCTTCTGTCTTTCCTTATTAGGTATTGGAAATTAAAGAAACTGACTTAGAAATGGTTTCCACCAGGGGCCTATTAAATGAGACTGATGTTTTGACAGGCAAAGTGTTGAAGAAAAAGTAAAAGGATTTCAAGGACTATTTCATGTCACTGCATTGAACAGTATTTGACATGTAGGGACTGGGTATGTATATTAAGGATTGGTGAATAGAACACTCTAGGGTTAAGTCATAGGAAAATGTGGAGGGAGGATTTGATTTTGACTGTTTTGAAGGCACATTCTGTTTAAATGTATAGAGCCGCACTGTTTTGGTTTGCCTGGGGATTCAAGGTCTGATTCCCCCATTTAAGTAACAAAGACATTTGTAATTATGAAGGAAACTTGGCAATTCTTAAATTTGGTGATTGGATTGATTATACTTCCTTTTCTAGGCTACTAAATTATCATGACCACGAGGTAAATTGTGGATTAAATGCTATAAATACTGTTTGTAAATATTTTAACATCATTCATCTCTATTCCTCTTATCAAGACAAATTGATTATTATAATTGACAAAGTTATTATCATTTGAATGAGAGCAGAACAGTCCTCCCATTCAAATTAATGACATGATGGAAAGAGCAAGAAAATAAATTTTTCAGATGCCCTGTTTTAGGGACTTAAATATTCTTGGATCAGAAACCGTGGCGCACAACCTTAATATTTATTTGGCTTTAATGTTTGAAGTCACTTAAGAGTATTTACCTTTCTTTTTTTCCCTTCAGCTAAACTCAGAAACATCATGATTTAAAGAAAATGAAGGAAGGCGTTAGGCATTTCTTGCTTTCTTTTATTTTTGTCATACATTAAAGATATATCACAATGTGGGCAAAATAGAGTTTCTAGGACTTTTGTTGACTTCATCAAACAGGCTGTATGCGAGCTTCTAAACCAAGTAATTAAAAAAAAAAAAGATTTATTTATTTATTTGGTGTGGGGAGAGAGGCAAAGGGAGAGGAAGAGAGAGAAACTCAGACTCTCCACTGAGCTCAGAGCTAGAGATGGAACTCATCTCACGACCCTGAGATCATGACCTGAGTCAAAACCAAGAGCTGGATGCTTAACTGACTGAGCCACCCAGGTACCACTTGCCCAAGTCATTTGGGCAAAAGTTGCAGTTTTCTGAATTTGCTGGCAAACCTTATCTTTGTCTGATCAGTTTCCACCCTCCTTGGGTCCCCATAGTCAATTTCACAGCGTTTTGTGGGAAATATTGGCATCGAGCTATGAAGTTCTTTCTGGTTCAAAAGAAGATCTTCAAAAACTATTTCTGTATTTCATAATGTTACTATTAAAAACATGCCTGTTCCCTTTCAGCACAGATGGGAATTACTTTCTGTGTTTTTAAAACTTACAGGCCATCCTCTTTATTGGTCAAAAGATACTGAGCATTTGGATGATAGGACCATCTATGTTTTATCTTTCATTATTAATATACTTGATATAGTTACAGAGGTTTTTTTTAGTAAATAAAGATGATCTTTAGGTTTCTATATTTATATATTTTTAGAGGTAAAATTTATTTGCATTTTTAATATAGTTTTAATGCAATTTAGTATTTCCAGTATGTAAAGTGAATTGAGTTCCCCCCGTAGCAGCTGTAATTTGGCTGAATTGAATTACTGAATGTACAGTAAAATTACACATTTGAATATAAAGGAAAGAAATGTAATCTGATGCTATATCTATAACGTTTTGCTGTATATGAAGTGACTGTATTGTATTATAAATATTATATTCAAATTCCAAATTGGACCTAATCATGAAAAGAATAATTAACTGACAGTTATATCTGATGTTATGAATATTATTGTGCAAAGTCTGGTTTTGATGATAAGATATTTAGCAAGATTGTCTTTTGGGATTTGAGACTCTCGAGAACCAAGTCTTGTCTGCATGCTGTTGCCGTGTGAAACCAGGGCCTGGCTTATGGTCTTGAGGCCATTTTCAGACTCTCCCTAAGAATAAATCGAAGAGAGCAGAACTCGTAGTTAAAAGTAGAAGAATGGTTATGTGTGTATCACTCCTTGGTGCCATCATAATTACAGCAAAAAGAACAAAAAAAGGAAGAGCTAATATGGCCAAAGGGAAGTAGAGACAAAGTGGCTTTGGATGGGTAAGGCATCACGTGTTGGAAGATGATGGCGAAGTGGCTAACTGCTGAGGGGTCCAGAGCAGAGGGTGGTGACAAGAGTCCTCTTGTTGGACCCCTCAGACTTTGTAAGCCTCCTGATTTAGAGATCTGTAAATAGTGAGCCTTGACTCCTAAGATCTTTCCTCTTCTTCTCTCCCTGCACGGGAGAATATAGATTTATACATTCTCTATACATAAACATGAACTCTGCCTTGGGATCCCTGTCCCAGAGGATAGTAAGGTTCTGGTTTAACACCAACAGGATGAAAGGACACCAAGACTCTGGAAACCCTAGAATTGTTGAAGCTATACCAACCCCAAATCAGAGGATTCTTTTATTGGGAAGATAGTATGGTCACAGATTGGAATTTGATGACCTACTTTGATACCATCATTGGCAGGTGACACCCAAGCACATAGAACTTGGGCATTTGACTGCCTCATTTTGAAATGTGAGGGGCTGCCAGGAGTCCGTTGTTTGAGGAAAACTGGATTATTAAAGCCTAACCCAACCAACAGGAAAAATAAACTTAAGGGAAAGGGGAGGAAAATGATACTAAAATAATAAATACCCTCAGAGAGGTGGGAAAATAATTACCTCTTTGAAACAAGAACAGAATGCTACAAAAATCAGATTCAGAGGATAAGAAAGGAGTCTGGGAAATTGTATGCTATCAGAAATGAAAAACTGGCTAGAGACTGGAAGAGGAGATGTAACAGAGGTAAATTCTTAATTACCATAACAAAAATTTTGTAAATACTGACTTAAAATCAGAAAATAGCACTGTAAGTGCACTATTTAGAAAAGCATAAATGTCAGAACAAATAGGTAATAGATGGAAGGGGTTAACCCCTGGCAAGGATTGAGGCAGGACTGCTGGATTTTGTTATAATCCTATTTGATTAAGAAAAACAAGGCGTTTATTTATTGCTTTGATATTGCTACTTATTGCTCTGTTAAAAACTGAGGAACATGTAATGAGATACTTACTTTGGAGATCATTTTGTTTAAAAATTTTATTGACAGTATAGAAAATTCTGCACAATATTTACTTTTTGTGGCAGTCACAAATGCCTCTGTGAGTAATATGGTCCTCTAAATCTTTTCAGTCGTTTTTCTCAGTACTGGTTTCTAGCTACAGTTAGGCATGGTTATTGTAAAGTTTTGTATACCTTCCTCATGCCTGGCTGGACAGACTTTGTGGTTTTAACAATCATTTATTGCGCATGTGAATTGTAAATGTCCCAATTATTTTGAGACAAGCCGCTCCTCACATTACAGCCGCATACTTTCTGTATTGCTAGTGATTATGGGAGTGTTTTCTGTTAGACATTTCACACATTGTGGTTGTAATGGAATACAAATGTAAGGAACGGAACATTCGAGCACTAAGAGCAAACAGACCTTCAGGCTGAAATGGTCTCTTTCCTGCACTTCCTGACTTACAAACTTTTTTTTTTTTTTTTTTTTGGTGATAAGTGGCCTTCTTCTTCTCTTATCTCTCATTTATAACCCTGCATGACTGTTGTGGCAACATGGACCTTCAGAAAATTTTAGAGCTGGACGATGTTTTAAGGGACCATCTTCTCCACTTCTGTTGCCTGGAAATTGAGGAAACTGTGTCCAGGAGGAAGGAGTTGACTTTCTCAAGATTAAAGAACAGTCCCAAACTCAGTATGCTCATGCTACTCTGGGCTTACATGGGCCCTGAAGAGAAATTTTTGCTCACTTTCCTTCAAATCTCATTTAGTTGTCGATGGTTTTCTCGTGGATGCGCATCTGAAAAGAAATGCTTTCACAGATTTCCAAGAAATGTTCTGGTGGGAATGGTTGGGGCTGTGAACTTCTAGAAAGATTTTAGGTTTCTGTTTACTGTGTGAAGTTGAGGGTTTTGTTAATACGCCGAAAGAGCTGTGACTCCTGCCTGTGGATCAAAGCCTGCAGACCTTGGGCTCCAAGTTCTCAGTGTCAGCAAGAATAGGGACAGGATGAGGGAGGAAGAAGAGAGCAAGGTTGTGAGGACCTTTTCTGTCCTGTTGTTTTCCTTTTGGTCAGAAAGGGTGAGAAAGTCACTGAACATAACTGGAGCTATTGAACTGAACTGGCCCCAAGCTGTCTTCATTGTGTGAGAGAAAATCTGTGGTGTTTAGTCCTTCAGAGCAGTTCTCATCATGGTGCGGGGGCCTGCTGGCTGCCATTGAGGTTCTGTAAAATTTTATTTTTGTGCCTTCTCTGAGATTTTTTTTCTGCTGACCATTGTCCTTCTAACTCCATCCAGGCATGGCCCTTCCATTCTCACCAGAGCTCCTTTTTTTTTAAAAAAATTTTTTTCTTTTAAGATTTTATTTATTTGACAGAGATCGCAAGCAGGCAGAGAGGCAGGCAGAGAGAGAGGAGGAAGCAGGCTTCCCGCTGAGCAGAGAGCCAGATGCGGGGCTCGATCCCAGGACCTGGGATCATGACCTGAGCTGAAGGCAGAGGCTTTAACCCACTGAGCCACTCAGGTGCCCCTAGAGCTCCTTTTTTTATTGGTGTTGTACATATTAATGGTTGGCTGATTAAAGCCACTCACAGTAAGGTGTCAATGATCACTCTGTTACTCCTCCTGCTGGGATATGTGCCTATATTCCCAGAGCTGCTGGAGAAATAAGAGGGGGCGAATCTTCCGTCGGTGGGAGTATGATATGTTTTGTAACCTTGTCTGCCTTGTATCCTCGTTTTACAAATCCTAGGAACTCATTGACTCCATGATCTGTCTTTCAAGGAAAAAAGTTAAGAGAAGTTTCATCATTATTAAGGGTATGTCAAAAAGTGCTCGATGTCATTAAAGACATGGAAAAAACCCCAAGTTTCCATCAATGGATGAATAGATTAAAAGATGTGCTACATACACACACACAGGAATATTATTTAGCTATAAAAAAGAAGGAAATCCTGCAAAAATTTGCAAGAGAGAACCTTGTGGAGAACCTCAAGGGTGGAATAAGTCACAGGTACCAGATAAAGATCAAATACTGTGTGATCTCATGTAGATGTGGAATCTTAAAAAAACCCCAAACAAACAAACTCCTAGATGCAGAGAAGCAGATTGGTGGTTGCCAGAGGCAGGGAGTGGGGTGTGGGGGGGTGGGGTTTGAGGGGGAAAATGGGTGGAGGTGGTCAACAAGTACAAACTTCCAACTGTAAGATAAATAAGTCTGGAGGATTAATATATAGCATGGTGACTGTAGTTAGTAATACAGTATGAGAGAATAGGTCTTAGGAGTTCTCATCACAATAAAAAAATTCTAAGTATGTGCATTTATGGATGCTAACCAGACTTCTTGTTGTGGTGATCACTTTGCAATACATACATATATTAGATCATAATGTTGTACACCTGAAGCTAATACAATGTTATATATCCTTTATATCTCAAAACAAGAAAGAGAGTATGTCAAGGATATCTAAGTTGAACTGTATAGTAGCTATTAAACTTGTAAATGTCCTTTGAGTATTTCTTTCTTTATAGTTGATTTTATTGAAACTAATGAAATAAGTATTTCTATCTATTATAAAAATAATTTCTTTAATAATTCTGTTTATTTTGAATTGTCTTTCTTTCAGAAATGTTTTATTCCTTTTCCCCATGAGTAAAAATATGTTCAACCCATTGAAAAACAAATGTAAGCATTTTTTGGTACATCGAATGTTTATATCTCATGATAATGGTGTAGATTAGGGTTTTTATTCGTTATTCTCATCACCCCCCCCTACTCTTTTTTTGACCCCCATTGGCCCCTTTAGCAGTGTGGTACACCACACAAATGTTTTTAAATGCGTAAAATAAAGTACATGACATTATAAAGGAAAACCAATTATTTTGAAAATCATTTACAAAATAGTTAAAAAGCCTGTAACAGAGTATTCTTTGTGTTTATGAATATATTCAATATTGTGATCCAAGGTTGGTCCATAACTGTTGTGAGGGGATGAAGAGCCAAACAAATGATTTTTCAGCTGTAATGTGAAGTGAAAACGGCTATGAGTTTTGCTGTTAAGACAGCCAAAATTACTACCAATTGTGTGTTTTATGACTTAGGTATGTAATAAAAGGAGATGCAAATTTTTGTTAGGGTTAGTGAGATAGTTAATTTTTCTTTCTGTCCAAGTTCATGGACTCCTTGCTTTGTAATAACCCCTGAAGAAGCCAATGGCTTAAGAAGAGCATTTATATCTGTATAGCAGTGTGCCATGAAGAGTATTTTTGCAGACAACAATTTGAAATGGAAATAACTCTTAAAAAATATTTATTTTAGAGAGAGAGAGAGAGTGAGCACAAGTGAGAGGGGCAGAGGGAGAGGGAGGAAGAATCTCGAGCAGATTTTGTGTGATTGTAGAGCTTGACGTGGGGTTTGATCTCACAACCCTGAGATCATGACCTGAGCTGAAACCAGGAGTCAGGAGCGTAACTGTGCCACCGAGGTGCCCCTGAAATGGAAATAACTCTTCGTTGAACCTTCCATATGCCAGGCACTTTTCTGGGCATGGTCAACAGAATTGACAAACACAACAGTTTTGGTGTCCATCTTCTGGGATATATTGACTAGTAGAAGAAACATACCAAACCCCAGAATGTACAAATAGGGGATAAAGGTCCTGAAGTGCTGTCGTCATGTATGGGGAAGGGGCCTGAAATGGATGCTAGTGGTAAGGGAAGCCATATTTATTTTTTTAATTTTTTTTTTAAAGTTCTTTTTAAAGATTTTTTATTTGTCAGAGAGAGAGAGGGAGAGAGAGCGAACACAGGCAGAGGCAGAGGGAGAAGCAGACTCCCTGCCAAGCAAGGAGCCCGATGTGGGACTCGATCCCAGGATGCTGGGATCATGATCTGAGCTAAAGGCAGCTGAGGGAAGCCATATTTAAGTTGACACTTGAGTATTGACTGAGGGCAGAGATTGGCCCACAGAAAAAGTTGAATGAGGACAGGGACTGGGAATGAGTGAGCAGAGACTGTGCCTTGAGGCTGGCGAAATAGGCAGTTTGCACTTCATTGAGTAGTATTTTTAATCTTGGTGAAGAGCATAGTTTATCCTCGAGTTTTTGATGGCATACACATATTATTTAGTATATTAATGAGAGCTAGACACTTATGAACATTTTTTATTGTTTAAATCCTAAACATTTTCCCTCACCCAAATTCTCATTTGGCACAAATTCAAGGAAAACCTAAGGAGAGTTGAGAAAGTGCTTGGCTCCTCCGCCTCCTGAGCAATTTGAACAGAGATGTTTGCAGAAATGCATGCCTTACCTGGCTGTTCCTAGGCAGATAAGTGCTGTTACACCTGCGGATTTTAAGGCCACAGGCTCCACAGCCTGGCAGAGGCTCCGATGGAGTAGACCAGGATTGGGCTGTGCACAGAGGCAGGAATGTAACCATTCTGGTCTGGGCAGTTGGGGAGGGACTTCTCTCTCCACGATTCCCATACTGTTTGTCTCTGCTTTTCAATTTGACTCCATCAAAGCACACTTTCCAGTGGACGGGTATGTACATCTTTGTGACTCCAGACAGCATGCATGGTTGGTTTATGAATCTTAAGCACCTTTGAAGGACATGCTGAGTCAACGAGAAATGGAAGTGACGTCTGATTCTACACATGGAGACCACGACGAAGGGTTACAGGCAGGTAATGAACCCTTGCTTAGAATATTATGGTTGCTTAGATTTTTGCCCAGTGGTTGTAGACAGGAAACCCAGGCATGACTCAGTGAGCCAAGAATTAGTGTGAAAATTCCTGAGCAACACATTCTAAATGAGGTTGTCCTCTGGGTGATCTTGGAATTAAATTTTTTTTTTCCTCTGAATATTATGAAAGGAGTTATTTACATGTAAAGAATCTTACAACATCCATCATGAACAGCATTTTGGAAATATGATGTGTTCTGTTTAAAACATTGTAGATCTTCGTGGATGGGCCACTTCTGGCCTCACAGCTTCATGCGGGGCCTGGCAGTGGAAGCATGTTTATGACTATCAATGTCTGGGTGCCAGCATCTAATGATACTCTGAAAATTATTCGTCACTTTCCTGTGATCAAGATTTGCCCAAAAGTGGTTGTTGTCTGACAGTCATCGGGGGTTAGAAGTCACCCTGCCCCCAGCACTGTAAATGGGTTAGGGAACTGTATCCACGGTGCTACTCCAGATTTCCAACACTGGGTAATGAATTAGTGTTGGTGGTGTGGCTGCAGTCATTTAATTTGCCCGTTCCTCTTTTGGTTGGTTCATTCACTCAATTTCCTATCTGCTGGTGCCAAGTTCCATATAGACTGCTAGGAAACAAAGACAAATAAGGCAAGACCCTTGCTTATGGGTCCTTGAACACAGTGATTCAGCGCAGTGTGTGATAAGAGGTATAATAATGTCCCACATGGGATGCTGTGGGACCACAGGTGAGGGGGAGTTAACTTCTGGTGTCTTTGCTCTTTCTCGGAGGGTCATTTTTCCAGGAGAGAGTGTGGAAGAGAAAGATTCTTGGCCAAGAGAAAGTGTGTGTAATGGCAAAGGCATGTTGGGTGATCATGTGGTGAGATGCCATTTCCATATTTATAGTGTTTCTCTTTTCTCACTGCCCATGGCGCCGTCCATGGCCATCTTATGGCTCTGAGTACAGCCTCTTTACAGGCTCTTTTCTCTGCCTGGAGTACCCATCCTCCAGCTCTTGGCTAGCCCCTTCTCCTCTTTCTGGGATCGGGTCCTGGATTAAATTGCCTCTCTTCCTACACACCTGTCCTGACTGTCTGTCTGAAGCAGACCTCAGGCTGTCATCTCCTACCACTGTCCTGTTGCTTGTTTCAGCCCACTAGTCACAATGCCAGTTGCTTCGGTGACTTTGTTGTTGATCGGTGCCCCCGACTGTGATCTCCGCTAGGGCAGGGACCAAGATTTTCTTGTTCACCACCGCGTCCGTAATTCTGTAATGCCTTGCATAGTGCCTGGCCTGTGGGGATGGTAGATCCTTGCAAATGAATGAGTGCATGCATGGACAGATGTCACTTAAAAAACAAAGCACTCTTCATATTCTTGCTATTCCAGTTTATTCCTTGAATTTGAAGTAATTCTTAATTAGGCATCTTAGTTAAGAGTTTTTTTCAGGACCTTTAAGAGATAAGAGAAGGTAGAGTTATTTTGCATCTTGGAAGGAATGACTTGAAAAAAATTAGCATTCTTTAAATTGAATATATATGGATAAGAGGCATTCTATTTGGATTACTTAGGTTATAAATTAAAGGGATTTTCATTAATTTAAAAAAATTGAATGACAAATGCATTGAAAGGACTTACTCTTTTTTCTTTTTAAGGTTTTATTTTATTTCTTTGAGAGAGAGAGCACACATACGAGCACTGTGGAAGGGTAGAGAAGGAGAGGGAGAGAGAATCCCAAGCAGACTCTATACTGAGCACAGAGTGGGACTAGATCCCAGGACCCTGAGATCCTGACCTGAGCAGAAGGCAGATACTTAACCTACTGAGCCACCTAGCTGCCCCGAAATGGACTTATTCTTTATGGTAATTTTATACAATGGTTTATTACACTCTATGTTTATTTTTACTTCTTAGTTCTCAGACATTTGATAATTTTGATGATTTAAGTTATCTGTGCCCTGAAATTTTATTTTTATAATTAATATCATTATTTAAGCCCTTTATCTTATATAAATCAGTGATGTTCTCACACTGATAGTCTTCTTTTTATTCAATATGGTATCAGTGCGGCAGACATTCTCCATCCATGGGTTCAGTCTTATGTCATTTCCCTCTGCTCCTTCTCTCAGGTTTTATCATCCGTAAAGTGGCTTCATCTCTGCTAGGTCTCATCTGTACTCCTGTTTATCTCATACACGTCACATTTAGCACACGTTCCATAACGTAGTACCTACCTATGGGTTATTTTTGTTTTATTGGATAAGATAAGATTACACAAAAAAATTTATTTTGTATATTTTATAGTAATGGCAGGTGGAAGATGCTGTGTGACGTGACACGTTGAAAGAAAGGAAAATCCAAAGGCTCCAGTGATTATGACTGTGTTCCCCGTTCGGCCTCCTTGGAATGAGAAACCCTTGTGCATAGTCTGATAATGCCAGCGGGTGGCTGACAGACATACTGGCTTCAGCCAGGGGATGGATGGTTAGCAAATTCTGATCTGTTCTTTAGGGAGATTTGGCTCCCAAATCTGACCTTCCGTTCTCTTTTTGAGGAAATGGGAAAAAAAACACATTTGTATACTGTTCTGAAGGTACGATTTTGGTTATCTTTATTTGTGAAGACAACTTTTGGTTTACCTGCTTGTTTGTTTCAGTCATTCATTTGCTAAGTGTATATTGC
The DNA here is from genome assembly GCF_022355385.1 of Mustela nigripes. Classification (NCBI taxonomy): domain Eukaryota; kingdom Metazoa; phylum Chordata; class Mammalia; order Carnivora; family Mustelidae; genus Mustela; species Mustela nigripes. The sequence continues at coordinate 92,059,054 of NC_081561.1, forward strand.
CTACCTATTATATCCCAGGTGCTCTGCTGGTCCCTGGGCTTTGTGAAAAAATGTTTTGGTGTGATCAATGTTGAAATTAGTTTGGAGTGAACTGTTCGAGGGAGAGGACGATGTGAAAGAAGTCATGTGTCAGCAGAGACATACTTTGTGGTCTGGTAATTTTTTTTTACAAAATTGCTACTGGCGAGAAAATGATGATGATTTGCACTTCTGACATCATTGCTAATGTTGGGTTTCTGGGCTTGGGCTCTTTGTGCTGCAGAGGCAAGAGGCGTTTTGAGAGGCTTAATTTCACCGGAACGCTGCACCTGTTGTTGGCTATTCTTGTGTATGAAATCCAGAACCTAGAGTCACTTGCTTTCATTTCCTTTTCCTCCCCCCTCTTTCCGGTGTGGAGGGGGTCAGGGTAGTCGCACATGTGAAGAGTCACCGCCTTCTTCCTTCAGGGTATGACTGTAATGCCCTCGAGAGCAAAAGTGTCAGGTCCTTCTGTTGCTGAAAGACTCCTACAGGAGCAAGCAGCAAGATTCAGAGGCCAGTGTTTGTGCCAGAGTTTGGGATGGGGTGGGGCAGGACCAGCTTTCAGCAGCTGTTGCTGCTACCTGATACTTGGAACTTTCCTGCAATTGAGGAATAGCATTTCCTCTTGGTTTCATATGATTTTTGGCTATGGCTCTGAGGAAGAGAGGAAGTGCTGTATAGTATCATTTACTTTCAGGGAACGGACTTGGAAATCTCTGGGCTCCACGTTCGTTAAGGCCCTGCCCCCAGGGAGCTGCTTTCCAAGGCTCACGACTGCCGGAAGGGAAAGCTGTGGGGCTGGGAGCTGGTTCTGGAGTTGAGAACGTCCAGAGCGAATTTGTGTTTCATCTGGTGTCATGAAACTCCATTACTTCATCTCTCAAATGAGAGATGTACCAAACATTGGTACAGCTTAACTTGTAGGAAGTTTGCAGGCATCACTGAAAATAAACATGAAGAAGTCTTGAGTTCAGAGGTCCCGGAAACTGGTGAGTTTTTACCAAGCAGTTACATTCTCATGTTCTAGTGCTCTCCTGAGTTGGCAACCTCCAGGGAGATGTTTTAGTCCAACATGCTCAATTTAAAACTAAGTTGACTGTATTTGCTTTGTTTATACTTTTGTTGATAGACAGATTTACTCATGGACCTTCTCCAAGGGGAACCATTTTCTGGAAAGTTGAGCTTCATGTGGACCAGTGCACAGATGACCCCGAGCTCCAGAGTTGGGCTTGGCCACTTCTCCACCAGAGCCTGCCTTGGGATAAGATGGCCTGACTTTTGGTTTTGCCTTATTTCTGGATCACTGCTTTCTCTTTTGTACCTTCTGGAATTGTTTCCAAGTTCCACCCTCCCATCTTCCTCCCTGTTCTTTGTGACTTCTTAGAACGCTTTAACAATAGGCTGCTTGTGTGTTTCTTGCCTTCTGTCGCGATCACTCCCACCTTGTTTGCTCAGCCTCTGCCCTCTCCTTTCCCTTTTTACAGGCTCCAGCCTGTCTCCGTGTCTCGGCCCGATCCCCGCAGTGATAGCAAGTGCCACAGCCTCCCTTCTGTGGCACTTGGGTTGCGTCACTCTGCCTGGCTTGGGAACTGGTTCTCAGTGCACTGTGTGGAGCAGAGCAGGTGCTCAGTGAACCCGGCTTCAGGTCCTGGGACCTTGTTGCTAAGTGCTGAGGCTCATAAATTCTTGAGTGATAACTAGTACTGGCTTTTTCTGTTCCTCACCTGGTTACCTCTTGGAAACTCTATCATCTCAGAAATCCTGGAGCTGATTGAAAATACGCCTGGTCAGTGCCTTGGCCTGGGTTCTGCCTCATGATTACCTGGATCCTTCCTTCAGAGCCTTCCCATGCTCAGCCCTGAGTTGTCACAAGTAGGTGATGACACCTCATTCCCAAGTTGGGAGTTTGGGTGGGTGTGCCCATAATTAGATGGGACTATCTTTGTGTGGTATCAGCTGCAGGAGGAAAATACAGATGATTCACACACGTTAATACCCGTATCTCCTGAGTGGCCAGCATCCTCAGGTTTGCATAAGAGCCTAAGAGCTCCAGACAGCAGATGCTGGATTGAGATTGTCACTGCAAGTGACAGAGGGGCAAAGTGTTTTAAGGCCCGCGTCTGGATCTGTACGCTGGTGTGCCCTATGGTTGTGACTTAGGTCACTTTTCCCACTGAATGTTTTTATTGCTAACAATAAAGAGTAATCCCCTGCTTCTCTTCTTCATACGTTCTCATGAAGCATGATGGTTCTAGAACCTTCTGAAACTGGGGAAGTCGGCCTCACCATGCCAGCAGATGCACTTCAAGCAAAATCATTTGCTGACCTTTGTCCTGTGGACCAGCAGGTTGCCTCTACTTTTAAAAATGATTCCACCTTTGTATTTCTGGAAGTGTCCTTGTCTGGCCACAGCTCTCTTCTCCCCTGTGGAGCCCCTTTTTGCAGTTTTGGGGTCTGCCCCAGTGCTGCAAGTTTTCATTTTGCCCCCCGCATAGACCGTGCGATCTCCCTTCTCTATCAGGTGGGCCCGTCACACATGCTGTGCCGTTTGGATGTGAGAGCCGGCCTGGGCTCCTCTTGCTGTCCTGCTCTGCTAACTTCTACTCTGATAGTGTCTTCCACATCAGCTCCTTTCTCTTTCAGGAAGTGTTCATTTATTAAGTCCTTGCAGTGTGCCAGTCACTGTGCTAATGGATGGCAGCATTTCTTTTTCACCTGATTTATAAAAATAGAACATGCAAACATTCAGAAAAATCACTTCCATTTTCTTCCTTTTAAAATAACATTTAAAAATTCCACTTTCCTTTTAAAATGTTTGTGTTGTTTTATTCATCTCTTTTGATGTCTCCTTAAATAACTGTTCCTGCTCCTTGCAGAACCCTGGCAATGACCTTCCTTTCTTCTGCTAGAGTGGGATGCTTGCTTCTGGAGTGGCCATCCCAGGGACCTCTGCCTTCAGCAGCCAGTCCTGCAGGGCTCCTTATGCTGACCTGGCAGACTGGATCCTGGCTGCTACAAAGCCTTGGCATCACTCAGCAGCCATGTAGCGTTAGCCTCTTCTAACACAGATGACCCTCAGCTCCTGGACTTCACCTCTGTTGATTCCTGGCCGTGGCCATTTCTGTTTAGAAGTAGCATAAATTGTTGAGAAACCCTGCTACACGTGTGCGCACACACACACACACACACACATGCAGGAGGCCTGCCCTGGGAGGGAACCCCAGTTTCCTATTCAGACCTCTCCTCACCTATCTGGGTGGAGTGAGTGGACATGTGCACCTACCACTTCTCTCTACCCATCTCGTTAAGGGATTTGGTGGTACTCCTTCCTTACCTCTGAATCTCATTACTTCTGTACAGTTTTCCTGAGATAACTGTAAGAACGTTTACAATTTAATCCTCAAATACAACTTCTAGGAATTTTTCTCTTAATTCATCATTCTAGGTAGGTATTTTTGACTATTTGCATTCTAGTAGTAAAACTATACTTTAAAAAAATAGGATATCTTTCCTCCTTCATTGGCCTGTTCTATAAGTTTGCATCTGAGGTCAGCCTCTGCGTGCTTGGGGATAAATTCTAAGTGCTTCAGTGGTGGGCATTTTGGCTTAATTCTCTTTAATGTAATTTTGTTGATTATAATGGCATTCCATTCCATTAATATACTAATATGGAAACAAAGGCATGATTTCAGATTTTATTTATATCTTTGTGCTTTGGAAAAGCAGTCTCATGAGAAATCACTCAGCCCATGAAATACCATCCTTGATGTTACTTTTTTGGTTTTGCTTGTTTTTAGAAAAGTTTTCCTGGCTTTTCCTCTTTGTAATTGTTTTAACTGTACCAGCAGTAGCGTTGTGAGTATTTTTAGATGTTATTAAAGTCATGTGAAAAATCCTTGTCATGTCAGCATGTGGATTTTGTTAATCTTTAATGTGAGCAAGAAATAAGGTAGAGGGGCACCTGGGTGGCTCAGTGGGTTAAGCCTCTGCCTTAGGCTCAGGTCATGATCTCAGGGTCCTAGGATAGACCCCGTATTGGGCTCTCTGCTCAGCAGGGATCCTGCTCCCCACCGCTCTCTCCCTGCCTCTCTGCCTATATGTGATCTCTGTCTGTCAAAATAAATAAATAAAATCTAAAAAAAAAAAAAAAAAGAAAGAAAGAAGGTAGAATTTCCTAGCTAGAAAAAGAAATGAGTTAAAATATCCTGTAACACTCTTTTTTTTTTTTATTAGAAAAGTTGTATTCTAAACAATAATTACTCTGATGAAAATATGAAAGGGATTGAATTCGACTGTGAGAATCTTGAGGGGCAGAGATTATACCATTTCTGTAATGCTGTGTAGATGGTATGGACAAATAGGGGAGTTAGTTCGGATGGTGGAGACCTGTGTAAACTTCATGAAGATGATGAAATAGCCACCCCCTCCCCCTTTTTGGCATGGGAAATGTTTAAGGATTATGAGTCATTGGGAGTTGTAGATATTTTAGAAAGATCACTCTGGAAAGGTGGATTGGTGTAAGGAGAGCCTGGAGGCAGAGGGAACACTGCAGGTGGCTTTGTTGGGAGATGGAGTGAAAGAGGATGTGGTTGAGGTGGGCAGGAGATGAAAAAGGTCATGGATTTCATCAGCAGTTCCACCATCCCTCATGTGTGGTGAGAGTAGTTTTAAAGAACTCTGAACACCAAAAGGTACTTTCTTTGTACTTCATTTAACAGTAAACTCGAGCTTGACCTAAATTCATTTGTTGGTGAAATCTGACTTGAATTGCTAGGGTGCTTTTAAAAAAAGCTCTCCTTATCTCACCATTCATGACACACACATATTTCTTGCAGAACGATGAATACGTTTGCTTGGGGGAGGAAATTGCTCTGAATCTTGCTGTTTTGTTTTGTTTTAATGTAACATATTCCCTCTTGTGCTCTATTAACTTGGCTCAAGTGGGAAAAGTTCTAGTTCAGTGAAACAACTGGTGTAAGGGTTTTGAAAAGGGGTTGTGAAGCTCTGTGTGACCTTATGTTTACATGGTAAGGTTGATAAGACTGACAGAGTAAATATGAAGAGACTTGTGGAAGAAAAGAACATTCCCAGCTGGGAAGACTCCTCAGTTAACGATGACACCTCCTCATTAGCTTGAGAAGATATGATCTCTCTTGAAGAGATCAGAAATGTTCATGGGATGCTGCATGATTTATTGAAAAGGACACAGCCTAGATGTTTGAAATGCTGCTTGTGTGCAGGATCTTGGACTGAATCACGAATCCCTAGGAAAAGAGGACAGTGGAGAAATTTGGACATGACCTGTGGGGTAGTTCGTAGTGTTGCATAAGGGCTAATTGTCTGGTTTGACAGTCATCTTCTGGTTATGTAATATGGTAATATCTGGGGAGGCTAGGTGAGGGGAATATGAGAACTCTTGGTACTATTTTTACACCTTTTTTGGTAAATCTGAAATTGTTTCAGGTTCTACGATAGAGAAAAACAGTTGCTCGTCATACCAGGACATGACGTCATCATCCCTGCTGCTTTTATGTGGAGAATATCTATTAGTTGGAGCATGGTTTTCTTGGAGATTCAACATCTGTAATAGAAAGTCCAGTAAAATTTCAAAGTCAGATCTTCTCCCTCTCTAATTTTTTTTTAAAGATTTTATTTATTTGACAGAGAGAGAGATCACAAGTAGGCAGAGAGGCAGGCAGAGAGAGAGAGGAGGAAGCAGGCTCCCCGCAAAGCAGAGAGCCCGATGTGGGACTCGATCCCAGGATCATGACGTGAGCCAAAGGCAGAGGCTTAACCAACACTGAGCCACCCAGGTGCCCCCTCTCTAATTATTTTTAAAGCTGACCTTGTTTTTATCATAAGAAGATTAATTTAGCATTTTGTGATCTGAGAAAAATGTTTGATTCTAGCCCAAGTGCACGTGGAAGAATTACTCATTGAAGCCAGTAGTGTCTAGAGAATTCTCAGGAAGTGCTCTAATGTCAGTGTTCACTTGTACTTGGCCTTCCTGGTGTTGGACAGTGTGTTTGTCACTAGATTTTGTCTGCTGCTTTGCAAGGTTGGATGTAGGTTCATTAGTTAGGACTGACCATTACAATGAGATGTTCAAAGCCAAGATGGTTTGTAGATAACAGAAAGGTTGAAGAAAATGTGTGCCTTCCACAGCAAGGTCAGCTCACCAGTGCCTGACCTTGTGGAAGCTGCTGGGCGTGTGCCTTCCCCATAGAGAGAGTTTAGTCTCCCAGTGGCTGTCTTGCTTCTATACCACCTCCTGGAATTTCAGCTGATTCGTTCTGTGATTCTCTCTCCAGTCCAATCCTTTCTTTCCTTTTCGATGAGACAGTAGACCTAGGCTGGCAGCCAGTTGCTGTTGAACTATAATGGAGCTAGTGGTATGTACCAAATTTGATTATTGCTGTCAACACTAGATTGAATAAGAAAGTGCATACCCTCAACAGATACTTGCAACATAAATGGTCTATTGATTTCCTAAGAACTAGAAATGAGGTCAACGTGTAATCTAGCAGAAAGGGTCTGTGGATAGAGTGGGTTCTCATATTACAAAACAATTTTAAAAAGTGCCCCCTGTTAGATCTTTTTAGAAGAACTTTCAGATGCCTTTGATAAGCTGATCGTTGCTTCTGATTTTGTTCACCATCAAGTTTTTATAGCAACTCTGATAGAGGCTTTGTGCTTGTGTTTGATCAATGGTTTGCTTTTCTTGTATGGAACCTACTTTAGAAGTTGTACTAGATGACACAGGCCATATTTGCTCCTGAGCTATGATGACATTTCCACTTAGCTTAATATGAATGTTTTAGATATTTCCCACAATGGAAAGTTCTATTTGACATAGGAAAGTTCAGCGGCTAGTTTCATAGTTAGCTGTAGGCCAAGAAATAACTAAAACAATGGATTACATAGAGCTGCCTTGGGAAATGGAAAATTTCTTAGGAGAGGGATGAATCATGTTATTAATATATGTTGTAAGGCTTGAGGTCTTATATTGGAAAATAAAGAAAAAAGTTATTTTTAAAGCTTATGGCATTTTTGTATTTTCTTTGTCATATTTTATATAGGTTTTATTTTGTTCATTTTTCTTTTTATAGGGATCAAGAGAATGAAAATCCTAAAATAGGTTGTTTTAGGAAAGAGATAGTTAACATCATTGTACATGAATTTGTTCAAATGGAACATGAAGTCTGAAAAAAACTGTAATTCCTCTGAATAAGATTAGATAATCTCTTTGCTTTAGAAAAAACCCAATGACCTCTTTAAGTTAGAGCTTTTGAATTTAAAATTAGGTAATTCTTTGAATTAGATCGGATAATTCCTTTGAATTAGAATAATTACTGTCCTCCCCATATCACATTTCCTTTTTACTTGAAGTATGGATGATACACACTGTTACATTAGTTTCAGGTCTACAACATAGTGTGATTAGATAATTGTGTATGTTATGCCATGCTTGCTATTGGTAAGTATAGTTACCATCAGTCGTCATACAAAGTTATGACACTGTTATTGATTGTATTCCCTATCCTGTACTTTTCATTTCTGTGACTTATTGATTTTATAACTGAAAGTTTGTACTTCTTAATCCCCTTGGCCTAATTTTCCTACCACCCCACCTGCTCCCCTCTGGCAATCACAGGTTTGTTCTCTGTATTTATGAGTCTGTTTCTATTTGTTTGTTTGGTTTCTTAGCTCCACGTATAAATGAAATCATACGGAATTTATCTGTCTCTGTCTGATGTATTTCACTCAGCATAATACCTTCCAGGTCCCTCTGTGTGGCTGTGGATGGCAAGATCTCATTCTTTCTTAGGACTGAGTAGTATAGATATGATATATCTATATATGTCACAGCTTCTTTATCCATTTCTTTATCGAGGGATCCTTAGATTGCTTCCATATTTGGCTATTTTAAATAATACTGTGATAAGCTTAGGGGTGCATATATCTTTCTGACCAAAATCCCATTTTTAAGAGGTAAGGGGAAAATATTGCTAGTATCTAGATCCTGACCTGTTCTTCTTGGCTCCCTTCAAAATTTGTGAGATTCTCAGTTGTGAGCCATACCTGGTCTAGAATGTCTTCTTATACATAATTAGGGCTATTCAGAGGCTGCTTTAGTTGATTCTGTTTGCTTATTATTATTATTTTTTAGATTTTGCTTATTTTACTTTAGAGAGAGAGATAGTGTGTGTGTGTGTGTGTGTGTGTGTGTGTGTGAGTGAGTGAGCTGGGGGGGGTAGGGGCAGAGGAAGAGGGAGAGAGAAACTCTCCAGCAGACTCTCTGCTGATCAAGGAGCCCCACATGGGGCTCCATCCTGTGACCTAGGGCCAAAACCAAGAGTAGGACACTTAACTGACTGAGCCACCCAGACACCCCTGAGTCTATTTGTACTTAAGAGGAAGACACAGATGGAAAGACAAAAGGAAAGAATGATTTGCCAATTATTGAAATATCATATTTACCTTGAGAATTTCATCGTAAATGTTTTCTTGAGCAGCCCTTTGGTAGAGAAAGAAGGGCCAGCTGCTCTAGCAACTTCTTACTGGAGATGTGATTCAAAGGGCAGCATTTATTTAGCTGGTATGAACCCGTACAGCTGTGCCAGTTACAAATGTTGACACTTTTTCATACTGGTTGGAAAATAGCCACCGTTCAAGCCAGACACCATACGGTCTCGTTTCCACACTGTAGCCAGTATCCATTTTAAGTCGTCCCCATGCTTTACTGGTAGTTCTGTATTTTGAGTTTTGAGTCCTGCCTACAGAATGGAGATGTTTTTGGACCGCTGATAAAATTACGCTTTGGTAACCACCAGGGAAGTGCATATCAAACCACAGTGAGATGTCCGTTCATACGGACTAGGATGGCTGTAATTAAAAAGGCAGATAATAATAAGTGTTGATTACTACGTGGGTAACCTGGAACCTTCATACACAGCTGGTGGGAATGTAGGGTGGTGTAGCCACTTTGGAAAACTGTGGTTTTCCTAACCAACAGAACCTCTGCTGGTTCTTCCAAAATGTTAACCACGGAGTTACTTCATGACCTAGCAGTCATAGAGAGAATTGAAAACACATCAACGTAAAAATGTGTTCGTGAATGCTCATAGCAGCATTATTCATATTAGCCAAAGGTTAAATACAACCCAAATGTCCATCATCTAATGAATGAATAAATAAAATGTGGGGTATTGATACAATGGAATATCATCCAACCATCAAGAGACATGATGTAATGATACATGCTACAATGTAGATGAACTTTGAAAACATACTAAATCGAAGAAGCCTGTCACAAAAGTCCACATATGCTATGAATTTATTTATATGAAATGTTCAGGGAAGGAAAGCCTATAGTGACCTAAAAGTAGATTTTCATGGTTGTCCAGGGCTGGCCAGTGGGGGAGAAAACAGAGAGAGACTGCTTTTTGGGGTGGTGAAAGTGTCCTGAAATGCATTGTGGTGATGGATACATTTAACTCTGGGACTATAGTAATAATCCTGGAATTTGGTCCTTTAAATGGGTTAATTACATACCGTGTGAATTATATGTCAATAAAGCTCTTACCAAAAAGAATTGGCACTTGGATGGCTCAGTCGGTTAAGCGTCTTCCTCTGGCTCAGGTCATGATCCCAGGATCCTGGCACGGAGGCCTGCGTCCGGCTCCCTGCTCTGTGTGGAATTTGCTTCTCCCTCTGCCCCGCCCCCATCCCGCCCCCACAGTGCAGTCTCTCTCTCTCTCTCTCAAATAAAATCTGTGTTTAAAAAAAAAAAAAAAAAAAGAAAAGAACTGGGCTTTGACCATATGGCATGGTCTGTGGCACTGTGCCTTTGGCGGCTTTCTCCTCAAAACAATCCGAGGAAACAGGTGGGGCCGCTACTCCCATTTTACAGATTTGGAGATTGTATTAGAAAGTATTTTGCCGGAGTCCTACAGCTTCTAATCTAGGAAACACACAGAGATAAGGAGGAGGAGAGTGGGGCAAGTCCTGGCAAGTTCTCTTGATCATACCTTAGCCAGTAGTGGGGACAGAGATGGCTTTTACCTTAAGCCCCTGTGTACTCTGGCAAAGATACATATTCCACAGAATAGGAAAATCTTTGCTTCTAAGTGAAAAGTTTCTATTTCAAAGCAGGAGGGAGAGAAAGAAGAGAGAAAGAAGAGGGCGAGGTACTATGGGTCATGATTTTTCTCACTTGTTGTGTGTGGATAACCTGTGCAGAGCAAGAGAACCCAGCACATACACAGAATCAGATAGACTGGAAAATATGAGTCAAAAGTTTTACTTCTTATTTTATACTCTATGTAGTGAAGCTTATTTTTTCCCCCACAATAGTAGTGTGTAAGGGATTAAGCAGAAATGCTCTTGAATTTCATTTTTCCAAGGTATATATGCATATTAAAGGAAAATAACAAGTCCAATTTATTCTTTGAAGTATAGTTAATATGTAACCAAACTCTTCAGCCCCATTGGGCACCCAGGGCAAATGCCTCTATTTATATATCCACAGTAGGTAGGGAGGTGGGTGGAGGTGTCCCTTACCAGCCAACACTGTCAAAACAGGAAGCAAAGTTATAATCTCCTTGTAGTAGATTAGAAACATTCAAAGGCCCTGAGTTGTGACAATTAAAAAGAAAGAAAAAAACACAAGACAACAACAACAACCGTAATAAAAAAAAACGACCTAAGGACTGCTAAGTGTAACTTCCTGTCTGGTGTGCAGAAGAGGCTGGGTTCGGTTTAGTCAGATCCTCTCATGGGAAAAATAAAAGCCACCCCAAAACAGGACATCCCAGTGTGCAGTTCGCAGGCTGCTTTTGTTGTCCACTTCCCCTGCATCGTTTTTTCCCTCGTCACTCAAGCACTTGCAGGTGATGAGCGGCCCGGCAGCCTCCCCGTTTCGTTGGAAAAAGTGCAGACTTGACTTTCCAGGGCCAGGAGCTCTCCAGGCCTGCAAGCAGTTACTAGGTAAGTCTGTCCGCAGGCATGATTCCCAGCCTGGGAGGTTTAGAAAAGGGGACGACAGCAAAGACAGGGATCTCCTAGTCACTTACTGAACAGCGGGATTTGTTAAGTAGCAGAGCTTCGAAGGCAGGGCCTGCCTGGTGAGGGGAACAGACCAGTTTGCACTTCCCGGCACCACATTTGTCTAGACTGGTCTGCTTCATCCTTCTCTTCGAATGTGATTGTTTACCCCTTACTGGCTTCTTTAGAAGAAGCACTCAGGGGTCTATAAATCCACTGTGACAAATGTGCATCAGTTTACCTCCCTGTATTTTCAAAGTTGGTTATTACGTGGTTTGCCTATTTATTGTGTAAACTTTCCTGTGTGCTGTTGGGTGGTGACAGAGCTCATCCCTGCTGTACCTGCCTGTTTTATTGTACCGACTAAAAAGATATTTCCCCTTTTAAAATATGTGGTGTAGAGCTGATCGAAGGGCGAAGAGGACATTTGTACTTTGAGAGGGGACCGTAAGTGACGGGGTTTTTGTTTTAGTACTGTGCTGTCCAGGAGAAACAGAGATGCAAAACTTCATGCTGGATGTGGTCATGGACGTTTCTCATTGGGGTTCACCTCTAGGGTGACCTAGCTTTCCTGATCGGGTCAGAGGTCCATATCTTGTATAATGCATATATTCATGTACCAGTCTTATAATCTCTCTGAGAAAAAGGAACAAAACTCAAGTGATGGGTATGTTTGACCTCACATTCATGCTTGAATGTTGTCACTGTGGGAAAACTTTCAGGCTGGTTAGAATTTTTGCAATATGTGTTTCTTCCCTTTGGAATCACTCTTTACCTCTTGTTGTTTTCCTTCCTAACTCCGTGGGAATGAGGTGGTCAGTGCTGGTAGGCATGTTTAAACTAAATAGTTGGAGCAGTCCCTATTTTCTTAGTCAGTTTGGTTTCTTGGCCAAGTGTAAGAGGAGATCAGCGGGCTATTACTCATTTCTTTGGCTGTTACTTTTCTCTCTTACTTAAAGAATAACATGCTCTCAACTGAAAATTAAAATACTGTTCAGGGACCAGAATTAAAACCCCTTGCAAAGGAAAGGTCTGGCATCACGGCCTTTCCAAGATATCTCTGGACTCTGAGTTAATCTTCTTCCTCTGGCATTAATAGTCCCCACAGTCGGCTTGTCTTGCTGCAAAGGAAGGGCTCCAAGTAACTATGGTGGTGAAATCAAACGACAGGAGAAAAATACAAACAAATCTTAAAATAGTAAGCACACTTTAAACGGAGTAGACTGTAGCTTAAATATGAATTCTGGTCCATTTAGCTAGCATTCTCTCCTGCCCTCTGACCATTCCAGTTGCTTTAGGAAAAGTGAAACCATTAGAAACAAACATTTTCAAGGCATGTTCTTTTAATAAACAATAGCAAACCCATGTGTACTTGATTTCTAGTTCCACAAAGGCCTAGGCTCTCTTCTCACTGGTTTTTGGTGAACTGAATATTTTTGTATTTGCTGCGTAGATCTCTAGTGTTCTTGTTAGAAATAAAAATACAAAAAATACATTTTTAATGGATGATCTATTTCATTGTACCACATGGCCTTTTTTGATTTTCAGAGCAGCTTTTATAACATTAAAATTTGGGATGAATTTTTTTTTTGGGGGGTGAATTCTGTATTTACAAACTTGAAGTGAGGTAGAAAGAATAAAACTGTGTTTTATGTTAAACTTTTGACTCTAAAGAGTTGATATGCAAAAGATGTTGCAGAATTTAAAGGGAATAATAAAAAAGAAGGTATACAGTAGAGGGAATTTTAGATACATATTTGCTCAAAATTAGCTATTCAGTGTTATTTTTGAAATTGCTGATCCTTTGGTCTATGGTCTGGTCTGGAATGGAAAACCCAGTGTACTTGCCTCCCAGCCATCTGCTGAGATACAACAGGGAAAAAATAGGGTAAGTTGAAATCTGAATTTCTATAGCTGTCTATCTATCTATGTATCTATCATCTGTCTGTCTTTGATATTGAATATTTTTATTTTACAATATTAACCCAAAGCTTTTGTGACATAATTCTTTTCCTTTTCTTAAACTTGATGTCTGTGTACAAATGATCAAATGTTAAAAATAATCTAATTGAGGGAGACCAAAGTTAAAAAACAGTCTTGAAATGTGACATAAAAAATTATTTGGTGCTGTTCTATGGCTGGCAGGCATCTAGTAATGCACAGATGATTTATGTCTAGAAGTTGCCCTGCTCAGGAAGCCATGCTGGGAGGCCCAGCTTTTCTCACCATCCTTCCTGCTTGTTTGGTGGCTGTCAGGACTCTATGTCAGCCGTTTCCTTTTGAGATGAGTTGGTTAAAATATCCGCAGCCTTGGCTCCATGTTAGAATCACCAGTGTTGAAGCCCCACAGCCAGAGGTTCTGATTTAAGCAGATTGAGGCTTTGACTTTGTAGCTCTTCAAAAACCCCGAGTGATTCTACCGTAGATTCAAGGTGGAGAAGCACAAGGGAATGTTACGTGTTCCCTGTGAGACTGAAAGCTCCAGGAAGAGGGCAAGAAGGAACCTTTGTCACCATTGTACCCAGCCCCTAACTGTGTGCCTGGCATGCAGGAGAGGCTTAGTATCTGTTTGTGGGAATGAATGAATCAATTCCTCTGAGTAACAGGAAGGCTGGGAGAGGGTCGGATCCCTTGGTTTCCAGTTGGTGCTGATGTAGGAGAGTGTTATATTAGACTGTGGCTCCTCTAAATATCAGCTGTCATCTGGGAGGAAGCTCCTGGAGGAGATCATAGGGGAACCAGCTAACCTTGGGGCACACTGAACAGCCCTCTCAAGAGACAAGCCTGGCAGTTGGCAGTGTCTTCATGAAGCAAGGCAGGTTGAGAATTTTGGAACAAGAACTTCATGAGGGGCTGGGGTGTCTGTATGTGTGAATGTGGAGGTGGGGCTGGTGGGGGACACCACCAGGAGGTTCTCTGGAAGGACATGTGCAAGGGTTAATTTGGAAGGAAGGAGTGTGTTTATCTATGCCAGATATTAAGGGCTTCCTGACTTGCTGGTTGACTGCATCAGAGTGTAGTAAAGTTAATCTGGGAAAATTTCTCAGGGCTTATACATTTTCAGCTGATCTTAATGTTTATAGAGAAAATGTATTGTTGGCTTGTAAGACTAGATGGAATATAATTTGCAGAGGGGAGAGGGAAAATTGTTAAACTGGACAAAGAAGGGTGGACCGAGTGAGTTGTTTGAAATAAAAGAATTTGGGGTGAAATTCAGATATATGACTAATATGGTATGGAACAGCCATTCAAGGTATGGACCAGGGTCTCTGTTCCCCCTATAATTGACCGTGTAAGTCACTGAACCTCTGAGCTACGTCTCCAAACAGTTCAGATTCCCCAGGGAACATTTTAAAGCACCTTGCAAACTGTACGAACATTCAAGGTAAATACGAAGAATAAGTTCTGTAAAAATTATAAAAATCTAGTCAGTTGATGGTGAACTTTGCCTGATGCCTAGACTCTAGGCATAGGAAAATAAAGATGATGTTCATTATGGTGCTTAAAATATGTTTAAGCTGACGCTGTGCACCCTGCCATCATTTTTGTTGTATTTTTCCTTGGCATTATTTGAAAGGTATGCTTATGACATGGGTGCTGGATCCGTTTCACGTTACAGTTGGGTTCTTTTGACCTTTATTTCGAGGGCACCAGGTGCTTCCTATTCTAACATTTGCCAATTCCAGGTTTGGTTGGAGGGCCATCGAAAAGGCTGGTAGGAGCAAGGGCTGGGAGGAACGCTGATAGAATCTGGGGGCAGTGACTTGCTCGATCCTGCCCCAATATTTTGCCCTTGATTTGAACAGTTCAGTGCACTGGCATCTCAAGTAGTTTTTTCCCACCGAACTAGAACTTTCATTGTTCTGCAGAGGAAGATGAGTCATAGCCTAGTTTTACCATTGTGTCAAAGTGAAATTTTAATCTAGGACTAAAGGAACACAGGTCCAACTTTTGGTCTAAAGCAGAGGATTGAAACTCGGATAGTGAGCTGGGCAAACGAAAAGGCGGCTCCCAGTGAGGTGGCTGTCAAGTTAGAGAGGCATTTTACTAAGAAATTTTCGGTCCCCAATGTAATTCTTTTTTTTTTAAGATTTTATTTATTTATTTGACAGAGAAAGATCACAAGTAGGCAGAGAGGCAGGCAGAGTGAGAGGGGGGAGGCAGGCTCGCTGCTGAGCAGAGAGCCCGACGTGGGGTTCGATTCCAGGACCCTGGGATCATGACCCAAGCCGAATGCAGAGGCTTTAACCCATTGAGCCACCCAGGCAACCCCCAAATGTAATTCTTTTTTTTTTTTTTTTAAAGATTTTATTTATTTATTTGATAGAGAGAGATTACATGTAGGCAGAGAGGCAGGCAGAGAGAGAGAGGAGGAAGCAGGCTCCCTGCTGAGCAGAGAGCCCGATGTAGGACTCGATCCCAGAACTCTGGGATCATGACCTGAGCTGAAGGCAGCGGCTTAACCCACTGAGCCACCCAGGCGCCCCCGCCAAATGTAATTCTTAATAATGTATTTAAGCACCTTAAAAAAAAAAAAAGACAAAAAACCTTAAGTAATCAGCTTCTTTCTAAAAAAAATTCAGTGCAGAATAAACATTATACAGAGTAGAAAATTGTCATTCCCTTTCCCCATCCATGGCCATTGTTAATAGTTTTGTTTGTCCTGCCACACCTTTTCCTATGAATATACAAATGTGCAGCTTTATATCCAAGTTCCCACAAGCAATGTGGTTTTTATTCTTGAACCAGTGTCAGAAACATCCAGCATTAGTAGCATCCCCTTAAAACAAATTGCTGTAAGTAATGAAATGTGTACATGTATCTTAGTTCATTTAGGTAGTTACTGGGGGCAGGTAAGTGTTACTGTTACGTTGCTGTCCATGAAGTGTAGAGAGATGAAAAGTAGTATATAAAGGTTTGAATTTACAATTGCTTTTTTTTTTTTTTTAAAGATTTTATTTATTTATTTGACAGACAGAGATCACAAGTAGGAAGAGAGGCAGGCAGAGAGAGTAAGGGAAGCAGAGAGCCCGATGCGGGGCTCAACCCCAGAGTCCTGGGATCACAACTGGAGCCGAAAGCAGAGGCTTTAACCCATTGAGCCACCCAGGTTCTCCTACATTTGCTTTCCTTGAGAGAATGGGAGAGCGCGCATATGCACACAAGTGGGGTCCCCGGGGAGGGTCAGAGGGAGAGGGAGAGAGAGGATTTTAAGCAGGCCCCGGGCTCAGCATGGACTTACCCGGGGCTTGATCTCATGACCCTGAGATCATGACCTGAGCTGAAACGAAGAGTCTGATGCTCAACTGACTGAGCCACCCAGGTGCCCGAACTTGCATTTCAACCTTCCTTCTTTCCCTCCTTCCTTCCTTTCTTCCTGTGAAATTGAAGTTCCCTGCATATGTTTAATGGCTCTTCAGACAAATTCTTCAATGAATTGCTTTTTCATGCATTGCACCCCTCCTCCTTTTTTCCCCTGTTTTTTGGCTACCTATGTTTTTTAAACTGCTACCGATTCTGAAGGAAATTCTTACAAAACAGCAGATTTTGAATGACTTAATTGAATTTCTTTTGAGTTTGAAGACAGTTAACTTCCAGCTTAAAAGACAGAATTGATTTCTGGATCTCTGAGGTAGAAGTTTGAGTCTTTGGATTTAGATTCTGTCTTTTTCCTTGTCTCCTTCAGTGTGGTAGCAGTCATCATCATCCCAGACCATGCTGAGACTCATGATTGTTGAGGTGCCCTCACAATTTAATTACATTTTCCTCTAACAATAACATGACTTTCCTAGGGAGGTATATCCCAGGGGTATCTATAGGATGCTCATTTTCCCATGTTATTTGTGGAGCATGATACACTTTCTGGGAAGGGGCTGTGGAGTTGGACTTACACTTGAATCCCAGTCATCCTGCATCCTGAGTCTGTTTCCTCACTTGCAAAATGGTGATAGTGAGGCTGTTTAACGGTATATCCATGTAAAATTCCTTGCACGTTACTAGGCAAATTGCAGGAAGGATTATAGCAAATGGTGGCTGTTTTTGTTAGTCGAGCCTTTCAAGTTAATCCAGGAAAAATGAGTAATAAATAGAGATAAGACATGAGTTTATGCATCATCAAACTGAATATTGACCAGTTTGTCCTCATCCTTCAATCTAGATTTGTTAGTGATTTTTCACATCATAGCATCAAGGCTGTAATTCTATGCTGGACTCACTTAACCGCAGATCCAGTACGTGGCAAGAAATATAAAGCTATGTGCATGACAACAAATGGCCTGCAGTTGCTTGGAGAGTATCTTTGTGGCAAGGTGCCCGAAATGTTTTGCTGGTTTCAAAGTTCACTTTCATTTGTTCAGAAAGGTTTTTATTGTTTGCAAGCAAGCAAGGCAAGCAGAGGTAAAGGGCACACAGCCTCCCATATGATTCTGCGCTGTATGACCTATTTGCCTTTTGGTACCTTATATAAAAAAACCTTTATTTAGACCGCAGAGAGGACTATTTCTCCAAATAGAGGAGAACTGTCATAATGGTCTGGAAACATGATAGATTTCAGTTTAATGCCACTGATCCAGATAGTGTGAGAGGCTGGAATGCACAGAGGTTGTAAGATAAGCATCTTGCACACATTCTTCCAGGTCACTTGCATATCATCAATGGAAATGTCTCATCAGATAGCAGTCTTCTTGGCCCTCTGAGAGACAGCTCCTCCTGTACGCCAATCCTGACCCTTTTCTCCTGGCCCAGTAGCCCCTAGCTAAGAAAGTGCTGCCAGAGTCTCCTGGCTTTGACCTGGTCTGTTTACTTGTTCTACTCCTGAATTATGTGCCTTTAGCTTCTGCTTCAGTGTTTACACGGTAACTACCTTTCTGGTGTTCATAGTGCCTGGATTGTGTTTGATAGAGAAATTTATTTCCCCAGCAGATTCACTTTCTCTCTAGATAACTCCAACCCACCCATGCAATCTGGGATCTGGCATTGCTCTGAGAACTGTTTAGTTAGTTTTTAATAAATATTTAATGGCTAACTCTGAATAACTAGCATTACAGCAGGAAAAGGAAAAGCATAGTTTGTGTGTGTGTGTGATTTATGGGACATTTGGGAATAGAGGAGAAAGACATCATGAAATGAAAATCCTTATAATATTTTACCTCTGCCATGCAAATGCTTTAAAACAGCTATTCTATTCTCTCTTTGCTCATGAGTTTAACAGATCATGGTGGATTTTGTAGGGGTAGATTTTAAGCTGGGATGTTATGGCTATTTTGCAAGTAGGTTGAGAAAACAGTTCTCACTGGATTTTTTTTTTTTTAAGATTATTTATTTATTTGACAAACAGAGATCACAAGTAGGCAGAGAGGCAGAGAGAAGCAAGAAGCAGTCTCCCTGCTGAGCAGAGAGCCCAATGTGGGGCTTGATTGCAGGACCCTGGGATCATGACCTGAGCCAAAGGCAAGGCTTTAACCCACTGAGCCACCCACGCGCCCCTCACTGGATCCTTCTTATCTATCCACCTTCTTCCTACCTATTTCTTCTGCTGTTACAAGGAGAATCTTATGTTCTTATTTGCTTTTGTTTTTTAATTTTATTTTTTCAGTGTTCTAAGATTCGTTATTTATGTACCACATCCAGTGCTGCATGCAATACGTGCCTGAATCTTATGGTTTGTGATGAGAAGTTACTTTGTGGCCAAAAGACTGTGCACTACTACCCCTTCCCCCCAAAAAAAGAAGTCTTTGAGATTGTATTCTGTGTATGCACTGAATTGGTTACTGGGCCTCAATCTGCAAAATTTCTCAGAGTAATAAAATCTAAATAAAATTAAATGATGTTGAAGGTGTATCTACCTCTTGATTACTGAAATAAAGAATTGGCGTTTACTTCCCATAACTTGAAAGTCTTCAGTAAATAATATGTGCCTGGTGTTTTATGACGAACAATTCTTACCATAGTGGGTTTGTATTAGGCAGAAAGTCAGCATCGATTTTTTTGTAATTTTCTAAAAATTTCTCATCTGCTTATATTCTTAAATCAAATACTGCTTACTTTTCTGTCAGCCTCCTGTGAGCCACATGTCTAAGAATTAGAAGGGGGGAAAAAAAAAGAAGGATCCCAAAATAAAAGATTGAGAGAACGTTTGTAGAGATCTGCTGTTTCCTGGGTCCTGTTGTAGTTGCTGGGGTGTTGCAAGTCTGGTTTGAAGCTTGAAGCCTCCTTATGGGCAGCTCAGGACCTCTGCATGATACCCCCCAGACTGCCCAGGGGTGACAAGTGACATTTGTTCCTTGCAGTGTGCAGGGCAGGGACATCTGTGAAGGGCTGCTAAATATCAACACAGTGACGATAATGAGATGTGCTGATTATAGAGAAGACCCAAAGGGGAAAAAAAAAAAACCAGCCTCGAAGACAAGCAGCCTGGGTCAACATGGCCGTAGACTTTGCATCCTCTAATAGGCTGAAGTGAGAAACCATTACCTTGTGAAAAAGCTTTTTCCGTGAAATGGCAAGACAAGGTAAGGGGAGGCCGTTTGGTTTTCTGGGCTGCAGCACCCCTTCAGGCTCTAAAATCCTGTCCGCATATTTTGTGAGGCACCACTGAAGTGAGACAGAGCCCCTTTCTCCAGCCTTGGAGGAGCCCGCGTTAGGTCCTGTGCATCGCTGCCTTCCAGCGGCTGGAGGTGGGGACTTTGTGACCAGTGTTCAGCGACTTTCTGGAGCAGTGTACCTGTTGTTGGTACTGTGCCATCCCTCCTGTAGGCAGGGTGTGACCTCAAGGTTTACGCTGCTATTAAGTGATCAACAATTAACTTCTTTTCCAGGAATTCTTTCATGACCTTGAGGTATGGGTTGGACGCCCCACTCCTCTGCTCCCACAGCTTCTGTCCTGGGATCAAATTCAGGGATTCCTGGATGTGTTCCTTTTTATGGCAGGTTTTATCAATCAGTGTTTTTGAAAGTGGGGTCTGTCCCTGTAGGGTGTCGCCTGGAAACCTGTGTTCTCACCTCTTCAAGCGGTCTCTGTGCCTGCTTGAGAACCGAGCTTGAGAACCTCTGCTTTAGACTGTGACCTTGAAGACAGGCGCTCTGCTGCTTTGTCTTTGCATCCGCAGACCCACCCACCTCAGCTCTCAGTACTTTTTTGTTGCTCAGATATTTCTTTTGTTGCTGTTGTTATTGTTGAATGAATTAGAATTCCATTCAGAGACCTAGGGAAAGCCTGTGGAACCCAGCACAGTCAAGGCCACACAAATGATTCTCGACCTCTTTTCTTTGTTTTATAAATCAACAGAATACCAGACTGAAGATATAATAGGGATGGACCAGAATTCGCTTCTCTTCTTTTTCTGCCCATGAAAATAGACTGTATGTGATTATTTTTATTTTTACCTTGTTTGAAATAAACTTTTAGGGTAGTTTTACATTTGTAGAGATGTAAAAGCAGAAGGTACGCAGAGTTCCACTATGTCCCTCACCCAGTTTCTTCTTTCTTCCCTGATTGGCATCTTATGTTACTATGTTGCATTCACTGTGTCTCATTAATCAAAGGCCTCCATAAGAGTTACTGTTAAAAGTTTATAAATTAAGAGATGAAATAGTGTTTATAACACATGTACCAAGTCTTCCAACCAAGGTTAGGGTTTTGCATTTGAATTTTTAAAAAAGATTTTATCTGTTTATTTGAAAGAGAGAGGGAGGGGGAGCGAGCATGAATGAGCAGTGGGGATGGGTAGAGGGGGAGGGAAAAGAAACCCCATGCTGAGCAGGGAGCCTGCTACCGGGCCTTGATCCCAGGACTCTGGCATCATGACTTGAGCCGAAGACAGATGCTTAACCGACAGAGTCACCCAGGCGCCCCATGTATCAATTCTTACCTGCTATCACAGTTGTAAGTATATTCACAAAAAAGCAAAAGGGCCAGTTGCTGTGATTATGAAACAGATTTTTTAGGTGTCGGTCTTCTGGGATCTAGAAGAGGGAAAAGTTATTGTCAAAGACTGACATTTGGTTAATATATTTGAAGTACTCCATATTAATAAAAATATTGACACCTCAGGTTTTGTTAGATAGGATATTTGTTTTATCTACTCATAGTATATTCAGGCAGTGTTACTATTTAAAATATTTAACAACTTAGGAGAACAGCCCCAACCTATCAGATAGATGTCCAATTAATAAGAAGGGGTGATGGCTGGTAAATATGTCCATCAATCCTACTAATGTCTAAATGCCCTAAAAATGTCTCTTGGCATTGCCACATGTCTCATAAGATCTCTCCCAGTGGAAAGCCCCTGACAAAGCATTTAGAGCCGCCTGTTACTGCTCTCGTAAGTGCTAAGGAAATATTTGCTGTCATTATGATAGTTGTTAGTATCTTCCTTCATTTCAGTGATTAATTTCTGCTGTGTTTAAAAACATACAGCTAAGAAAGACACATCGGGATTCTTTTCTCCAGTGAAATCGCCACATGTGTTACGAATAGGGCTGTACTTTGGATGATAAGATTTACTCACAGTTTGTCAGAGCACATACATAAGGACTCTTCCGCAGAGGGGATTTTCCATTTTCCTCACCTGCTGTCTTCTGACATCTCAGTGCCCTGAAACCGGAGACTGGGAGGACAGCCTGTAGGTGTGGAATTGGAGACCAGTTGTTCCTCAGGGCCTCCTCCCACCCCCCTGTAGCCTGCTTTGAGTTGATCATGGCTCAGCCAGGTAGGACCCTGTTACTTTGGCTTATGCCAAGTTCCCCTCATTTCCTCATGATGATATGTTATTAGTATCCTGATCCCTCTCATTTGTGAAGTTAATCTGTGCTTTAGGGATCTCCGCAGATCACAGCATTTTGTTTTCAGTGACTTCATTTCATAATATATGCTCTGGGGAGACTAGAGACCTGTAAGCCCAACAATTTTATATCTATGAATATTTTATAGTTAACCTTCCTATCCATGCCTCTTCAGCATTCTGGAAACAGATGCTTAAGTTGTTTACAGAGGCAGTCCTGTTACTTAAATAAGGTATCCATTTTCCTATTGACAGCATATAGACTTATTTTTTTAATCCCTGAGTCCTTAAGAACTGAATATGCAGTGGGACATGAGGATCAACTGAAATCCCCTCATGTTAGAGTTATTGATCATGGGGCTTCCGGCGGAAACTCTTGACAACCTTATTATTTTCTTCTTTGAATCCTGTCAGCAGTTTTGGCAAATATTTGTCAATAGCCATTGATTATTATAAAAATAATTTTAAAATATATAAATGTGGGGTGCCTGGGTGGCTCAGTGGGTTAAGCCTCTGCCTTCAGCTCCGGTCATGATCTCAGGGTCCTGGGATCGAGACCCGCATTGGGCTTTCTGCTCGGCGGGGAGCCTGCTTCCTCCCCACCCCTCTCTGCCTACTTGTGATCTCTCTCTCTCTCTCTCTCTCTGTCAAATAGATAAATAAAATCTTAAAGAAAAAAATCTAAATGTGAGATAAAGATTGGTTAAATCATTGTTAGGTCTACCCACACAATTAGTAAGGGTGGGTATCAGCTGATCAGCTATAATCAGTCCATTGCTGATGGAGTAGAGGAAGGGTAGAGCCTATTTTTCCCTCAACCCCAGTTTGTCCCCAGGCTTTAGAGTCAGACTGCCTTGAATTTCAATCCAGCGACTTCCATTTAATAACCTTGGGAGCCCTGAGCAAGTTGCTTAATTTTAAGTGTTTTTGGCCTCCACTGAAACATGGGGATCATAAAAACATTCACTTTATATGGATGTTGTGGAATTAGATTACATAGTAATCCTATGTAGGAGACATTCAATACATGTTGCTAATAATGGCAACAACAATAATGTTACTACTACTAATATTGCTACAATTGTTAATACATTAAAATAATTTAAATTATCACTTATAATAGAGTTACTAAAATGAATCAGACTTAGCTGAATTAAAGTTTGATTCTTTTCATTCATTCTCTTTAGGTGATAGTAAGCCATGAAATAACTGAAGGAAAGAGTGGTAGATATAAAATATAGGTATTCATTCAGTCATATTGCATCTTCAGAATTTAAAGCACTAACACTTGTTGCTGTTCCATGGAAATCCTTCTCTTTTCTTGATAGTTAACTGTCTTCTTAGCTTTTTAACTCTTTTGTTGTTAAGATAAGGTATTCCTGGGGCGCCTGGCTGGCTAATGGATAGAACATGCAGCTCTTGATCTCAGGGTAGTAAGTTCGAGCTCCACATCAGGTGTAGTGATTACTTAAAAATAAATCTTCAAATAAAATAAGATATCCCTTATTTCATTAAAAAAATCATCCTTTAAAGAAAATTCCAAATTTCTTATCTCCAGTGTTGAGTGTTTTTTGTTTTAAAAATCTAAGTCATATCAAAGAATGTTAGAAAAAAGGAAAAAAAAATCATTCCTATTTCTACCCTGTTACCACAGTAGTAACTTTAATATCTTATCTTCCCATTTAGTCTCCATATTCATACCTTAAAATAATTATAACATACTCCTAATTTTTTATTCTGGTATTACAGTTTTATATTATTGATAGGTATTCTTCAGCTTCTATTAGGTTGTTTACTATAATTTAGTTAACACCCTGTTTTTTGGTATTCAGTTTATTCCTAGTTTTTCAACATTATGGATAATGATGAGTGAAAATGATCTTTATTGATCTGTAACATGGTAGAACTAAAAACACCCTAAGGGGTGGCGCCTGGGTGGCTCAGTGGGTTAAAGCCTCTGCCTTTGGCTTGGGTCATGATCCCAGAGTCCTAGGATCGAGCCCCACATCAGGCTCTCTGTTCAGCAGGGAGCCTGCTTCCTCCTTTTTCTCTCTGCCTGTCTCTCTGCCTACTTGTGATCTCTGTCAAATAAATAAATAAAATCTTAAAAAAAAAAAAAACCCTAAGATTGTCATGAGGTATACTATGGTGAATAGATATAAAACAGGGTGTCTCAGACACAGTCCTCCTGCCATTTTGGGCAGATGAATCTTGCCGTGGGAGTTGTTCTGTGCCTTGTAGATGTCCCACGGCATCCCTGGCCTCTGTTCACCAGTTTTGATAAACAAAAATGTCTCCAAACATTGTCAAGAGTCTCCTAGGGGGCAAAGCCATTCCCAGTTGAGAACTCCTGATATAAAACACTTAGAAGAGCCTGGCACGGCTCTCGTGAGTGCTGCATAAATATTTGCTATTCCTATCATTGTTGTTGGTATCATTCTTTGTTTTGGTTATTTCTGATAAGTTTCTAGAAAAAGAATTTCTGGGACAAGGGTTTCTGACTTCTATTACTAAATGCTTTCTAGAAGGACGTTGTTAAGTTTAATGCCATCAGTTGTGTATAAATATGTCAGTAACTTTGAGATCCAGCCAGTATTCAGCTGTGAATTCCATGTACTATTTTATGCTCGATTTCTGTAAGTACTACTCAGGACGAGCATTTCCTCTGTTTCTTTACTTGTATTGCCCCATCCGAAGGTTCTGGTAGTGGTTTTGGTTGATTAGTTCTCCCCCAGCCTCCTCTCTCCCTGCCCTCTTTTGAGTTGCTTTACCATCCACCACTTGAGGTTGAAAAGTCATGCCCTCAATAGCCAACTCCGGTTAAATTTCTTTGCTTGACCTCTAATAACATCCAAGTTGAATATAAATGGTCAAGGTTCTTTCAGATTATTGTGTTTTAACCAAACAGTCCTTTGTGATTTCAGATTAAGACACGTAATTGACAGTGTCCCATAATAATAGAACTTTCAGGGTTTAAATATAGGTGGGGTCCCTCCTTTTTGAAGGATAATTTTGTGGATGAGAGCTCAACTTTGTGTTCTGTGATGTGTCCCCTAACTAATGTGGTGGCCTCTGGTTTACCCTTTTGGAAATAATCCTAATCCTTGCTGTGGGAGCCAGTGGGTGCCTCGCCCATATTCCTGGCTTTTAGCACTTCAGGGCCTTGGGCCCTCCAATCAGTCATTGGCATTCCTTTGCCAAGGGCATTCTCTGGCTGGTAAAGCTCACAGCCAGGATTGGCAGGAAATGCCTGCCCTCTGCCAGCTGCCAACAGCCAGTGAGTGCTCAAATATAAATCCCTTCTCTCTTGTTGTATCTCAGGTGAGCTTGCCTTTGAGATGAGCATTTCACCCTGAGGTTCTCTGAGTTCCCAGTTGGATTATGATTCAGTGGTAATTTGCTTGAAAATGACATTTTTATTAGTTACTTTTTTTCCCGGCTCATTTCTTCATTCCCCACCCAGTGTTTTTTGGGATCACCTCCAAAATAAACTGCAGTTGACCTTGAACAACATAGGTTTGACCTTCATGGATCTGCTTATATGCAGATTTTTTCCCAATATGTACAGTACAATATTGTAAACATATCTTCTCTTCCTTATGATTTTCTTAACATTTGCTTTTCACTAGCCTATTCTATTGTAAGAGTACAATATATAATATATATAAAATACAAAGAATGTGTTAATTACAACTTTATGTTATTGGTGAGGCTTCCAATCAACAGTAGGGCTATTCTGTTAAGCTTTTTTTTTTTTTTTAAGATTTTATTTATTTATTTGACAGACAGAGATCACAAGTAGGTAGAGAGGCAGGCAGAGAGAGAGAGAGAAGCAGGCTCCCTGCTGAGCAGGGATCCCGATGTGGGGCTTGATCCCAGGACCCTGAAACCATGACCTGAGCCAAAGGCAGAGGCTTGAACCCACTGAGCCACCCAGGGGCCCCTGTTAAGTATTTTTTGGGCGTCAAAATTACATGCGGATTTTCAACTCTGCAGGGGGTTGGCATCTTGAGCACTCAATTCAAGTTGTTCAAGGATTGGGGGTTCTTATATATATGAATCCTTTTCTCAGTGTCTGCTTCTACGGAAAACCCAAGACCTTAGCCAACTTTTCCTTTGATCTTGACCCTTTCGTTTGACCTTGATGAAAGAAGAGCAAAAATCAGACCAGAAGAATAGAAATCTTTGGAGACCTGGTTGTATAGAAAGTAGATGAGTTTAGTTTCACTGGTTCAAGAGACAGCCTTGGACAAGTAAATCCTGTGTTTATGCTGTTGCCCAGGGAGTTCCGAGAGAGAGAGAGAGAGAGAGAGAGAGAGAGAGAGATAGTTAGTTGCTGGACGACATGATGGGATTAAAGCCACAGCAGGAGGGCTTTCAGTGTCCCCACCTAATGTGACTTTCCTGCTCACTTCCTTCACATCCTGGACTGACTCTGGCTTGCTCAGTGTCAGAAAGCCTGGTTTTTCATCTTGTGGCTTTCTCCACATAGGGACTGACGAATGTTAGGAAGAAAAAAAGAATCTTCATCTATTGCTTTTCTAATTTTGTCCTTGTTTTTGAGATAGTATTAAGGCTTTGGGAAATTTTTTGGCTTGCGCCTCCGCTGGTTTGTCAATCAGGGCGTTATTTCACTTGCAGGCTTGGTCCATAGGGCTGTTTGAGTTAAAACTACTTAGGAGTTGAGGGATGACCTGATGGGTCTTTTCTGGATGCTAAAAGGGGCTTTGCAGGACCACTAAGGGTAGCCCCTTTAAAATTAGAGGCAGAGCAGGGCACCTGGGTGGCTCAGTCAGGGGAGCCTTGGACTCTTGATTTCGACTCGGGTCATGATTTTAGGGTCCTGAGATCAAGTTGTGGACCTGGCTCCACACTTAGCAGGGGGGGGTCTGCTGAGGTTTTCCCTCATCTTCCCTCGCCCTCTGCCCCTCCTCCTGCTCACTGGAGTGTGTGCGTGTGTGTGCACTCTCTCTCTAAAATAAATAAATCTTTAAAATTAGAGGCACAGGTTGGTTGATTCCAGGAATTCCTGTCATTATGCTGCCACCTCCTTTCTCAAATTTAATGTAGTAATTAATCTCAAAATTAATAGTAGTAATAATTAGAAACAAAGAAAATAAGTAAAATAAATAAGGTTGTAAATATTTGCTTTGTTAATTAAAAAAATCAGCTCATTGAAGCTGATTTCTAAAAAGTCAAATTTGGCCAGAATGTAAGAGCTGAATTTTATGTGGGTGGAATCAGAATGCTGGTGTCCTGTGTGGGTATCCCACGCTAAGGCAGAAATTTCATTCTCAGTCACTTCCTAAAGAGCCCTCCCAGGGAGGGTATTTGATCAGCCTATTGCATGGGCACCTGTCTCCCTGACCCATTCCACATCCTCCCACATGTGCCACCATCCAGCTGCTTCCCTTTGGTGCCTCTTTTCAGACTGCAAACCTCCAGGAGGTTTATGCCTGGCTATGTCTTAAAGTCATATAACTATCGTGTTTCCTTATCAGCAAAATATTGAAGGTAGTTTCTAGAAAGCCAGGGACATCAGATGGTTTCCAGTGACCTCAGCTGCAGGTGAGTGTGACCCGGAGTGAACCAAAGTGAATGTTGGCCAGGATAGGTTTCACATTTTCTGTGTGAAAGTTCTTCCTTTGTTGTTTGTGATTAATAACTGAGTAGGATATAAAGCCAAGTGATTTCATTGTTGAACACGGACTTGAAGGTCATGAGAAACTGCCTGTTCAAATTAAACTTTGCCAAGATATGGTCAAAAGGTCAGCATTAACACCTGGATAGTTTTGAAACAAGGCAGAGAAAAACAAAACAATGGAACACCATTCTTTATACCATGTAAAAATTGATGTCAAGTAGATCAAATGATGTGTTGTGTCGGATCCTTATGATAGATGACCCAGACCCTGAGTTTGCACAGGGAGAAATGCTTTAATACAAAGAAGTACTGAGGACCTAGTGTGGGCCAAGTTGTTCAAAATGAATCTGTTGTGCTAAGAAATGTGGCAAAATGTTAGTTGTCGGTATGACTACTTTGTTAATAACTTGATTTTTAAGTTTTGTTTTGTGTTGGTTTGCTATTTGAAATAGGGTTTTGAATCAGGTATCTTAGTAGTTGGCACTTTGAATTTTATTGTTTTCAGTATTTCATTTAAGAGTCACACATAATAACTGATGAAAATACAGTGGGACTTAAATTTAAAAATAGTGACTCCTACACATATCACATAGCATCTTTAATAACTATCTTATGCTTATTTTCTTTTCTGTGTATTCTCCAGGCTTCTGAATTTAGAAGTTAGGAAAAAACTTTCCTCTAGTGTGTCATCTTTGCTTTCTGCATTTGGAGAAGGAACTGCCCCAGTTCTTAGTTACATATTTGTAAACATATGTCCATATGGATGATAAATTGCCATAAGACCTAGCAACAATAGCTTTTAAACCCTAAGGGCGGATTGATTTTGAAGACGGCACACTGGGAGCCTGGCTTTCCCAGGACTGGTGTGATGTCGATGTAGAGGCTGGCCCTGCTTGGGTCCTGTTCCTTCTTAGGTTATTACTTGCTTGCTTTCCAGCTGGGTCTTCAGTCTGTTCTCCTGGGACAGCTTCTAGGCCCTAAGTCAACTGGTAGGAATGTGTGTGGTAGGAATAACTGCAGATGGCGGAGATACAAATTACTCACTTCGTTCCCATTAGAATTTTTCCCTGCTGAAAGCAAACAAACCAAACCAAACAGGACCCTCTAAAACATTATAATTTAATCAGACTGGAATGATCCCTGTTGAAGAAATTCTCTTACATAGCTAACTCTTAATTTCTTCGGAATGATTAGGATTTTTCTCTTTTTCTCAAGGATACATTATTTCTTTGGTAATTCAATGAATATTTATTGTATATTTGTGATGTGTAAGGGACTATGTGAGAGAGGGCGGGGGTTAAGGCAGTTTCTTCCTTCAGGGAATTTAGAATCTCATGAGGTGGGGGTGCCTGGCTGGCTTAGTCGGTAGAGCTAGCTTGTGACTCTTAATCTCAGGGTCATGAGTTCAAGCCCCACACTGGGCATGGAGCCTACTTAGAAAAAAAAAAAAAGAATCTCATGAGAAGAGGAGATCTACTTGGGCATACACACACACACACACACACACACACACGTACATATATGTAAATATATATCATATTTTATAATTTTGTATTATATTTAAAATATATCTAATACTTTATTAAATATATTTTATTTTATATTTTATTTATATTTTTATATAAATAAAACATACTTATATTTTATACTTTTATATGCTCATAAATTTTATATTTGTATATTTATAATTTTATATGTAAAATATTTTTATATACCTTATAAAACTATAAAATATATTTATATTTTATAATTAAATAAATTTATAATATTTTAATAATTTTATAATATTTTAATAATTTAATAATATTTATATAATTTTATATTTTATAATTTTATATATTTACAAATTTTGTATGTTTATGTATTTATAATTTTATATGTAGAATATATATCTTATATATTTTATAATTTTATATAATTTATATATATTATATTTATATGTAAATTATATATACTTATCTATCTATATATAAAATTACCCACCCCCCAATATTTTGTTATAATCAAGGAACAAAATATCATGTGAATTCAAAAGGTGGGGGTGGGGTAGATATAGGGCTGGGGAGGAAGCTCTAAAGCCTTCATGAAAGAGGATGCTATTTGGTATGGAAACTGGTGGGAGCTCTGGGACCAGAGGAAAATGTTCCAGAAAGAGGGTGCAGATGGGTAGGGAATGGCTGTGGGGAAGCATGCTGAATGCCAGGCTGAGTAGGTTACTTCATCCTGTAACGTACAGATGTGCCTGACTAGATGGAAGACTGCATGTTTCGTGTGCTTAGAGTTTTGTGGTCGTGAGAAGTTAATCCTTCACAGGCATTTAGGATCCATATAGGAGGGTGGATGGTATTGGAGGTTGTTGTGGTACACGGAGGGGAGGGTGCTGAGGAGCTGGACATTGAGCTTGGTAGCTTGGGTGTATCTTGGCTCTGTGGAAGAATTATACTGAATCATGTCAAAGCTCTCTTCATGATTCTAATATTTAAGATTCTGCTGCCAGAAGCTGAGCTCACTCTTCTCTTGGGTGTAAGTATGACTGAAAGATCTTGTGTGTGAAAGAGTCCTTCCTCTCATATTTACAGTATCAGTTTCTAGTTTAGGAGCTCAGTCAGCTGATAGCTGCAGAAATTGCTTCTGATTGTGACTTGCTTTCCTCTGTTCTTTCTTTTGTGCTTTTCCTAGTTATTTTCCCTTGGAAGATAAAAGGAGGTGCTTAGGGCAAATTTCATTCTTTTGGGTCAGTTTGTGTAGGATTGCCCCTCTTTAGTTGCGTCTGTAGGTGCTGATCTGTGTATTTTGCCCAGTTAGGGCTAGAGGCTTGGATAGTTACAGTTGTGCTCTCCCTCCTCTGTGTTTCCACTTCTGATTTTATATTTCAGTTTGTGATTCGCCAGCAGAGATGAATGACAGGGAAATGTTGCAGGTGAGTGGGTGTGTTTGTTTCCTATTGCTGCTGTAGCAAACTATTATGAATTTGATGGCTTCAGACAACATGGATTTATTATCTTACAGTTCTGGAGGTCAGAAGTCAGACACAGGTTTCCCTTTACTAAAATCAAGGTGTTGGCAGGGCTGCATTCCTCCTGGAAACCCTAGGGGAGAATCAATTTCCTTGTAGCCTGGGAATGTCTTGGCTCTGAAGAAGCTGCCCCATCCCTTGGCTGAGAGCCTACACAGTCTTCAAAACAGCAATAGTGGGCCAAGTCTTTCTCACATGGTGGTGGAGAACTCTTAATATTCATTTAAACAAACAAACAAAAAAGAACCCTTGTGTAAAGAATTCTGCATGATGGTTAATTCCCCAGTCATTCCTGCTTGTTCAAAATAAATTTCACCACATTTTGGTGGGGGGAGCTGGTTTAGAATTAATTTTGAAAAGTACTTAGAAGCCTTTAATTTTCGTGTATATGTGTGTATATATTATATTACGATGTACATGTGTGTCCAGTGATGGGCAAAAGGGAAGGAATGAGCCGAGTGCTTTCAACTACACAGGAAGGCATTGGATGGGAATTCTGGAAAGGGCCGTGAAGAGGAGAAATAGCCTTACTTTGCTGTGACAAAAACATGTAAGCCACTCATGATTCTCCACTTTTCACACTTTATTCTGAAGCCATATACTTCAATTAATGTGATTTAATGCTTTTCTCTCAGTGTTATTTGGCAGGGTGTTCTTAAGGAGAAATGTCCAACATGGTGTTGAAGTGTATTTGGGAACAGTACAAATGAGTTGCAAACTAAAAGTGAAATTTAAGGAGTTTTATTTTATGAAAATTGAGGAAGGTCAGAGGTTAGTTAACAGGGTGATTCTTTGTTCATTTGTGGATTCAGTGATAGTCTGGTCTTTGGAGTTTATTTTAGGTAAGCCAAATTTTTTTTTAAGGTTTTATTTATTTTTCTGACAGACAGAGATCACAAGTAGGCAGAGAGGCAGGCAAAGAGAGAGGGGGAATCAGAATCCCAGCCAAGCAGAGAGCCCGATTCAGGGTTCGAGGCGAGGACCCTGGGATCACAACCTGAGCCAAAGACAGAGGCTCTGACCCACTGAGTCACCCACGCACTCCTAAGCCAAATATTATTACGGCAGATTCTGGATTTAATGTTCATTGTTTTCTACTGCTGATGTAAGAAACTAGGTAGTGTAATTATCACATGAATATAAAAATTGATGTATTTTAATTGTACAATTCATGTTCATTTACTTGGAACAAGGGAGTGTAACTATAGGAGATACCACTTCCATGAAATCTATTCCTGAATTTTTAGGAAGGAGTCATACATGAGTCAAGGATTTCTAAAGAAAACACTTTTAAGGCAATAATAAATAAGTTATCTACCCACCACTTCTTCCCTGTTAATTTTATAGATAGGATTTTTTCTGACCTCTTCCCCAGTCATCATTGTATAGACAATGCAATTTCCACTGAATAATATTTAGAATTTTTAGAATGATAATATTTAGGATAACTTTTAGAAAATATGCATTTCTGAAATTCTCAGGTTGCCCTTAGAATTAAAGTAGGGTTTAGTTATAGAGAAATATAATGTCAGTTTAATAACCTATGAGCTTAGCCACTGCCTAAATCTTTCATTTTCTTCTGATAAATTTGATTAGCTTTTATTTTCAAGGAGAAACTTATCTTCTGGGAGACAGTTGAATTGGGTGAGGGCCAGGAGAAAAAAGTCTAGGAATGGTTAAGCCCTTATATAAGGGGAAGTTTGTGTTTTTCTTATTGCTGATAAACCTTAGTGATCTAAGGATCAAGGTTCTATATGTTTGTCACTGCGCTTCCTTTTCATGTCCCCTGAAGAGCCATCATACAAGCCATTGGGACATGCATATTTAAGATGGCCTAGTGCTGGACGTTTGTTCCTTCAGTTTCTTCATTCTGCAGCATGTAGAATAACATTAATTAAAGGAATGATGAGTCTAGCATGTCGTAGATGCCTAATAAACAATTTTTAAAGAAATGAATCAAATAACTTGCTTGTATATGGGGTTAAAGTTGGTTTTTATAGGGAATATTCTTTCTTTTTGCTTTAGGAGAGGTGTTTGTATTGTGTCTGAAGGAAAGGCAAACACATCTTGAACATTTAGAACTGTAGATCTTAAGCTTAAACATGAGACTAGCCCAGTGTTATGCTAAGAAGTACAGAAGGGGACCAAAGAGAGATCTGGCACCTATTCTTTCATGATTTGAAAAAGTGTCTCTCTACTGTGTTTGGCTTAAGGGGTTTTGTTTTGTTATGTGATCCTTTAATTTCTGTCTCGGTCTTTCATATATTGAGACCATATAATTTTTTTTTTTAAAGATTTTATTATTTATTTGACACAGAGAGAGATGGGGGGGGGAACACAAGCAGAGGGAATGGGAGAGGGAGAAGCAGGCTTCCAGCTGAGCAGGGATATCTATATGGGGCTCGATCCCAGGACCCTGGGATCATGACCAGAAGCAAAGGCAGATGCTTAATGACTGAGCCACGCAGGGCCCCAAGACCATATAATATTCTTGTAAGATAATATTCTGAAAGTTTTTTTGGATCAGAGAGTAACTTAAAAATTGATAGAAACTATGGCATTTCTGCTGTCACTCAAAAATCACATATGCAAACACATAATTCTTCTCAGAACTTAAAGAAGTTTGAAAAGTCACTAAAACTTACCCAGACATGTAGCAAAATATAAACTTTTGCTCGTTTATTTGTTTTATTCTTATTTGTCCATTCATTTCCTTAGCTTTATAGGTTTATAGAATTATCTGAGAGAAGGCTACCTTTGTTGTTGTTGTTGTTGTTGCTTTTTAAACAAATTTTATGTACTTATGTTTGAAAAGCCAAACATTTCATTGCATAAAAATTATGCTCTACTGCCAGGAAGGACAATCCCTATCATTAGATGATTAAAAACATTTTTTTTGTTTGTGTGCATATTTAGTATTTGTATTATAATATGTTTCATATTGCCTATTTTTAATAAATATAAGAGCATGTTATTTATATTGTTTTACAGGGTCCCCCCCCAATATACATTTTCAGTCTTTTTCCATGCCAGTGTTGGTAGAGCTAGCATATTCTTTTAAATTACTATTTCACCCTTTATTTAGCATGGACATAATTCTACAGACATACTGAAGTTATTTAGAGATTAGTTTTTATAGTTGACATGGTTGGTGGCAGAAATAAGAGGAAAATAAGGACTGGTTGGAATGACAGGTCATTTGCTAAAACTCCCCTTTGTTCATCTTTTCAGAGAGTAGTTGTGTACGGTACGGCTGGGGGAGGCATACATTTTGAACAGGGGGGTTGTTGGCCAAGAAATAGGCCTCCACCTAACAGAACACCCACTGTGATGATTTACAATGTTTGAATCTCAGCAAAAATACCACTTGTATTCTGAATTCTTTTGTTTCAACTACATAACTCAATAGAAAGAAAGTTTCCTACAATTGAAAAGAATAGACACTGTTTAGAGGCCAAGTTTTGCCTTTTAAGGCTGAATGTGCTTTATTTTAAGCTGCTCTTTCTTCTCAAGAAGACTGATATAAACAAGAGAAGGGCCCTCTGGTATTTCTATGCAAAGCATCAATAATATTGTTTCTTTCATTTCTTTTTTTTTTCTTTTTTTCTTTTTTTTGAGAGAGAGAGCAAGAGTACCCTTGAGACCAGTGGCAGTGGGGAGTGGGGTGGGGGGATGGGGGGAGCCGAGGGGGAGGGAGAAAGAATCCTAAGCAGCTTCAGGCCCAGGGCAGAAACCAATCTGAGGCTCCATCTCAGGACCCGGAGATCATGTCCTGAGCTGAAATCAAGAGTCAGATGCTTAACCAACTGAGCCACCCCGGTGCCCCAATACTGTGACTCTTTAAAAGAACTATTTTACTACTGTTTATCTACTTCATGCCCATTGCTGAAGCACCTGGGAGCTCTGTATTTCTGTTGGTATAGCCTATGGATGAGTGGGGCCACTTGTCTGGGTTGGAATCTCTGCCTCAACTCTTACTAGTTATGAAACCACTACAAGTTTATAAACTCTTGTCTCCTCAACTGTGGAATGGAGGATACTCCTAGCACTATCTCGTGGTTGTTGGGAGGATAAGGCAAATGAAAAAACAACCCAGATCTGAGGGAACATACTTACAAATCATATACAGTAGTTCTTCCTTATCCATGATTTCTCTTTCTGAGGTTTTAGTCACCTGTGGTCAAGCATGGTCCAGAAGCAGGTGATCTCCTGCTGACTCATGGTCAGAAGGTTAATAGTAGCCTAATGGTGTGTTCACAGTGCCTACGACATTCCCCTCACTTCATCTCATCACATAGACATTTTATTATCTCTTATCTTCACAAGGAGGAGGGTGAGTGTAGTACGAGAAGATATTTTGAGAGAGAGAGAGAACACATTCACATAACTTTGTTATAGTATATTTTTAGAATCATTCTCTTTTGTTGTTAATCTCTTACTGTGCCTAATTTATAAATTAAACTTTATCGTGGATTTGTACTTCTAGGAAAAAACACTATTTACAGGGTCCAGTACTCTCCATGGCTTCAGGCACCCCTCAGAGATCTTGGCATGTATCCCCCACAGATAGAGGGAGAGTAATGTATCTGAGAAGGTTCTAATGTCCAGAATATATAAAGAATTCTTCCATCTCAACAATAAAATGACAAGTATCCCAATTGAAAAAAGGGGCAAAGATTTGAATAGACATTTCTCCAAAGATACACAAATGGTCAGTAAACCTGTAAAAAGATGTTTAAGAGTGATAGTCTTTGGGGAAAGGTGAATCAAAATCACAGTGAGATTTTACTTCACACTTACTGGGATGGGTATAATAAAAAATACAGAAAGGAACAAGTGTCAGTGAGGATGTGGAGAAATTGCAACTCTCATCTGCTGCTGGTGTAAATGTACAATAGGTGCAGTAGCTTTGGAAAACAGTTTGGCAGATCCTCAAAAAATTAAGTTTTGATTTATCATCTAACCCAGAACTCCCCTCAAGTTATATCCCAAAGAGAATTAAAAACTATGTCCACATTAGAGCTTGTACATGGATGTTCATAGCATTGTTGTTCATAACAGACAAAAAGTAGAAACAACCAAAATGCCTCTCAGTTGATGAATAGATCAACAGAATGTGGTCTCTCCACACAATGGAACATTACTCAGTTATAAATAAAATGTAGCATTGATGCCAGTTACAACATGCGTAAACTTTGAAAACATAATGCTAAGTGAAAGAAGCTTGGCCCGGAGGGGCACATACCTTATGATTCTATTTATATGAAATGTCTAGAATAGGAAGATCCTTCATGGAAGGTCAAGTTGTCGTTGCCTCGGCCTGGGGTGGGGGGAGGAGAAGATGAAGAATGACGGTTGGTGGGTATAGGGTTTTTGGGATAGTGAAAAGGTTCGGAATCAGATAGTGCTGATCCTTGTGCAACTTTGTGAATATACTAAACACCACTGAATTGTACTCTTTAAATGGGTGGATGTTACAGTATGTGAATTTTATCTCAATTGACAAAAAATAAGATAGTACGGGGAAGTGGTGCCATTCCTTCACAGCAGGGACTCTGCATACGGTAGCTACTTACGCTGCTGCTATCATTATCATCATCATTATTATAAAAGATAATTGCTTATAATGTGGTTATATTATTTCTTTTTCTTCTATATTTTCTTCAAATTACACAAATACTAGCAATTAAGTGTTTGCAAAACATTTGTAAAGATCTGCCTTTGTGAACAGGTTTTGTGATGGAGAGAGCTTTTGAGTTACTGTGAATATATGTGTTTTTCCCATTTGCTTGCACTGCATTTTCTTAGTGTGAAACATGGTACTTCTTGACAGGTCATGTGGCATTTATAGATTTTTTTTCCTTTTTACTCTCTTTCATTTGATTTATCTGATTGGACGCA
This sequence comes from Mustela nigripes, assembly GCF_022355385.1. NCBI lineage: Eukaryota > Metazoa > Chordata > Mammalia > Carnivora > Mustelidae > Mustela > Mustela nigripes. The sequence goes on from NC_081561.1 coordinate 92,095,463, forward strand.
TTCAACTCCTGTGAGGGAGAGAAAGTAAAGAAATAAGGAATAGGAAAATCTAGAGGAATTCCTCAGTCTTGGTGAAATTTCCCTTTCCACGTTTTCTCATACAGTGAAACAAAGGTTTTTTTCTTCTTCTGGGAAATAGCTACATAGCTTGAGATTGACAGTAATACAATGTTAACATAATCACACTTGGACAATTTTTGAAAATCTTTTATATAAAATACATGTAAAAATGGACTCTTTAATTTAGTCTGAAATAACATTTGGACTGTATTTGCTGAATATGTTGACCATATCCTAAACACTGTGCTTTTTTCGGAACTATTAATAGATGAGATTTGGGGGGCATTTCCTAGTTTTAAGGATTAAATGGTAATTATACAAGTATATAAACTTTAATAAATTATAGTATGTTAGAATATATGATTATGGCTGGGGAAATGCACATTATCTGCCTATTACAGGCTCTAAAATTGATCTGAGCTTTAGTTCTCATTTCTGGATTTACTCCTTCAAGCTTAAACGGTTTTCTGATTTCATTATTATCAATACCAGGACGAGAAGATCATTTCAGTTTCATTGTAACTGAGTATGGTGGAGGCCACCTGACCCCCACCCCTGCTTTTTGTCCGGGTCTTAGACTTGTCTTGGGTTATTACAGATCTCTACCCCGTGTCTGCCTTTGCCTGGCTACTAGTTTGCAACTTTGACCTTTGCTAAGCTCTTACACTGACTCTTTCCTAATGGGGACCCACTTGATTGTCCTGCTAGTTGGATGCTTCGGTCTTGCTTGCTGGTTGGAGTATGTCGCTCGATGGCTTTACATCGTGGTATCCTTATTTTCTAGCTCTTGTCTGAGTGCTGCCCAGGGGCACTCTCTTCTGTTCTAGTGCATAAGCTGGTCTCCAGCAATTGCCACCTTCTTCATGGTGATTTTAAGGCATGCTTCCCCCTCCCTGAAGAGTAGCACTCTTTTAATGAATTGTGTGCTTATCATGAGTATTAATACTAAAATCTTACTTATATCTGAATACGTTATATATGGTTATTGGTTTGATATTCCATGTCATTCTAATTTCGAATTTTCTAGAATAATTTTTATATCCAAAGAATTTATATCATTTATTTTCTTCCTCTTCTTTTTTTTTTTTTTTT